>NC_084499.1:17553952-17899785 GCF_030035675.1 Rhineura floridana | reverse complement strand
AGAGCTACCTTTCAGGTAAGGTAAGGAATGGGGAGCCTGTGCCTCTCCAGATGTTGCTGGACTACAACTCTCATCAGGGGGGCAATTTGATTCAGTTTGCATTGAAAGGTGAACTTATTTGACCTGCACTTCTGAAACAATATGCCAACTGAAACACAGCAGTCCTTCAAAATTTGCAGTTCTCTGAATTTTGCCATGTAGTTCACCAGCCAACTTATGTGTACAAAGATGCATATACTAGGGCAAAGGGTGCATGTGTGTGTTGGAAGTGGGGCAAGAGCAACTCCTGCTTTGTTCTTTTGTTTATGTTCCGGAAGGGAGATAGAGTTAGGGTCCTCCAGATGGCTAGGCTTGACTACCTTTACCTGACTTCCTTCTATCCCAGATTGATATGCTTAGGGAAGCTTATCTGCCCCTCCTCTTTCTGCCCTTCCCTTCTTCTCTTTTTTCAACTGTCTGAGAGAGAGGAGACACCTTTATCTTTGCTCTCTCTCCTGAGCCATGAGGGCAACTCCCACGTCTGGGCTTTGCGCCTCCAGCTTAGTTAGTTAGAACTAGGCATGCCTTTCCTATCTACTATGTATTTCTATAAATAAAGTCGCTTTTCTTATTTTACGAAGTCTTAAGTCCCAGTGATCCTAACGCAGGGTAAAAGCCTGCTACTTAGGTAAACACACACACTGGCACACATGCAGCTCAGACCGTTGACGATCTCCGCTCATTTGTACAAATCTACAGAACAGACATGTCTGCTGCTTAAATGAAATTTTAAATAAATAATAGGTAACGTGAAGGTGCCCTAAACATTCCTGGGAGAGAAAGGACAGCAGCTCGTAGAAATGGCCAACCCACTGGCTCATTTATTTATTTACTTTGATCAGGCTAAAAACTGCACACTCCCTTAATGAAAAGAAGAAAAATGCTGCCCTTTTCCTTCTGCAATAGAGCAATCACACAGTTTATTCCCACTGGCGTCTGCTTCCATCTCCAGTGCCCCTCGCCCACCTTGCCTCCTGGCGAGCTTTTGCTTGCAAGCCACGAGTGGCCGGCAGAAAAAGGAAGTTTTGAAATATTGCAGAGAGGTGCAGGGGAGGCTCCCCACGGGCTTAATCCTGGTGGCGTGCAGCCAGACATTAAGGGTGTGTGTAGAGAAAACGACCGCAAGTACTATCAGTAACCTGTCGCCAAAGCCCTGCTCGGAAATGAGAGGTTTTCCTCCCTGCCGTGGCTGTTAGCCACGATGTATATCTCTCGACACTAAGCACCGTCTTTCCCGGGGCTGCATTAGAATGATTTATAAACCCCATTTCTGCAGAAAACTAATAGATCAAAGCGAGAGGGAAGGAGTCGCCAACAGCTGGAGAAAGGCAGCAAGAACAGGGAAAAGCAGAGAAATGAAAAACTAGATGAATGACACCACTGGGCCTCTCCATGCTGTGTTTTTATTAGAGGGAGAGAGACAGAGGGGAAAAAAAATAACAGGACCAGCTGTATTTTAACTGTCGCTAATTTTTTCTCTCTATCTCTTAAATGTGTGATCCATCTGTAAGCCTTCTCCTGAACGGCGTTCACATGCTTTGTACATGGGAAAGACAAACAACTCGGCAGGATTCGACCTGAACATTTGCTATGGCATTTTTCATTCCAGGAGGCTGTGTGTCTCTAGCCTTCGTCCACATGCTCAGCGACATGGGAAAGACAAACAACTCGGCAGGATTCGACCTGAACATTTGCTATGGCATTTTTCATTCCAGGAGGCTGTGTGTCTCTAGCCTTCGTCCACATGCTCAGCGCTGCGCAGGGGATGCCAGATCTGGCCTACAACATTGCTGTCATGTCAGGTCCTAAGCAGAACCAGGACCCGTCAGAGCCAGGAAGGGGCTGTTGCTGAATTTAAATTTGGAATTTTAATTATGTTTTATTGTGTACTGTATTGTATTTACATCCGCTTGTATTTTAATCTGTTTTATTATGCTGTTCACCGCCCTGGGAGCTTATTGCTATAGGGCGGTCTAGAAATGTAATAAAATAAATAAATAAATAACATTATATGTCTCCCCCCTTCAATCACCCATCTTTTTTCTCGACTAAAAAGCCCCAAATGTTGTAAACTTTCCTCGCAGGAGAGATGCTCCAACACCCCAGATCATTTTGGTTGCCCTTTCCTGCATCTTTCCCAGCTCTGCAATATCATCGTCTTCTTTTAGATGAAGAACCTTCTCTGCTGTGAGCTTTAAGCAGGAGGCTGAATGTAAGGGTTGAAGTGAAGATTCAGGATAAATAAATGCAAGATCACTCTCGTTCCACAAGGGTAGCAATCCACTTTGCAAAAAGAAAAGGAAAGAAAAAATGAAGAGCACCAGGGATTTCCCCCTGTGGCTTAATTTATTGTGTTCTGAGTCGTTAAATGCCGGAGGGGAAAAAATAAAGCAAACTCTACGGTTCACTTTAAAAGGCAGGCAATTTGCATATGGCTGGCAAGCCCTACCTTCATTTAAACTCGGTAAGTCAAGGTACTTTCTGCGGTCTCCCTCACTCCCCTTCTCTTCCTGCTAAATTATGGCTTATTTTACATTTAATAGACTGCAGTGAGCTAACATAATTCTATTAAGAGGCTGAATTCACAGCGTAATTGCCACTTGGTCTGGAAGGGTGAGCTAGCCCCCAGGGATGGCCTGGGCAAGGGTGTCTGTTGCAAGCCAAAGGTTTCAAAGGCAGATTCGATGCCAGGCTGTGAGGACAGCAGTGTAAATGGCACAAGGCAGGAAAGGATGAAATCCTGCACCTTTGGTTCCACAACCAGAAAACCCTCAATTCTGCAATGGTGACGGTTCACGGACTGAGCGGAGAGCTGGCAAGCCCCCACCTCAAATGTCATGACAGCCACGCACTCACTTTCCTGGGATTGAAACAGTTATACAATAAAATACAGCATAAGGGATAAAATAAGCAAGAAAAATCAAGAGCATTTCACGCAGACATGCCGCAGACCACATGAACGAAGCTCACAGACCACAATTTGGGAACCCCTGTTCTAAATCATTTATTTCTAAATGAGCTAGATTCGGGGCCAAGGAGAGCTGTGAGGCAGCCAAGTCCAATCAGTGACCAGTGGGCATCTGCCCTGGCCATGAGTGAGTCGCAATGGAAGTTCTATAAGCAAGAGGGTAGCTACCGAGAACCCCTACCCTACAGTGGAGACTGATGGCTCCAATGTCAGTGAGGAGGTGGATCCACTCCAGGTTTTACTTTGAATTTCCAATGAGATTTCTAAGCTGCTGATACCACTTTGGGGATACGTTTCAGCACTCAGGACAGCTCCTTAAAAGTTTGGACTATAGCCCAGAGCGGATTCCCTGCCCCACTTACTTTGAAGCCACCAGTCTCCACTCCCTACCTTGGCACCCTTGCTGCCTGAATCTGATGCAGAAATGGCACCCATTAAAAGGGTGCCCTTGGTGGATCTTGAATGGGAAGGAGTTCCTTCAATGTCAAGTTGGACACTGGTCACCCAAGTGGTCTTCATCAGAGGGAATGGCTGGAAGATTTCAGAACAGAGATGGAAAAGTTTTATTCAGGCCAAGGGCCATATTCCTTCCTGGGCAACTTTCCGAGGGCCACATTCTGGTGATGGGAAGGGCCAGATGGAAAAAGGGGTGGAGCAATGGATGCAATTCCCCACCCACTTTGCACAGCAGGCTAGTTTCTAGACAACTCACACAGTCTCCATCTACCATCAACAGAAGCAAGAGGAATTATCAGAGTTCCAGCTCAAAGACATCCAATGGGGCCAGTGAAGGGGCATGGCTTGGAGAGAGCTCCAAGGGCCAGATAGATAGGCCTGGAGGGCCACATTTGGTCCCTGGCTCTGAGGTTCCTCACCCTTGTTTTACAGGAAGGAGCCAGGAAATATCACATCCTTATTTATTATTTTTCATAATAAATATTAGATGCTTTTCTCACTAAAGGGACTCAAAGCAACTTGCATTAAAAACCAGATAAAACAATCAATAAAACCTTAAAAGTCATCAGTCAAAAACCCAGCACAGTAGGCAATAAAAACCTGGAAACCACATCAAACACAAATAAATATAACTAATGAATTTCTCTGGCCTATTCTTTATTAAGTAACTTCCTTGCTGGCCCACGTCATCTCCCTGCAGTTCCCTCATTCTGCCAGCAACGGATGGTGGTTCATAGGCTGACTCTCCCTTGTAAACCCTGAAGTCACCAGTTCGAGACCCGCCATGGGCTCATCACTAAAGTATGCCGAGCTGGACTTCCGGGAAGGGTGACTTCGCTTGTGCCTGCTTTTGAGATGGACTCCCGCCTCAGAAGAAGCTTATTCAGATATAAATCAGTCAGAACATTTTTTTTTTTGACTGATGAAATTTCTCCCGGGCAGGGAGAAACGTAGAGATCAACCTCAAAAGCCTGTTTTTGTTGGGAGGACTGGATTTCATTAATTTATGAGAAAAGGTCCAGCCAGCAATGCCGGGCGGACTTCCGAACAAGCTCTATCTGATTAATGCAACACGTTTATCTTTTCTTCAAAGAGAAAATGGACTAACAGGCAAGCACCCTTCTTTCTATTATTTTTTTTACTTGGTTTAAATTGTTGCAGCAAAAAGAGATTTGTCAAATGAATCAGCTTTAAAGAACTTCTGGGTGAGCTATAACTCTTCTCTGTTATTCACGAAATTAACAGCTTATCTCTGTTTCTATTGCAAATTCTATTGCATTCTAAAGATATAAACAGAAGAGGGATTTCTATTCCGATGAGAAAAAATAAAAAAATATGAACTTTGGAACATTATATTGTCTGGGACTATTCTCTTTTTGGTCTATTTTATTTTGACGAATCTGCTTCTTCACGACGCCACTAACTGTTTTGATGCTGGGAACTAAATTGGTTTTGTATTCTTGAACATAGAGAGATAAGGCAGGCTGCTCTGTTTATACTGTGATGTCATCAAGCCTGGAATATTAACCCAATTGTTGCTGAAATAAGAAGTGGTTCTTCTTTATTTTTGTTTTGTTTTGTTTTCGTGGTTTTAAAAATGGCAATCAAGAAAGTGGCTGAGAATCTGGAAGTAATATTGTTTCAGAAAATAATGGATGAGATTGAGATAACGAAACAAACCCTGCAACAGGGCAGTAAGGAGCTGAAAATTGAACTGAGCAAAATGACGCAGGAGCTTAAAGAAATAGGGGATCCTGTGAGAGAGGAGAATGAGATCAGAGATGAGAAAAGAAAAAATAAAGGGAAGATACAAGCCCTGGAGATTGGAACAAATGTGGAATTGGAAAAAGATCTGGAGTTTATGGATATTAGAAATAAAATCTACTGTTTGGAATTTAACGTTATCTCTGAAGAAATTAATGAAGATATTAGAGATAAAGTTATCAATGGCTTGGATAATCTTCTGGACTGGAATGACGTGATGGAGCTTGATATAGAGAAAATCTATGGAATTAACTGCAGCCATGTGACAATGGAAAAACTCTCAAGAGATGAGCCAGTGCATTTTGTAAAAAAGAAGAACACAGATATGACTTTACAACAATATTTCAGCAACTTATTCAGAATCGATGGCAAGAAAATATTTGGGATAGAGGAAATTCCCATCAGACTCTTATTATATGACTATGGCTATGACAGAAAGATTATTATGGAATACTGATAATGGAAGATTGGACACTGAAATTACTGGACTTAACAGGACTATTGAAGATGGAAGATGGAATTAATATGGATAATGGAATAATGGTTATTGAAATTATTGGACCTAACAGATTTTGATGAGATGGATTAATCGATATGTTTATTTGGACTATGGTTATGACAATAAGATTATTATTATTATTAACGAGATGGATTAATCGACATGTTTATTTGGAGAAAAATTGATAGATATATTTCTTAAAGAATTGAAACCTCTCTTTGACTTTTTGTGGAAAGAATAAAGTAATGTTTATGAGATTTGATGTTTAATTAAGATAACTACTGGAGGAAAGTGATTTTATAATATAATTTAAGAGACAGGATTGTTATATATTGTAGACCTATAACTGATTTGATCTGCGACAAATGGGAAGTCAACATTTTATTTTTTTGTTTAATCATTTTTGTTTTGTTTCGTTTTTTGTTTTTGAATGTTTTATGATTTTGTTTTGTTTGTTTTATGAAAATTTGAATAAAAATTATTGTGAAAAAAAAAAACTAAAGTATGCCGAGCTGAACCTGTTTTGGGAGATCTTTGCAGCCGACGTCTTAGCAACCAACCAGGTAGCTGTTATCTGACACAAGGCGCGGGCCTTTCACTGGCGTAGATGAGAGGAATACACCGAAGGAGGCTTTATAGCTTGCGAAACAACACAGCCGCCCTGCCTCAACCGGGACAGGGGAAAGGAGACCCAGCAATTTATTATGCTCCTAAATTTGCAAGATTGTCTCCATAAATTATTCGCCCGCCCGCCCTGTTCCCGAAGTTGGGGAAAGGAAGTGGGAGGGCCGCGGCCTGGGTTTGTTTTGTGGCACACTTATTAGTTTCATAATTTATGATTATTATGCCCTGCTGCAAACAGGCAAGCCAATAAAAACCCAAATCTATTAAAACAACTGTTCCGCTTTCTCCAAGACACAGAGGGGCTCTGCTCCAAAGGAAGGGGGGATATAAATTACTAAAGGCAATATACACAGTCTGTGACGTTACAGAGAGGTCATTAGCAAGTGTGCAAGGTGTTTAAATAAATAAGTAAGGTAACAAACAAAAGCATAGGTGGGTGTACGTTCAGGATTCAGCAGAGAGGGGCTGGATGAACGAGGAACAGTCAATAAAACACCTAGTTCTCAATTGCCCCGAGGCAGCAAAGACAAAGAGTATTTGATTGCGACAGTCTCTTGATTCTAGCGGTGGCTGGTGCCCATTTGGAACTGGGAGGGCAGAAGGCAAGGAGGCCAACTGTCGGCAGAGCCAACTAATCCTGTTTCCCCCCCCATCCTCCTCCCTGCTGAGTTGTACAAAGGCAACACAGTAAAGGTTGTGGCACCTCCCGATTGGAATTCCCTCCCCTTAAATATTAGACTCTGTTGTCCTCGGTGCCTACAGAAGAACTTCCTCTTTCAACAAGCCTTTTAAGTAGAGACCTTATCCCAGTCTGCATCTGTGTTGGAATTGTTTTTAAAGATTTTCTTTTTAAAAAAATGCTTTTAAGAGGCTTTGTTTTTAAAGATGTGTTGTTTTTAAGATGTGTTTAGTGTTTCATCACCCGTTTGCTGCCCTGGGCCCCTTTTTGTGTGGAAGGGTGGCATATAAATTTAATAAATAAGTAAAATAAATAATATAAAGAGGAGGAAACTGACAGCTAGTGCTGCCACCTCCCCAGACTGGTTGGGTTGCATCCAACCACATTTTACTCAAGGTAGTCCCACTGAACTTAATGGACCTAAGATTGGCATGTTTATTAATATCAACAGGCAAGCGTTGGCTACAACCTGTTGTCAAAAAGAGGGCAGGCACGGGGAAGGGAGGCTGGCTGAGGGAACATTAAAGTTGGCCATGGAGCTCACTGGATCACCATGAGGGCCCAGTCACTGTCTGTCAGCCTAACCTATCTTGTATGGTTGTTGTGAGGGTCACGTGGGGAGGGGAAGAGCTGTGTTGGTCCACCACCCTGAGTTCCTTGGAGGAAAGGTGGGATAGAAATGAATGAATGAATGATGAATGAATGGAGTTGGAATGGAGTTGGAGTTCCCTAATCTATTGGAGGGCAATAGATTAGGGAAGGCCTCATCCGTCCGCCCGTCCGTCCGTCCATCTATCGATCTATTATATTTCATTCCTACCAGCATTTTGAATTGGGCTCAGAAGCATAAATGCAGTTTTAAAAGGTTGAGCCACCCTGAATCCTCATTGAAGGCACTTTCCGGCATTACGAAAGTGTAATAAAATATTAGATGGCCAACAGAGTTCAGAGGGTTTTAGACCAGTGGTTCCCAAACATTTTTACCCCACAACCATTTGGAAATTGCTGAGGGTTTTGGCAGACCATGACTTTTCTGATAATGTAGCGAGAGCCAGGATGGTGTAATGGCTGGACCAGGACCTGGGAGACCAGGGTTTGAATCCCCGCTCAGCTGTGAAGCACACTGGATGTGACCTTCAGCCAGTCACTGCCTCTCTCACCCTAACCTACCTCACAGGGTTGTTGTGAGGATAAAATGGGGAGCAAGAGAACCATCTTTGTACACTGCCTTGAGCTCCCTGTAGGAAAAAGTGGCCTATAAATGTGATAAACAAATAAACTGTAATGCGCTGTTTTAGATGCTGTATGATGTTTAATTGTATTTTTACAGGCACACTGGAGACCATTTGAAATGAAACTTGTGGACTACTGGTGGTCTACATAGTCCACCGTTTGGGAATGTTTGCTTTAGACTAATTCATGGAGAAGGAATAAAAATGTCAATGGCTAGTAGTCATGACGCCTATATGCTACTGCCTGGAAGAGAGGCAGCAATGCCTACAAGTCGTAGGTGACCAACTGGGGGAGTGACCTATCATCGCCCTCATTGAGAGCTTCCTGGTAGCATCTGATTGGCCCACTGTGGGAAAACAGGATGTTGGACTAGACTGGTCTAATCCCAGAGCTTGGAAAAGTTACTTTTTTAAAAACTACAACTCCCATCAGCCCCAGCCAGCATGGCCACTGGATTGGGCTGATGGGAGTTGTAGTTCAAAAAAGTAACTTTCCCAAGCTCTGTCTAATCCAGCAGGGCTCTTCTTCTGTTCTTACGTTTTTATCTTTTATTTTAAACCCAACAATTGGAGCATTGCCACTAAGGGACAGATGCCACCAACAGGTTTTTAATAAACAACGGAACTTGCAAAGCCTCGCCTACAATGGTCTTCTCATGGCTCAAGCAGCCCATCTTTTTTACTCAAACTTTCTTGCACAGTACGATGGCAAAGTCTTGCCCTGCTGTACGACTTTGGGGGGGGGAGGGAGGGAGGGATGTTGTTTTTCCAAGATCAGAGTGGAGAGATATTGTAGGAAAGATGAAACGCTTGCCGAAATCTTTTTCTTCTCATTAAGTTTGCTTATGGTCTGGGACCACCTCGGCTTAGCTGGATTTTCATGTCTCGTGAACTCTGCGGCGAGAATGCCCAACATTCATAAAAAAAGAAAGAGGAGAAGAGAGAGGAAATAGAGAAGCCACCAAAGCAATTTCCCCCCCACCCCCAGCTCTACTTTGGGGAAAGTGTGAGATGAATTTTGCAAAGCAAAACACACACACACACACACACACACACTGTTGAAGGCAATACAACTGGCTAAATTATGGGTAGATGGGAAATCTTTTTCAGCTCGAGGGCTGCATTCCCTTCTGGACAACCTTCTCAGGGCCACATGCCAGTGGTGGGCGGGGCCAGAGGCAAAAGTGGGTGGAGCAACAAATGTGAAATTTTGCCTTTGTACAGCCTTTGTACACATACTTGCGTACCCCACTCTCTCCTCCTGTTCAGACAAGCAAGGGAGTCAACTCCTGCCTGAGTCTCAGCCAGATCATTACATTTCAGGGATTGTCGTGAAACGCAGGAGGGCCTCTGTTGGCTCTCTTAAAGGTAGGGAAGGCCATATGGGTAAAGATGGTCTTTTTTCAGACATCCTGGTCTCAGACTAGCTTTAAAGGTCATCACTAGCGCTTTGAATCGAGGCTGGAAACAAACCCTGAAGCCAGTGCGGCTGTCTCCGTAGAGGAAGCGTCATGCTCTTGATGGGGTGTCCTACTTTAGAGACGATAGGCCGCTATTTGAAGGAATCCTGTAACCCATGTGAGGTGGTGATGGCTACCAACGTGGATGGCTTGAAAAGAGGATTAGACAAATTTATGCAAGGTAAGGCGATCAATGGCTACCAACCCTGATGGATACATTCTACCTCCACTGTCAGAGACAGTATGTCTCTGAATACCAGTTGCTGGTAATCATATGTTGAGAGAATGCTGTTGCACTCAGGTTCTGCTTGTGGGGTTCACAAGTGGTTGGCCGCTGTGGGAACAGGATGCTGAACAAGATGGACTCCCTTTGGCCTGATCCAGCTGGGCTCTGCTCATGGCTCTGAAGTTGGCTGTCAAGAGGGAGTGCCCTGGACAGCCACTGAGGGCGTATCCAGCTTATCTGGTCACTGTCATTCCCACCGTGAGATGCATTTTTATCTAGGGGATGTTTAGCCTAAAGTGGGCATGCTTAGGCTTGAGAAGAGAAGACTGAGGGGAGATACGATAGCACTCTTCAAGTACTTGAAAGGTTGCCACGCAGAGGAGGGCCAGGATCTCTTCTCTATCGTCCCAGAGTGCAGGACACAGAATAATGGGCTGAAGTTGCAGGAAGCCAGATTTCGACTGGACATCAGAAAAAAACATCCTGCCTGTTAGAGCGATACGATAATGGAACCAATGACCTAGGGAGGTGGTGGGCTCTCCAACACTGGCGTTCAAGAGGCAGCTGGACAGCCACCTGTTTAGTGTGCTTTAAGCTGGATTCCTGCACTGAGCAGAGGCTTGGACCTGATGACCTTATAGGCCCCTTCCAACTCTACAATTCTATGATTCTATCTACATTAATTATTGTTAAAGTTGCATGTATACATACAAATTAGCCAATGAAGATTTTATACAAATTGGTGCCATTTTTGGTGTGTGTGGTATTTTATTCCTTTTCAGGGGGATGTGGGAGATGCATAAACAAATACTCTAGCTTTTTTTGGGGTGGTGGTGGGTTCTGACTCAAGAAGGAGGGAGCCCCCCTCTACACACACACACACACACACACACAGACACACACAGTGGGTATGACGCACCCAACACAGGATGTCAAATGACACAAACCATCATTCAGGGTTACGCCTGGCTAAGAGGCGCACGAAACAAACCAACTTTCCAAAACTATATTGTGAATCAATTCATGGCTGCTTCTGACTGGTTGACAGCCACACTTAAGGGTTTGTTTGTTTGTTTGTTTAAAACTCCCCAATACTTTTAAAATGGCCCCTTTAAATCCAGATGAAGACAATTGTACCGCAGGTCTATAAACAATAATGCCCTGTAAAAAAAGGCGTTTCTATTAAGAGGACCAGCTGTTGACATAAAATATAATTAATCTGTTACAATGCCATTCCCCCCCCCTTTTTTTTAATGTTGCCATATGCTGATTTTGCTTAATGATGACTTTCAGCCATCTTGGCGGTTAACTCTTCATTTTAAAAGAAAAAAGAAAAAGAGGCGAGGCAAACCATATTTTCTCACTCTGGCTCATAATCACTGTTATCGCCTCATTAGTTTATTTGGATGGTATAATTTTCGGGGAATGGTTGTGGAGGGCGGTCCTTTTCCACCTCCTTCCTCGAGCAAAGGGATATCTGACAAACCCAATTAATTGCGGGCTCGGCGTCGGTAATGGGGAACGGCTGCACATGCTCTTAATGGAGTTTTAATTTCCCCATGGCAAGTTAATATTGACTTAAAGTGGGGAAATGTCAGTGAAAGGGATGCTCTCCTCCCACCCTCCCCAATGAACATGATAACCAAACGGCTGAGGGGACAATACATACAAATGACCCTCAGGATGAAGGGCGCTTTATACAGCGCCCTGTGGTGCCAGTCTTCATGTAACTTGACACCAAGGGATTTATTTTTCCTAACGCCGACAAATCCTTGATTTCTAGGACTGCAGAAAATACCCTGGTTTAGGAACATGTTCTGAGGAGAAAGAAGCAATGGTTTGTATCCGATCATTGAGCTGAATGGGCTTGATTAACTTAGGACCATTTTTCCCCAGTGGATCTACACTGAGTAAAACGTTGTTGTCTACGACCCTAGGTTAATAGTGCCCTGCTGCTGCACAAAGTGGCCATTTTGTGTTTGTTATCAAGGGAACGCAAGGCGAATACAGTCAGCCATTTTGTCAAGGAATGGTGCCTAGGTTACCCCTTGGTAAGCCGGCCATCTTGCCCTGCTCTGCCAAACACTGAGGCGGGCCTCCCAGATTCCCTTGATTTCTGAAACGAATACAACTTGCCAACCACTTGGTAAGTTGAGGGCTTATCCAGTGTTAGCCCTGCTCAGATATGAACGCCCAGGGGGGGGGAGAATGGAAAAATTCACGAAGGGGAGGACACTTTTTTATTAAAAAAAGCAAACAAAACAAGAAAAGCTTCAAAATAAATAGAAAAATCTGGTTCCCCCCCCCCTGAACTTTTTGGGCCTTGATGTATTTACTGAGAGAAGACTGATTGAAAATAATGGCCATGGCTAATTTAGGCCCATTCATTTCCGTGGGTCTACTCTGAGTGGAAATTAGTTGGAAACAAACCTTGGTTTGCCAGGCATTATAATTCTCCGTGTGACTTGGGACGACAAGGCAAGCCCCAATTCAGGGGTTCACCCCCACACCCTCTCCCACCCGTGAAGGGAGGCATGGGCCCCACATACTAGCCATCCCCCTCCTTCCAATATCCTCTGTCAGTGATGGATTGCTCGGGCCTATCTACTGCACAGCATATGCAACACCCTGGTTAATCCTGCCTGTCCCATCTCCTGAAAAGAAACATGATTCCCCCCCCTGCTTCCAGCTCAGCTGCCGTGTTAAATCTACTTTAAGCACCGCTACCCAGGGCTATCTTTTATTTCCGCCAGGAGAGAGGATCTGTCACGTTTTGTACACAACACTCATTCGCCAAAGTGAGGGCTGTTGTTCCCCCAACCCATCCTTTCCCCATAGCAATTTTGAGTAGAAAATGAAACCACCTTTCAACGGAATGAGCAGCATCAGGTTTGGACAGACGTATTACGACCAGGAAGATTGCAAAGAGGAAGGCTGGAAGAAACATGGCGCCCCTCTGATCGTCTTGGAAACAGTACACCTAGAAAACACGCAGGTTCTTGCTTGCGGCCATCGCTTTCTCATACTGTTGCAAAATCATAACGAGCCCAAAATGTGATTGTGTCATTAGCAAATGCCTCTTTCTGTGCCCTTTGACATAGGATTTGAAAAGATAAATTGGGCACAATCTGTCACAAATCTCTCTTGTGTGCTCTGGCCCAGAAGGGCATTTGTAGGAAAACAATGGGTGAATACAGACTAGGGATGGAGGGGGGGAGGAATTCAATTCCATTTGCATTAAAGCTGAATTGATCAAATTCACACTTTTTGAGACAATATGAGAACCAAACACAGTCATCCTTGGAAATTCGCACATCCAAATTTTGAAATGCAGTTCCTCAACAAAGCAGTTTTTAAAAGGCATATGTTAGGGGAAAGTGTGCACAAAAACTACCATATGAGTGGAAATGACATACGGAAATGCACGATTGGATGAGGAATTGCTTGCAAAAATGTGTAGGTTAGTCAAAACCGCCAACAAAAATGTGTCAGGAGAAATTCACAATGAAATGCTGGAGAATTGTCATGAGGATTTTTTTAAAAATTGCAAATTGCTGCAGAAATGGGGAGAACCAAATTTAAGGTTGAAAAATGTGAAACTGAGAGAACTGAAATTGACAGATCTTTCCATCCCTAGTAAGGAGTGAATCTGTCAGTTTCAGTTTCTTTCAGTTTCACCTTTACGCATTCTACATGATATAGTACAATTTTGTGTGTTATTTCCCCTAACACATGCAATTTCACAGACACTTTGCCCTAGTCTACGCACTGTTATATGCATAACTTGGCTAGGGAATTGCCCTGCAAAAATTCAGACCAGTGCTAATTCCAAAGGACGGCTGTGTTTTGGGTTCACCCAATTGTTTTGAAAAGGGTGAATTATGGAGATTCGCCTTTAAATGAGAACTGTATCAATTTGTTCCCCCACAACTGGGTGGCAGGGAGGCAGTGATACTGTCAAGGCAGGAGTTTGGGACATACATCCAGGCCCCCACTCAACAGACTGAGCAGGAAGATCCCAAACCACAACAGGACTGGCTTATGACATTTGGAAATTAAGCATCTGAAGAAAAGACCCCTGGAAACCTTCAAGTTGAGAGTCTAACATTTCAGAACTGCACCTCCACATACCAGTCTCCTGAACTCTGCTATATCAGCGAATAGGGCAGACCCAAGTTTAGACACACAGGCAGGCCTGCTATCACAGACAGTTTGTCTTTACCGATTGTCAGAACATAAGAAGAGCCTGGCTGCTGGATCAGGCCAACGGCCCACCTAGTCCAGCATCTTGTTCTCACAGTGGCCAACCAGATGCCCCAATGGGAAGCCCACAAACATAGAATCATAGTAGAGTTGGAAGGGTTCTATAAGGCCATCAAGTCCAACCCCCTGGTCAACGCAGGAATCCAAATTAAAGCATTCCCAACAGATGGCTGTCCAGCTGCCTCCTGAATGCCTCCAGTGTTGGAGAGCCCACTACCTCTCTAGGTAATTGGTCCCATTGTTGTACAGCTCTAACAGTTAGGAAGTTTTTCCTGATGTCCAGTCGAAATCTGGCTTCCTGTAACTTGAGCCCATTATTCCATGTCCTGCACTCTGGGATGATCAAGAAGAGATCCCGGCCCTCCTCTATGTGACAACCTTTCATGTACTTGAAGAGTGCTACAATATCTCCCCTCAGTCTTCTCTTCTCCAGGCTAAACATGCCCAGTTCTTTCAGTCTCTCCTCATAGGGCTTGGTTTCCAGTCCCCTGATCATCCTTGTTGCCCTCCTCTGAACCTGTTCCAGTTTGTCTGCATCCTTCTTGAAGTGCGGAGACCAGAACTGGACACAGTACACAAGATGAGGCCTAATCAGTGCTGAATAGAGGGGAACTAATACTTCAAGCGATTTGGAAACTATACTTGAGTGCAAGCCCTGCTGTGGTTTCCAGCAACTGGTGTTCTGTGGCATAGTGCCTCTGATAGTATTGTGGCTTAAAAGGAGTGGGGGAAACCAAAGAACTAGGATCCATCAACTTTTTGCAGTTGGGTCACCCAGAGAGATTCCTTGTGCGCCCCAGGTGACCAGGTGACGCGACTGGTTCTAATAACTCACATTAAAACATTTTGAAAGGCAGCCGCTCCCTGCAAAAAAAAAAAAAAAGGCAAATTTGGGGACTGTGTTTTATTGTGCACAGGGAAAAGGGAAAAACGAGCAAGCATCAAAACAAATGGGACCGTCCCTGAGAAACGGGACAACTGGAGCGTGCGAAGCGAGAGGATAAAATAGTTATCAGATTAGCCTCCGCCATGAAAAGCACAGCCCCGTACCCCACTCCTAGTTAGTTAGCATTTAGATAGGATGGAACCGTTGCTGTACAATAGACATCAAAAGCCCAACTCTTCGGCTCAGCAAGAGGGATTAATTTCTTTAACCAACATGCCTGCCTTGCCCCCTTCTCATTACCCCGGCCTTGTCATCCTCAATGTTAGATTTGATTGAAGATTATACCATTTAGGCCTTTCCCCCTCTTTGAGAGAGAGAGATGGGGGGGTGAGCAACCCCAGCCCTATTGAACTGAACATTCTTCAGCCAGGCTCCCGTCAATACCCAACTGCCCCCAGTTTCCTAATTCTGCTTCATTTAAACTTCATCAACTTTTCCAATGAAGTGGAAGGATCTCGAAATAGGCTCCGTAAGCAGAAAGCCAAAAGCCTTCTCTTTTGTCAGATAATTTATTCAGTTTTCTCTCATCATTTCCCCCACACACACACCTTACACACAAACACCTCCCGCCCCACTCGCTCTTTTCTCTCTTCCTTCCCACTCCCTTCCTTTTTTTATTTCTAATTCTTCTTCCTTTCGCTCCCTTTCCCTGATGCCGCAAATGAGATTACAGTATTTAAATGACTATGATAATCAATCCGGGGACCTTGAGCCAAGATTGAGGTTAATTTTTCTTAGCAGAACAAAGAAGCGTGATGCCTGGGGGAGATCTGAAGGTGCAATCTGTGTTTGTCTATCCCCCCCCCATCCATGCTATTTCCACACACACAAACACACACACTTCCCTGAAAACAAAAAAATGCAGCTTTTGGAAGCTTCTCTCTTTACTAACTAGGAGGACGGTTGAGAATTTTCATTTTCCAACAGACTCAGGCCCTAAGAGAGAAGAAATGTAATTTGGAGTTGATAAACAGCTAACGGTCTTCAATCGGCAATTTTAATAGGAGGAAAAAAATGCTTAGATGGTGTGATTGGCGATATAATGAGACACCATCATTTACTGGAGTCATATTTAAGCACACCTTTGAATCACGTCCCCCTTGCACCCCATGGAGGACTGAAACAAAATAAGGGCTGCAGAACACTTTCGGAAAGGGCAAACCTAGAACAATCTATACAGATCTCAGGCAACTGAAACTCTTTTCATGCAATGTATCTAGAGTGAGAAAATGCAGGGGGGCAGGGGAACCGCAGGATCCTGGCAGGAATCTCCACCCCAACACCAGTGCATTCAGAAGACTGTATGAACAGACCCTGCACGTATACAAACCAGACCTGCACAGGTTTCTGAGTGGTGGTGGTAGGAATGTGCCCTTTGATGGACACCTGGATTCCTTCCATTGATGGGTCCTGGCAAGCCTTTGCTCAGCTGCCACTTAATATTTCTCATAAGCAGGCCTGGCACCAATGGCTGGCTGGGCCAGGCACTGGCTGTGGTCCCAAGGGCTGGGAAGGGGCCCTCGCCGGCCCAACCTGGCCGCAGCACCATCCCTGCCCTCCTCGCTGGTGCTTTCCTTCCTGTACTCACAGTGGCCAGCAAGATACCTATGGGAAGCTCAGAAGCAGGAACTGAATGCAACAGCACTCTCCCTTCCTGAGGTTTCCAGTAACTGGCATTTGGAAGCATACAGTACTGCCTCCAACCAGTGAGGGAGCATGTAGCCATCATGGCTAGCAGCCGTGGATAGCCTTATCCTCAATTAATTTGTCTAATCGTTTTTTAAAGCTGTCCAAGTTGGTGGCTGTCACTGCCTCTTGTGGGAGCGAATTCCATAGTTTAACTATGTGCTGTGTGAAGAAGTGCCCCCTTTTGACACTCCTGAACCTTCCAACATTCATCTTCACTGAATGTCCCTGAGTTCTAATGTTATGAGAGGGGAAAAAACTTCTCTGTCCACTTCCTCTATGCCATGTATAATTTTGTATGCTTCTATCATGAATTTGCCACTACACTACTGCAACTCAGTCTCAGGCTACTTACACACCATTCATTTAAAGCAGATGATTTCCCCCAAAGAGCCCTGGGAACTGTAGTTTACCCCTCACGGAGCTACAATTCCCAGCACCCTTAAGAAACTACAGCCCCCAAGATTATTTGGGGGAAGCCACTTTCTTTTGATGTGTGGTGTATATGCAATGAGAGGGCTTCAATGGCCGTCTTGGACCTTATGGGGTGGGGGGATTATATTTCAGCCCATATCAGTGCTTTAATGTGCTATAATGCATGGTCATTATCCCAGCATTTCAACCAATCTCACAGTTGTGGACAAGGCACACACTCCCCCCGTGGGAAACGTGGACTAGCGGAACTTAAAGCTGTCACATCAATTCATCACATCGCAAAGACAACTTTGCACAGCCAGTCCAAGACATTTTGCTGCCGGAGGCGAAGCTGGCAACTCCCCCGCTCCTTTCCATGTACAACGGCTGACCAGACTGGCAGCAGTCTGATCTTACTTCAGTGTGCTCCATTGCATCTCAGGGCAGCAGGATAGCTGTAAGGGGGTGCAGGACAGTGGCATGGCCCAGAAACACAGAGGCCACATTCACATCACATATTTATTCCACTTTTATTCCACTTTAAACAGTCATGGCTTCCCCCAAAGAATCATGGGAAAAGTACTTTGTGAAGGGTGCTGAGAGTTGCTAGGAGACTCCTATTCTCCTCACAGACTTACAGTTTGTCAGAGTGGTTGAGCAGTCATTTCCTCTTCCCAGAAAACTCTGAGAACTGTAGCTCTGTGAGGGAAACAGGAATTTTCTGGCTGGGCTCAGTGGTCTTCGGAAGGTGTCCTGTCTTAGACAGGTTGGCTAAGAGGAGGCCAGGTTGAAGCAGTGGCCTTAACAGCCAGGGCAGAGCTACCACCAACTCTTCTGAGAAAGCAGAGCCTAGTTAAGCTGTGCAGGATCCCGTCAGGCAAGGCACAGTCCATCAGGACCCTGGACAGA
Organism: Rhineura floridana; assembly: GCF_030035675.1. Taxonomy (NCBI): domain Eukaryota; kingdom Metazoa; phylum Chordata; class Lepidosauria; order Squamata; family Rhineuridae; genus Rhineura; species Rhineura floridana. Next base: position 17,881,620 of record NC_084499.1, on the reverse strand, counting down.
TCACTGTAGCAGAGGCTGGCTGAAAGTCAAATCGCTGCCCGTATATTGATTTGTTTCCCCTATATTTGGGGAAGGGCCGGAGCTCAGTGGTAGATCAGCTGCTTTGCATGCAGAAGGTCCTACGTTTGATCCCCAATGGCATTCGAGGTCGGTTTGCCTGAAACCCTGGCAAGCTGCTGCCAGTCAGTACAGGCAATACTGAACCAGGTGGACCAATTGCCTGACTCAGTACAAGGCAGCTGCCTATGTCCCTATGGCCTTCAGAAGGGCAGGATATAAATCAAATAACAATAATACTAGGATAGGCAGTTAAAACCTAACCCTAACCTAGGCAGCATGGTGTAGGGATTAGAGTGTTGGACTAGGGCAGGGAAGACCTGGGTTCAAATCTCTTCTCAGCCACAAAGCTCACTGGAGGATCTTTCAGCTAATCACTGTCCCTCAGTGTAACCTACCTCACAGGGTCATTGAGAGGATAAAACTGGGGTGGAGGAAACCATATGGGGAACCTTGAGGTCCTAAGAGGGAAGGTTGGAAACAAACGTAATCTTAAAAAAAAAGTATCAATAGATTATGATGGTGATAATGAGCATTGCCTGGCTGGTGCATGTGTTTGGTTTGCAGACTGGCCAGATGGACATGACCAAACGGGTTCGCTGAAGCAACATCTGAGCATGCGCAAAGATAGTGGATGCCCCCGACTCTGTCTGCTTCATCATACAAACCACACCGGTGCAAAAAAGAGATGGATTATCTTGTAATAAAATCTCATTTTTAATTATGACCATATTACTATTTCAGCGCATAGTTCAGGGCCCATAATAGAAATGGGAATTACAAAAAGGCTGGAATCCTATCCATTTGCAAACAAGCTAATTGCAAGTTTGGGCGGCATGTAAGTCATAGTCTAAATATTGTCCACTCAGAGGAGCAAGAGAACTTTAATTAGAACCCTGCCACACCCTGAAGAGGCTTACAGTCAACCCGGCACTGCTGCTGGTGGTATTTTTTGCAATTTGCTGACCTCCATGCAGCTCTGCCTCTTCCCTTCTCTATCCTGGTAAGCAACAGCTACCGGCAAGCAGAGTGGCTCCGAGCTGCTGTACCCCCCCCATTGCACATGAGTAAGCAAGGGAAAAACTGTTGAGCCTGGAAGAGTCATAAGAACATCAGAAGAGCCTGGTTGGTGGATCAGCATCCTGTTCTCACAGTGGCCAATCAGATACAGCCATGGGACGCCCACAAGGCACGCAACAGCATTCTCCCACTGTTGTTCCCCTTTCAGAGATAGACTGCCTCTGGGTGTGGAGGTTCCATTCTCAGCTATCAGGGCTAAGAGGAGCCCTGCTGGATCAGGCCAGTGGCCCACCTAGGCCTGCATCCTGTTCTCACAGCGGCCAGTCAGATGCCCCAATCGGAAGCCCCAAAGTCGGGCCTGAGCACAAGAGCATTCTTCCCACTTTCAATTCCCAGCAGCTGGTATCCAGTGGCATACTGACTCCAGTACGGAGCCCTGCAGAAGGTGCTGAGACCTGCAGAGGTGCTGCCAGTCAGAGTAGGCAGTGCTGCACTCCATAGAGATTGGGCTCCACTGGAGCCAGCCCTACCATTAGCCACAGTAAAGAAGGTACCCAGCGGAGGCTGGGCCATTAGGGTGAACAGGAAACTATGCCTACAACCTCAATCTGCCCTCAGCCAGCCCCCACCTGCCTGCCTTCTTCCTCACATCCAGCCCAGAGGGTGGCACCACCTGTCAGTTTTCCAACTCTTTAGTCTGTTTTGCTCTTATAGAACTCAGCAGAGAGGTGGATTGGGATCAAATGAGAAGTTGGCTCCGCCTCTCCTTGGTTCTGGCCCCACCCACTGCTGGGCTCCCCACCTTCCACCCCGCACCGGGCACCACTGAATGCAAGGGTGTATATATATATATTGTAAGCATCTCTTCAAGTGAAGTTAAAATATACCCAGGGTGGGGGGTTCACTTCTCATTGCAGACTTTAATAAAAGTAGATCTACAACAGGATATTGTCACTTGAGCAGTTTTAAGCAACGTCCCCAAATTTCAGTCGCTTCCCATTTATGATTTTCGTTCTGAAAATGAAAAACGTCTAGGACCAAAAAAAAAATCCTGTGAAATCCATTAATTTTTACCATTGCAGTGGTGGTTGTTGCAGTCAATATTAATGCATATGGGTAAAAAAAAAAAGCTGCCTATGGTTTTTCAAACAGAAATGGACGCAGAGAAGCCCTGTTGCTGACACAACGCATGTGGCTTTGTTGTGGGACATCATCATCATGATCATCATCCCGCCCTTCCTCCCCATGGGAGCCCAGGGCAGCAAACAGAAGCACTAAAACCCCTCTAAAACATCGTAAAACAGACTTTAACATATATTAGAACAAAAATCCTTAAAAACATCTTTTCAAAACAAGCTTTAAAAACATCTTACCACCTTGAGGCACATTTGGATTTTGCTTTGGGTTAAGAGAAAGTCCCCACCCCCCTCTCCCAAATTGCCTCTGGCAGTTTCTTCGTTCGGGCTGAAGTGTTTCTGTTGAGGGAAAGGGTCATAGCTCAGCGGCAGCACACCTGCCCTGCATGCCGAACATCCCAGGTTCAGTCACTGACATCACCAGGTAGGGCTGGGTGGGACTCCTGCCTGAAATCGCCGCTGCCAGTCAGTGTAGACAATACTGGCCTAGGTGGACCAATGGTGTGACTCAGTATAAGGGGGCATCCTATGCGCTTTTAAATCTGCAACCCTGGACTGCGGACAGAGGCTGTGAACTAAAGAAATTGATGAGAGACTGCCCCCTAGAGGATGAAGAGGCAAGTAACAGCTGCAAAAAATACCCTACAGTACACATTGTTGAAACAGAGTGCTGTGTGTGTTTGTTTGTTTTCTCAGAGGAAGGATGAAGATGGAAAAGTTTTGTCCCATAGACTAGATTTCCAAAAGAGAAATAATGGTGTCTTTCACACTAATGCTCTGATGCTAAAACACATTGCCCCCTGCAGCGAGTCCTGTTGATTCGGAAGAGGTTGACTTCCACAGGGGCATGCTTCAGCATTGCAACCCTGTTGTAACTTCTAGCTTGTGGTCTGGCAAAAATGTGTACGTGCAAAGTGCCACTGGGCACCACTGGTGGCAGCATCCAGCTTCCTCAGGCAACTGACAGGGGATGCCTAGTCTGGACACACACACCCCTTAAAGAAAAAATTCTGGCCAAGCAATACTAGGCAACTACGGCTGTCCACAGTTTTAATTCCCCACAACGCCCCCAAAGCAGTGCAACCACTCCAGTGGCCTGTGGCATACCTAGATTGGTGGCTGAAGACAGGAGGCAACACATCCATCGTGTTAGGTATTCACAATTGCTTTTTAATTATATTTGTATTGCTTCTTTTATTTTTCATATACAGTACGGTGTTTTATTGAATTGCAATCTGAATACAATAAAATATAAGAATTAAAAGAAGCAATTAAAAATACACATAAAAATCATTTGGCGTCTAGCACTGCGCATGGCCATCGCTACAACAGGCAGAAAAATCATTAAGTGGTCTGCCAAGAGCCTCAGCCATTTTCAAGTGGTCTGTGGGGTGGGGGGAGAACCAGCTGGTCTATTGTTTCGGAAGATCCCAACGCAGAAACACACCCTACTACTTAACAATAACCATCTAGGGTGCCTTAGGAACTTCAGCTTCGGTTTCCCAGGTCCCCTGAGGGTCACACTCAGAGACCTTGGAAATAAAGGGCAATGCCTTGCAAATTAGGGGTGACAGCTGCTGAGGTTAGGATGGAGAGCAGTGGTATTTGTTGGGGTCAGTGCTGGAGCCTAAAAGGGCACAGGGGGAAAGGGTTAATTGTAGAAATTCCTTTCAAACCAAGAAAACACCCCCCCACACCGTTCCTCTCCTCCCACTGGGTGACTTTAATCCCCAGGTAGGCCCCAAAGGAGCAGGAAACCAAAACTCTGAAACGTCAGGTCAAACCTAGGGACTTAGCATTGTGGTCTCCTTCCAGGAGGAAGGGCAGGGTATAAGTTTAATAAATAATAAATTGCGCTAGCACCCATCCAAGTAATTTCTGCTCCATGCTCTGTTGGAACATCTAAAGGGAAAGTCAGCTCATCCTGCAAAGAACTACTGGAAGAACAAGCGCTGCCTTCTAATCTGGCACCTGCAGGCGGCTGCTGTTCTAATCCTACGTGATCATCAGCTTGCCAAGTTCTCCATTTTCCTTGCTGATTCAAGATCACTGGAACTTTGTTGTAACACGGACTCACCTTCACTCCCTTCCAGACAGACCACTTTATCTTACAAGGAAGGAAGTGTACCCATTTTCCTCTGGTGTGTGTCATATTTATGGGTGGTTTATTTTATTTTATTGTTTTCCTAACTTTGCATATAAAAAAATGGTAGCACAATACTCGCTCCCGGCAAGACAGCTGTTTCTGCTTTAATTATTCTAATCCAGAGCAACAAGAGGACAGGTGTATATGCATTTGTTCTAATGAGGACTTATCTATAAGCTGAGACGATGTATGGGAGCGTCAGGTAGCGGTGAGAGCGCTGCCAGTCAGGGTAGACAGTACTGAGCTAGATAGACCAAGGGTCTGACTCAGTTGTAAGGCAGCTTCCTATGTTCTTATTGAAACCAGCCTTTAATCCAGAACAATGAGGACTGGACTCTTAGTTCATTTTAGGGGAAGGGCCATAGCTCTCTGGTAGAGCATCTGCTTTGCATATAGAAGGTTCCAGGTTCAATCCCTTGCATCTCGAGGTAGGGCTGACAGCTTCCTATGTCTCCATAGGGTGGCTTTCAGAGGGCGCTTTGCCAAGGGCCGTGTCAAACCTGGAGCCAGCTGCGAGTGAAAACGCTGCACACCCAAATCATCGGGGTACTCAGAAGTGGGACTCTCCCTTTCCCCAGCCGCCCCCCACCCACCCCGAGGCCCTTCACCTTAGCGATGAGATGGTTCTGGAGCATGCTGTCACGGGTCACTCCAAGCCGCTCGTTCTCACAGCCGGGGTACAACTCGGACAGAGTCATCGGCCGCCGTGGCGGGGGACAGATCTGGCCGACACTGCGGCGCCGAGGCAGGCGCACCATAACGGCGGCCTTCTTCACAGGGGTGTTGGCCGTGGTGGCTTCGGCTGCCATGGCTGCCACGCTCGAGGTGCCCTCTGCTCGGGGACAAGAGAGATCCTTGCCTTGCTCCTCACTCCTCAGGGCTGCGCCATGTGGGAGGAAAGGATGAGGACAGAGACTCGTCACTGCCACATCAAGGGCTTGCAAGACACACACACACAGCCCTCCTGGGAAAGGACCCCCAAACCTGAGGACTCAACCCCAGAGCACAACGATGCGTCTGTCAAGAGACTTCCTTGCTCTCTTTTCTCTTTCTGGCAGTGAGATCTCCCCCTCTGGGAAATGGTGAGGCCGGTTGTCACGGCAACGTGGAACGCTAACCGTGTTTATAAAGCAATGGGCAACAGCAGGACACGTTGCAACAGGACAGCCTCAGCTGTGACGCAGAGGGCGCAAATCGCACCAGCACGAAGGGTTGCTAACCAAACTGTGCAAAAAGGTTGGAGGGGGGGGGAGAGAGAAGAGGAAAACGAAACCGCTTTGCTTGCTTGCAGGTGATGTGCAAAAAAGGAGGAAAGCCTGAGAACCGCTCCAGGGTTGGATGGCCTGAAGGTTGTAAGACAGCCCCCTATGTTGCTACTTCAACCAGTCTTTAGTTCATAACCATGAGGACTGGAATTTTGACTTGGTTTTATGGGACAGGAGGACCACCACCCATTGAGCTTTTTAATTTTTAGTTTTCAATAGCTGTACACTGCATCGCTATAGGTTTTAGCCAGCTAGTTGAAAGCATAGCTCTTTTTCAAAAGGCTGTCAGCTGATTATTTGTTCTTTTTATTTCTGACATTTTAGCTGAGTGGTTCCCAGAGTTTACCAGCTACAAACCACTTGAAAACTGATGAGGGCCTTAACAGACCACTTAATGATTTTCTCCTCCTGTTGCAGAAATCCTCACGCACTGTGCTGGACGCTGCACAGTTTGGACTTATATTCTAATTGCTTCTTTTATTTCTTACACATTGCATACCATAAAGTTCAAATAAAGTTTAATGTAAGGAAAAAATAAAAAAAATTACAAAATCAAAATGAATGTGATGAATGTGCCAACTCCCACCTTCAACCGCAAGCTCACAGACATGTCACGGACGCCTCCTGAACAACGCTTGTGCACCAGAGTTTGCAAAGCCCTCTTTATGTTGCAATGGTTATCTCAGAATTAGGCATTGTGGCTTTTTAAAAAAAAGAGTTAATTCTGCCAAAGCCTTAGGGGATAACTAATAGACGTAACAGCTATTCAAGTTGCTAGTGCTCAAGAAAAGAAATAACACGCACAAGTATGCAGGAAGGGTTCAATTAAATGAGAAGTGGAATTGCTGTTTTTTTTTTAAAGTAAAACTTTTTAATTAAAAATAGTATACAAATACAACCCTGAAGTCATTATCAGATACATTTAACACATCTTCTCAATCTGACCAGTAAAACCTTTTTTTTTCAAAAAAATAAAAATAAAATTTTGCCCCTGGCAAAAAAAAAGATTCTATGAAATACGTTAGGGTGAAAAAAACGTTTTATGCCCATTTGAAACAGTTTTTTTCTTTTGCACCCGCCATGACCTGACACTATGAATGTGGAAGTGGATCTTGCCTGCCAGTTCACACAACACCCCTTCATCACCACCTTCCTGCGACAGGATCCCGAGGCATATTTCTACAAATAGATGGCAGTGGGGATCTGTCCTCTCTTCCTAGCGTTGATCTCGGTAAAGCTGGATCCCACAGAGCAGGCATTGTGGGGAACCCTTGGCCCTCCGGATGTTGCTGAACGACAGCCTCCTCATCTCTGGCCATTAGCCATGCTTGCTGGGGCTGATGGGAGTTGTAGTTCAGCAACATCCGGAGGGCCAAAGGTTCCTTACTCCTGACATGCAGAAGAGGACAGCTGGATCATACCCAGCGTCGGCAATACTGTTTTGGAGTTGTTTCCAGCTAAGTCCTACTCAGAGCTGACCTACTGACATGAATGCATCTAAATTAGTCATGTCTGTTATTTTCAATGGGCCTACTCTGAGTAGGACTAACACTGGATACCATCCTTGGTATGGGTTTTTTATTATTATTAAAGAGGCCTTGAAAGAGATTACAACACTGATTATGGTCCACTATTAGGCTACCAATGGAGTTTTGACAGCCGCCACCCATGCAGCCATGGTGCACCCACCCATCAGAAAACCCTGCAGCAAGAGTGGTAACGCACGCAGCACCCTTGCGCATACGCAACACCAAACCACAGCTTAGCACAAGTGAGAAGAATGCACGAGCTCAGCATAGGAGATTGCAGCCGCTTTGCCACTGCCCTGAGCCAAGCTGTGGTTGGCTTAGCATGTCACCCACACCTGGAGCGGCGGTGGTTTAGCTTCCCCTCCCGGACAAACCATGAGCTGCAAACCATAGAACAAACCTTGGCTACAATTTGTTGTTTGTCTGGAGAGAGCTAAACCACAGGATCAAATTTGGACTACATGGGGAGGAGCAAAGGGGCTGCATTCTCCTCTCTGGGACTTTGCCTCCCTTGGCTCAGCAGGCCACTGCCATCTTCGTAAAGGCAAAGTTCCATGCCTATAGAAAGACAGTGCCAATGGTGCCCTTGAAAATGGCACCAATACTTTGCAGACATCTTTGTTCAGGGATTTTCCAGCAACTGAGCAGTCATGCCGTTGGGACCGGAGGGTGAACAACGTGCCCATCATTTCTTCAAAGGTTTAGCGATAGTCAAATATTAAGTACAACCCCCCCTAATAAAGATGGAGCTCCATTTAACTTTTTTCTTTGATATTAAGAAAATATGTCTTCTTCTCATCTTCAGTGGAGGTATAAGAACTCAAGAGTTCTGCTAGCTGTCAGCATCAGAATCACTGGACCCTCCTTTTTCTGAGGATGAGTCAGTGTCCGAGATCCAGTCGCGGTGGTGAAAGATGTCGCTGAACTGGAAAACTTTTTTCTGACAACAGTCTTTAGCTTGGCTGGGCTTCACCGCTGCAGTCCGTTTTGCCATCTTCCTCTTTAACTCCGGCAGCGTCACTTCATACAGGTGATCGATAATTTCTTTGAAAGGCAGAAAAATCCAACAACAATCATTGGCGACTAGCCATGATGGCTATGCTGTACTTCCCCTGTCGGAGGCAGCACGCCTCATATCAGTTGCTGGGAATCGGAAGCGGGGAGAGTTGCTGCTGCGCTCAGGCCCTGCCTTCGGGCTTCCTGTAGCGGGGATCTGGCTAGCTGCTGCGAGCACAGGATGCTGGACTAGATGGGCCACTGGCCTGATCTAACAGCCAGGCTCTTCTTGTGCTCTTATCCCTCTAAAAGCGAGTTTGGGCATTGGAGGGAGGGCAAACAAATGGACCAAGGTAGTACAAACTGTAACAGTCGTTAAGGCTTACGGGGCGGAAGCCAGAACTCACAGCCGGCATCTCTCAGGGAGTCCAGCAGGGTGTGGATGGCAGCAAGGTTGGGCCCTTAATGCCAGCAAAGGGGCCGTCGCTGCTCCAACTGCCCTGCCATTTTATGCTTGTGTGGAGCACGCAAGAAAGCAGAGAGGGGTAGCATTAAAGCATTCTTGGTTCACCACCACCACGCACCTTTGAAAGTGGCCATATCCTCTCTCTCTCTCTGTCACACACAGCCTCTCCGTCTCCTATCCAGACAAGCCAGAGGCATGATCACAGTTCAAGAACACATTCTGACCACTCAAAAACACCCATGGAGGGTGCAAGGCAGGGCCGATATGGCCTGGGTAGAGGGGATGTGGTTGGGGATGGACTGTGGGTCTGGGCAAAGTCCCAAGTGCCATACAGAAAGGCTCAGAGGGCCACGCTGGGTCCTTGGGCCTGAGGTTCCCCATGGGGTGCAGGTGGGGAGGAGGTATAGCCTGGGGAGAGTCCCAAGGGCCAGTAAGAGTCTTGAAGGGCCACATTCAGTCCCCAGGGCCAAGGTCCTCCACCCGTGGGCTACATGGAAGGAATTCACATGCAGCAGAGAAAACAAGACACTGTAGTCAGGGATGGGGAATCTGCGGCTCTCCAAATGTTGCTGGAGTCCAACTCCCATCAGCTCCAGCCAACATCGTCAGGGATGATGGGAACTGTAGTCCCAACAACATCTGAGGGGGCCACAGATTTCATGTCCCTGAGCTAGAGGAAATTCCCCCAAAACTCACCAGGGAAGGTTTTTTCATTCCAACGAGGGACATGGGTGGCCTTGATTCTGTAGAATCTGCTCCGGACGTAATCCGGAGGGACGTTTCTGGGTGTACAAAAAAAAAAAATTATTCAGTGACCGCATTTGCATAAGTAACAAACAAGACGTGAGCGTCTCATGTTTGATGAAATGGAAAGACTGCATGCCAATACTTCTGCCGTAAAGAAACAAAAAGACCAAGTCAAGAAGCAAAGGAAAACAAAACAAATGTACAGATATGAAGATCTATGAATATATACGCACGCACACAATGAATGAAACAATCAATATCTCAATAACTAGAAGGAATGCAAAACAGTACAGCAGACTAGATAGTACACCAGTTGTATAAAACAATGGGAAGATGAATTTCAACAGCAGAGTGAGTATTTATAACAGTCCAGTAAACGGCTCATCTAGTCCAGCATCCTGTTCTCACAGTGGCCATCCAATGAATGCCTCCTCCAATTCCTGGCTTGCTACATCCCACTTTTGTTGCTGGGACCCCACAGTGTGGGGGTCTCTGATTAAGCATAGGGGCTTCCTTCCCAAGATACCCAAGCAAGTCCCAGGTACTTTCAGATACTGTGGGATGCAAAAATGTGCCAAACGTTGAAGGCCTGAAACATGCTCTTTGGCTTGAATAAGTCTCACTCTATCCAATGATTATCAGTTTGTGGTAACATGGAGGCGGGCTTAGCATTTAGCTGGCTCCTAAAGACACACCTGTTTGGCAAGCGGACCCCAGTACTTGAATTTCTGATCTTGTTTATTGATTCTAATGTTTTAATTGCCATGCTTTTAATTGGTTTTATTGTTCTGATTGAATTATAACTGGGTATTTGTTATCTATGCATTTTGTAACCGATTGTTATGTTGTAAATCGCATTGAAGCAATTTTGACGTGCAAGCGATATATCAATCAAAATCAAGAGAACAGGTCTTTCAAATTTCCCATAATCACCAGATTCTAGCTGGGAATAACGCATTAACTTCTTTCCTTAATGGGTATTTCCCAATTTGCTTCAAATGGGCATGCCGTTCTGCATGAACCCCGTGGCCCTCCAGATGTGGTTGGACTACAGCTCATCATTCCTGACCATTAGTCATGTTGGCTGGGGCTGATGGGGTCCAGCAATATGCCACAGGCTCTCCATCCCTGACGAAAAAAAGAGGCATTTCCCTCTTTCATGCCTTCTAAAGAGAGGCATTCTTCCATATCTTGCATGAAGTAGGGAATGCTCCTTCTTAGATCATGGATGGGGGGGAGGCTGTCGGTCTACCAGATGTTGCTGGACTCTAGCTCCCATCATCCCTGGACTGTTGGGAGTTAGTGTACCAACAACATCTGGAGGGCCACAGGTTCCCCATCCCTGCATTAAGTGAATTGACACCACACCCATCCAGAACAAGCGCAGGGATCCTTTGGCCCTCCCAGATGTTGCTGCACTACAACTCCCACCATCCCTGGCCATGGGTCACGCCTGCTGGGGTTGATGGGAGTTGTAGTCCACCAACATCTGAAGGGCCAAAGGTTCCCCACGCTCTTGACAGAGCTGCCAGCCATTTCCCTGCATTACCGACTATTGTTTTTAATTTACCCTACAAGTGTGGAGAGATCTTCCCAGTCGATTTCATTTGTGTCCTCAATGTTCAGTTCATACAACCTGAAATATAGAAGCAATTTGGGTTATTTGTTTATTACAAGTTTTCAACGACAGTCAATTCCATCCACACGAACGAGCAATTCCTGGTTTAATCAGTCACCTCCATTGGCCAAGTTATCTTGGTTTACTGACAAAACTCAGCATGCCTGCAGATACTTTAAATACAAACACCCTCTTTCTGTCTCTCTTGGGGGAATTCCAAGTAATCTCCCAGGACCTTCAGTTGTTATTTAAAATATGAACTGTTAGTGTTCTCGAGACGCAAATCACTCGGCTCCTGGACAGTAAAAGGACAACAAATTGCTTTGGTCTTGCAATACAAATATCTAGGTATCATTTTCCATTCGTCGTTGAATTGGGCTACACATATAAGGGCTGCTATTTTGAATGCACGCATTACCGCTAAAAAAATCCTCCGCTACTTTTTCCACAAAGGAGGAAGCTACGTGCCTGCAGCTATTCAGGTTTTTCAAAGAAAAATTATCCCTCAGCTGCTATTTGGATCCATGCATTTAATTCCGCAGTAGAAGCTGTTCTTTCCTTCTTTTTACGTTGGGTTCTGGGCGTATCGAGATGCGTTCCGGCAGCAGCCCTCAGATTAGAAGTAGGTCTTCCCTCCATAGAATGCCTAGCGTGGACGGCGGCCTCTAACTATTGGGCCAGATTATCCTATGAACATCTTTTGGGATACCTAATACACCTTTGGAGTGATTCCTTCTCATCAAGTTGGAATGAAAAAATTAGGAGTAAACTACTCTCAATAGGCCTATCACCTGAATATTTAGCAACCCAAACCATAAATTCGGCTAAATGTGATATCCGTACTCGACTCAAGGATATAGATTTACAAACAGCCACCACAATGGCTACAAAAACCTGTTCTCCCATTCACTTTAAATTAAAGGTAGACCCCTACAATCATGCTCCGTATTTGGACTTTCTCACAGTTCCAAATCTTCGTCTGGCCTTCAGTAGGGCCAGATTTAATTCCCTTCACTCTGCATTACTTTTAGGGAGATACCAAGGAATTCCCTATGATCAGCGTCTATGCCTCTGTGGGAAAGGCAATATTGACACACTTTTCCATGTCGTGTTTGATTGCCCAATATACGAAACCATACGATATAAATTTTTATCCAACGTAACGGAAAACATCTTTACGATGGCCCCGGATAACATGATTTGCTATCTTTTATCAGGATCCAATAAAGAAATTACAATTAGAGCTGCCAAATTTATATATGCCGCCCAAATACTACAATCCAAAGTTTGGTCTGACTAATTTGTTTATAGAAGAATAAAATGTCCTGTTTTTATACCTGCTATTTTTCTTTTTAAAGTTTTAACTGATCTGTATTTTGCTATTTGCCTATAATAGGACGGGTCTTTGACCGCAAATAAATAAACAAACAAATAAAATATGAACTATGTGGCTGCTGAAATTTCATGGAGAAGCAGGAAAGGGCTGTAGCTCAGTGGTTGGGCAACTGCTTTGCATGAAGAAGGTCTCAGGTTCAATCGCCGATGGCATCACCAAGTAGGGCTAGGAGAGACTCCCCACCTGAAGGCCTGGAGAGCTGCTACCAGTCAGTGCAGACATATTGTGCTAGATGGACCAACAGATATTACTCAGTATAAGGCAGCTTCCTATATTCCTAAATAGGCTCTTTGGAGAGGGGATCTGTCTTTTTTTTTGGGGGGGGGGGGGGGGACACGCACTTGCGCTTATTTTACTCTAGAGCTGTACAATGGAGGGGCTACCTGATCCTAGACTAATTCCAGGTACTTATAGGGTACCTGGGTACAACTTGGCAAATACCTTTCAATGAGGTTGATCTTGACCTGTAGATTTTCAAGTCCATGATTCCTTGTCTGCCCACCGGACATCCTTTTGGTTAAAACGGAAAGCCTTTTAAAAAAAGATAAAAAATTTGATTTCAGTTGTTACCCGTTGCCTTGCTCTTCCTCGATGTGTTACACCCGAGTTGGAAAACCTCAGGAACTCCAGGGCTAAAAGTGGCCCTCCAGGGCTCCCTATCTGGCCCTCAGACCTCTCTCTAGGACACACCCCTCGCTGGCCCTGCTGTGTACCCTGAGTGTTCTTGCCGGGCTGCAATGCATCCTTCAACTCTGATAATGCCTCTTGCTCCCCCGGATGGAGTATACAAGGGGTGTGAGTGTGTGTGAGTGAGAGCGAGAGATGAAACTAGCCTGGTGTACAAATGTAAAATTTACATTTTCAGCCCCACCCACTTTTGCTCTGGCCCCGCCCACCACTGCCATGTGGCCCCTGGAGGGTTGCCCAGAAGGGGAGGTGACCCTTGGACTGAAAAAAAGGGTTTCTCCACTCCTATGCTGGAGTGACACGTGTTTTGTAAGCACATAGAAGAGGCCTTATACGAGTTGGTCATCTTCCTTTGGCATTTTGTGCCCTGTTTTAGAGGGTTTGGGGATATTGGTGGGATAATTATTCCCTTGGACAAAATTTGTTTCTGCTTTGGCTTTGGGGAGGCTACAGCAATAAGCAGAGCCAAGCTCGGCTGCCGTCCAGGACAGCCGTCCCTTCTGAAGTAGTACCGAAACGACTATACATTTGGGAATTTCCATCAACTGATAGAATCGAATTGGACTGTTTATTACACCTCTTTACGTACAAGTTTCACATTGGTTGCTTAATTCTCAAGACACATATTGTTCATTTTTTGTTCGTACATGTTTGTCACATAATGTTTGTGTCTTGAGTTTTCCTCTTTATCGTTCACCAGTTATTGATTGGTCCATGACTTGGTTGTTTCATGCGAAATAAGACCCTTTGTACTTCTGGGTCAGGGACAGGAAACCTGCGGACCACCAGGCCTCCCCCCCTTGGCCTGTGAAGCCCTTTTGGCCAAGCCGTGCCCACCTGCCCTACACTTGATGTCATATATGATGTCAGGTGAGGAGGGCCTTGGGCAAAAGAGGCTTTGCAAGCACTGCTGATGAACTGATAGATGGTGCCTGCAAAGCACCTTCTGCAGTGTTTTCCAAGTGCCTACCAATCAGCTGATTGTTGGTGCTCTGGGAGCGCTGCGCCTGGGTGCTTACCCAAGCCCTGAGCTTAGCGTTTGGGAAACCCCAAATGCAGGGCTTGCACAGTGCTTGCGCAGGCAAGCCCCAAAGCACCGACAATTGTCAAGTGCTTGGGCAGTGCTGCGCTGGCGACTTTGCAATCTTCCTTTGGAAAGAAAAAAATGCTCCGTTTTTAAAAAGGAGCATTTCCCCCCCTCTCCTTCCAAATGAAGCAGTTTGCATCCAAAGCACTTCCCCCAGCGCTTTGCATACAAATGGCTTTCTCTGCAGAAGGGAAAACGCTCCAGTTTTAGGAGCATTTTGCCACGCTGCAGAGGCTTCAAAGCTGATCGTTGGCTAAAGGGAGCCTCTTTGAAGGAGCCCTCCAGTGGTCTCACTCAGTATAAGGAGACTTCTTACATTCAGAGTCAGATAACTGACCCATCCAGCTCTGCACCGTTTGCACTGACCGGCAGTGGCACTCCAGGATTTCAGGCAGGGGACAATTCCCATCTACCTGAAGATGTCAGGGACTGACTCTGGGACCTTCTGCATGCAAGGAAGATGCTCTGCTACTGAGCTATGATCCTTTTCCCCAAATGATAAAAGTAAGATTCTAGTCCTCATGGGTTGTGAATACAGGAATACCCTACTATATGGACCTTCACTTTACGGACACTCGCTAGTACGGACATATTTACAGTAGCACCATTCCCGTTTACGTACTTCGCTTCGCAAGAACGGACACTTAACGGCATGACGCCACTGCCTGATCAGTTTCCAACTACAAACTTGCTTACAGTATGTACTGTTAAAATAAGGCCTACTGTGTTTATTTTAGTTATAAACGCGTTATTTACATCAGTTATGCCCATATATGACGACTGCAGCGCCATACATGCATCGATAAGTGAAAAAAGGTAGTGCTTCACTTTAAGTACATTTTCGGTTTACGTACTCGATCTGGACCCATTGCGTAGGTTAATGAGGGGTATTCCTGTAAAGGGCCAATTTAATAGGAGCACAGGAAGCTGTCTTGCATCGAGTCAGACCCTTGGCCTATATTGCCTGGAAGAAGCTCTCCGAGGGTTCAGTCAAGAGAGACTTATAGGCCCTACCTGAAGATGTCAGGGACTGACCCTGGGACCTTCTGCATGCAAGGCACATGCTCTACCCCTGAGCTGTGGACCTCCATAGTGTCCAGCGATGCTGAGAATTTGGGGTACAGCTTCCCAACCCCTGCATTAGGGCTCACCACTTCTGTTTGCACTGCCTCCAGTGCCGGGTCCCCACTTTGGCTTCGATCTCAATCCACGAAATGCCCTTGTAGAGATTTTCACGCAGGAGCATCAACGCTTGCTCCCCGTCTTCCGCCGTCAACGCAGAATCCAACCCTTTCACTTTAGACCGCAGCGTCTCCTCGACGGCTTGAATTAGTTTCTCCGTCTCTTCTTCACTCCAAGGGCCAGACTTGGGATCTGTATCCATAAAATAAACATACCAGATTTATATACCGCTTAATGGTAGAGAAATCTCTAAGTGGTTTACAAAAACACACACATTAAAAATCACCAATAGTTCAAAACGAGTAATTAAAAACACACATTTAAAACAACTTAAACAGCTACTAGCTAAACAAATTAAAACCGATCAACATCCATGTTTCTGGATGTGCCTAAACAAAAAAGTGTTCAGCAGGTACCGAATGGAATACAGTGAAGGCGCCTGCCTGGTGTCAAGAGGCAGGGAGTTCCAAAGAGCAGGTGCTGCCACACTAAAAGAACCATTTCTTACAAGTTATGTAATTTGTGATCAGCGCTGGACATTTTGCAGGCGCTTATGTCAGGAAGTCTCCTTTAAAGAAGCACTTGGCTGGCTACTGTCAGGAACAGGATCATGGAACAGAATCACAGACTCACATAATCATAGAGTTGGAAGGGGCCTATAAGCCATCGAGTCCAACCTCCTACTCAATGCATGAATCCAACTTAAAGCATACCCGGCTGTTGGCTGTCCAGCTGCCTCTTGAATGCCTGCAATGCTGGGAGAGCCCACTGCCTCCCTAGATCATTGGTTCCACTGTCGTACACTTAGGAAGTTTTTCCTGATGTTCAGACAAAATCTGGCTTCCTGTAACTTGAGCCCATTATTCCATGTCCGGCACTCTGGGACAATTGAGAAGAGATCCTGGCCCTCTGTGTGACAATCTTTCAAGTCCTTGAAGAGGGCTATCCTATCTCCCCTCAAGTCTAAATGTGCCCAGTTCTTTCAGTCTCTCTTCATAAGGCTTTATTTCCAGTCCCTGATCATCCTTTTTGACCGCCTCTGAACTTATTCAGTTTGTCTGCATCACCATACTTTGTGTCCACAACTGGACACAGTACTCAAGATGAGGCCTAACCGGTGCTGAATAGAAGGGAATTAATACTTCATGAGATTTCAAAACTATTCTTCTGTTAATGCAGCCTAAAATAGCATTTGCCCTTTTTGCAGCTGCATCACACTGTTGGCTCATATTCAACTTGTGATCAACAACAATCCCAAGATCCTTCTCATGCATAGTATTGCTGAGCCAAGTATCTCCCATCTTATAACTGTGCATTTGGTTTCTTTTTCTCTAGGTGTAGAGCTTTGCACTTATCCCTGTTAAATTTCATTTTGTTGTTTTCAGCCCAATGCTCCAGCCTATCAAAATCCCTTCAAAGGTCTTCCAGGATATTAAGCTATCCCTCCCAATTTTGTATCATCTGCAAATATGATAAGCATTCCCTGAGCCTCCTCTTCCAAGTCATTAATAAAAATGTTGAAGAGTACTGGGTCCAGGACTGAGCCCTGCAGGACCCCGCTCGTTAATGGCAAACTAGATAATTTGCTAAACTAGATAGTGACTGGGGAGATCTGACCAGGGGTGAGTGGGGAAGAGCATTAACGTACCACACTTTATCTGAGAATATTTTAATTGAACCGAGTGGCTGCTTCGATACATCAAGTCAGAGATCTTTTTCCAGTTGTTACCGTACATGGCTTGATACTTCTTGAGTTTCTTTTTCTCCACCTCGGAATACCTAGAGAGAGAGAGAGAGAGAGAGAGAGAGAGAGAGAGATTGCTTTTCTCATTAATCTAGAATCATAGAAAGGTAGAGTTGGAAGAGGCCTATAAGACCATCCAGTCCAACCCCCTGCCCACTGCAGGAATCCAGCTTAAAGCAGTCCCGACAGGTACCTCCCAATAACAATAATAAATCTTCTAAGACTGGTTTCTAAGATTCGTTTTTATGTTTATTTTCTGTTTTGGTTTTGTGTACACTGCTGAGAAACGTAAATACTTAAGCTGCATATAAATGTCTTAAATAAAATAAAATGATCCCATGGGCACCCTTTGGTAACTGAGCCATTTCAGGAGGAAATGGCTGAACCTAGAAGACAACCTCACCCCTTATATATACAACTGAACACTGAGCTCTGCAGAAGATGGCCTCCTGTAGATACTCTCTTACCAGGAGCTCCTTTAGCAGGGTGGCCCCCACCTGGTAAGTAACAGACAGGCGCCATCTCTACTGCCTTTTTGGCAAGTGCTGAAGATCTCCCTTTTTCAACAAGCCTTTTAAATGTCTGCATCTGTATTGCAATCTGAGGCTTTTTTAAATGGATGCTTTTACTGTGAAATCACTGCAAGCGATTTGTAAATGGACTCGCACAAAATAAAACTTTTTCATAGAATCCTACATCATCTGGTCCAGCCTGCTGCTCAATGCAGAGAATCCAAACTTGGTGCATCCCCAGCAGAGAGCTGTTCAGCTGCTGCTTGAAGACCTTCCAGCGAGGGAAAACACAACACTGCGTAGCTCGCCAGTTCCGCTATCACACTGCTCTGACTGTCAAAAAGGTCCCTCCCGTTGTTCAGCCAGTATCTCCCTTCCTGTAACTTAATCCCATTAGACCTGCCCTCTGGGGCTGCAGAAAAGGAGTCCTGTAGCTCAGTGGCACAGCAACTGCTTTGCGTGCAGAAGACCCCAAGTTCAATCTCCGGCAGCATTCCCCAGGTAGGGCTGGGAGGGATCCCCGCCTGAAATCCTGGAGAGCCGCTGTCAGTGGAGACAATTCTGAGGTAGGTGGACCAATGGTCTGACTCAGTGCAAGGCAACTTCCCGTGTTCCTGAGTCTTTGCCGTCTTACGCATGACAGCACTTCAGAGATTTGAAGAATGCTATCCTGGCCTACTGCACAGAGTCTTCTCTAGGCTAACCAGTCCCTTCCAATCTTTTGCTGACGGTTGGGAATAGGCCTGTAGCTCAGTGCTGGAGCACCTTTACTGCTTGCAGGAGGTCCCAGGTTCAAACCCTGGCACCATGTAACACTTCAGGTTGCTGGAATACCAGAGATGAGATGCAGACACGAGTTTTGCTTACAAAGAGATAAAGTTTGAGTTACTTACAGCACACAGCAAGTGCTCTCAATAAAAGTGAATCAGAGACACAGCCCTGCAGAAGCTGGTGTCACCCATACTGGGCACAAGAGACACTTTTATAGCATACAAGTTTACCAGCACAATGATGAGGTTACACAAATGACTGATTACTGCAAAGCATCAAGTCATCGCATCTCAACGTATTAGTCTATTGATCTTTGGGTTAACAAGGCACCTTCAAATAAGTATTAATGACTAGAAAAGGCTATATCATGCTACTAATTAGTGATGCAGATAGCCAAGGCGTCCTGGCACCTTTAAACCATCTCTTGGCAAGCTATGCGCTTACCTCACACTCGCCTCAAGCTTGTTAGAAGCAACTGATAAGACACCTGTGCTGCTAACAATATTTACATTGACTGTCCTCTGACCCATCCCTCTGCCAGAAACACTCACAAGCTGAATACCTAAGAAATGCTGAGGCCCTGAAGGGGAGATACAGACCTTCAGGCTAAAGCGGAGATCCATTCTACTTTGGCTATACATGTAACTAGATGGGCTACAAACCACCAGGTAGCGCTGGGAGGGACTCCTGCCTGAAACCCTGCAGAGCCGCTGCCAGTTAGTGTACACCACTGTTCTTCAACCTTGGGTCCCTAGATGCTGTGAGACTACAGTTCCTATCAACCCCAGCCTCTGAGCCAATGGCCAAGGATGATGGGAGTTGTAGTCCAGGAACGTCTGGGCACCCAAGGTTGAGGAACAATGGTGAGATGATACTGAGCTAGCTAGGCCAGGGACCTGACTCTGTATAAGGCAGCAATCGTACGATGACATCTCCTAGAGTGTCAGGCTGCTAATCAACCCTCCACCCGCAAACACAGAGAAGTCTGGCGGCTTTTCTTACCTCCCGTTATAATTCTGAGGATCAAATATTTTCCTTGCTCGGTAATATACAAGTCTCCAGGGCCGTGGAATTCCTTGAGCTTCGGGAGAAACAATGAAAATGCATTCAGATCTGCATTCTGTAATTAAGGGTGATTTTTTACAGGGCCTGTTAAGGAGCTAAGCTGATTATTGGTTTTGCTGTAATGGATGGAGTTAAAGTTGTTGTTACATTATTTTAACAGTGATTTTCCAGGCTGTAATTATTTATTCATTGCATTTTATATGCTGAGTAGGGATTTGAACCTGGATCTACCTCAGACGGACGTTACTAGAGGCGTGAATAAAGAAAACTAAGTATAACAATCAGAAAGCATGTGCAAAGATTTCCCTTTCAGAATAGATGCACCTGAGCTTTAGAAAACAGGAAGAACCTTTTCGTTCTCCTTCTGTGGAACGTTCTGTCCATGTTGAGAGATTGATTTTGGGGGGGTTTCTGCTAAATGGCAAAAAGATATGCTTAAGCCCTTTAAGGTTGATGAGCTTACATCTCCACCCATCATAGGAACGGAGGCGCTGCGGCTCTCTGGTATGGCCGATGATCAGAGGAGATGGAGGGGTTTAGTCCAGTAACATCTGGAGGGCCTCAGGCTATCGGTATATTTATAACTAGCAGGCTTGTTATCTGGCATAGCTCGAGAATTCTAAGAAAAAAAATCAGTGCAGTTTGGAATTCTGCGCAGTTCTGAAAGCCTTTGGAGAAGGGCCACTGCTCAGTGATAAAGCATCTATTTTGCACGCAGAAGGTCCCAAGTTCAACCCCTAGCATCTCCATGGAGGGTTGGGAGAAAGCCCCCATCTTGAAACCCTGCAAAGTTGCTGCAGGTCAGTGTAGACGATACTGACCGAGAAGGACCATTGGTCTGACTCGTTACAAGGCAGCTTCCTAAGTACCTATGGTTCAGTCCACCATATTGATCCAAGTTGCATCCAACAGTATCCAAACGTAAGACGAAAACCTGCTCCTCCAGCTCAGGAACCATCATGCAAAATTTGCTTACGGCATCTTAAGACGTGTCCAAATGCACTGAACACAGAAAACTTTACAAATACAGGTATGGGTTATGGTTTGACTGGAATAAAGTTGAGGGAATTTACTGTACATAGCTTCACAAATATACTAGAAAGGCAAATCCTTCCACAAGATCCCCCTCTTGCTATCAAGCAAAAAACAACCCGAACACTGACCAATCTTTGTACCAAACAAATTTTCAGATTTCAGCTTGTTGATGGCATCTTTCTCCTGGGGAAACCTGTGAGCAAACAGCAGTTTTTCTGCAGACTCTATTCCACTCTCCATCAAGAAGGCCTCAATGTTTCGCTCCAGCTGATCATTTTCCTTTTTTGAAAACTTCCCAAACTTCACTGAAATGCCTAAAACATTTAAAGGGGGAAAAACAGGAAAGTTAAAATGTCAAATTTTAGACCAGGCCTTTTAAGTGTTGTCACTCATGAAAAAAACCCATAAGCTGGACTTTGTGGCTTTCAGGGATGCGTGATGATGTCTAGGGCACAGATTACTTGTCTGCTCCCAACTCTTGTCTCTAAGATGTGTTTAAGAGAGCAAAAAGCAGCATAAAGGAGACTCCATACAATGAAACAAGAAAAAAAATGAGTTAAAACTATAAAAATCAGGATTCAATTAAAAAGCCTGCCAGAATAAAAAAAAAAAGTCTTCAGTAAGCACTGTAAGTTCAACAGGAAGGGGCCCCATCTAATTCAACTGGAAGTGAACTCCCAATAAATATGGACCCAAGATACTGAACGCACACAGCTCTTGGTGGATACAAGCTGTGCATGTGAGCCCCGGGGAGGATAAACAATGCCTTTTGATTTTCTGAACTGGATTCAATAACATGACACCCTTACCTTTCCCTGCTGCAAGCAACATCAAGAGGGCTATAGGTTCCCCATCTCAGCTATAGCACACACGGATCACATGTCTGTGTGTATATGTCTCTCTCTCTCTCTCTGTATATATATATGTATGTATTATGGGCAATGTACCATATCTCTCTCTATATCTCACTGGGGTGTGTGTGTGTGTGTGTCTAGGATATATTATAGGCTGCCCTTGCCGTATATCCATCCCACTCTGTCAGTGGTCCCCCGTGGCTCAGATGCACGGCTCTTAACGACTAGAAGCCATGAATCCAGTGTAGTGGGCCCAAGCCTGTAGAACTCCCAGCTGAGATTAGACAGGCACCCTCCTTGCTGAACTTCAGGCTCATGACAAAGCCCTTTTTGTTCCAGCAGACATTTTAAGTTAGTGCTCGGTTTCAGGATGCTTTTACTGTTTTCATTTTATGCATGGCTCATTTTTATGTACCCAGCCTAAAAATGTAAATGATTAAGCAGTTCATAATCATCTTAAATCACACATTACACGCTCGACGTATGTATCCCACCTTTCCTTCAAGGAGTTCAAGGTGGTGTACACGGTTTCCCCCCTCCTCCCGTGTTATCCTCAGAACAAGGTAGTGAGGATAGGTTAGGCTGAGAAATGGGGTAGCTGGCCCAGGGTCATCCAGTGAGCTTTACGGCTGAGAGGGGATTTGAACCCTGGCCTCCCAAGAAGTGAAAGAACACTCTGTTTTTTCCCTAAAGTGCATTCAACAGATGTGGTGTTCCCTCCCATTCTCTCCATATGAGAGCCTTGCTCTTTTCTTTGGGTGGGTTAATCCCCTTTACGTAATGCTTTGAAGACTACACAAACACACAGACACTGCTGGGCCGTTTGATTTACTGAAGAGCCCGACCAAGCAACAAGCATCCTCGCTTAGGGTCATACGTACCTTCTCTCTTAAAGTTTTTAAACCTGATCAGATCTCGACTAGCAAGCTGCTTGACCGCTGAAGTGCTCAGGCACCTGATGTGAGGAATGAACTCCTCCAGTTCCTGGGTGACAGAGTCCAGATCTTTCACATTAAGCTTAGAAGATTCCACAAACTCGTTGTCCACTAGGAAAAAGGTGCTGGAAGCAGAACTTTTGGTGGGAGACGACTCCTCTGCGTCTGAACAGGCAATAGTTGGGGGTTTCTGCAGCCTGTTGTGAGGGCACAATGTAAAGTGTGCAGAAGGTCAGCCCTGATAGTACTGGCATTTATCGGTATTATAAATTGCTTTGGGATGCAATTCTTAAATGAAATACATAATCACAATTCAGCCATGTGCTTAAAAAGCATCTGTTCATCCAGGCTTTCCCCAAGGGATGATACAGCTATGCCGACAAATTAATCTGATACGCAGGTTTGCGGCGTATTTTGTATCCACATTATGAATGCAATTTCACGGTAGTTTTTACACTATTTACTGCCATATTTGTACGCAGCCAAGATTGCGAACAAGTGTTTGCAAAAAATATTAAGTAAGAATGTGCTTTTTTAAAAAACAATTAAGGGTTCAAAGCCCCTGGTTCAAAACTCCCTTGAGCTCTTTGTTTTCAAATGTGTTGAAAATGAAATGGACTGCTGTGATGTTCCTATATTAATGTATATATGGTATGTGTTGTTTTAGAAGATACATGGTAAGTGGAGTGAAAGAGGAGGGGGAGTGAATGGGCAGTAGAATGCAAGATGATTGGCTGAGTTTTTAAAATGGCTGAATGTATAAAAGGAAGAGTGAGAGTGGAATCGGGGGGGGGGAGAAGAGAAAGAGTGGATTGCTTGGTGGGGTTTAGAGAGTTGTTTACCAGGAGGGAGGTGGAGTTCGGATTAGTATTGAGTAAAACCATATGCTTATGTGCCTTAAGAAGAAATCTTGTTAATCTTGTTAGCTTTGTTATCTGTAATAAATACTTAATTTGGTTTACCAAAGGCCTGATCCTTGGCTGGGGTTTCACAGACCAGAAGGGAGGGTAAGGTAATGACCAAGGCTGAAGGGGTACTGTAACAAATGGTGGCAGCGGTGAAGAGAATAACAATACCAGTATTCAGAGTCTCTGGGAATACTAGTATTGGGACGTTACTGGTGGTTGCCTAGCAGGGGGATCTGTTGAGATCTGTGCTAGAGCAGGGAGAGAAACCATAAGAGAGAGCGGTCCGGACTGGTGGAGTCCCTGGTGGTGCCTAGTGACAGGCAGTAGCCACGCGCAGGTAAGAACCTGACAGGGAGAGCCAGGGAAGGATGCATCACAACTGCCTTCAAGTCGGTCCCGACTTACGGCAACCCTACAAATAGGGTTTTCATGGTAAGCAGTATTCAGAGGTGGTTTACCATTGCCTTCCTCTGAGGCTGAGAGGGAGCGACTGGCCCAAGGTCACCCAGTGAGCTTCATGGCTGTGTGGGGATTCGAACCCTGGTCTCCCAGCACTTAACCACTAGACCACATTTAAAACTTGCTTTTCTGGCTAAAAGAAGCCAGGCCACCAGAAAAATGAGAGAATGCACCCATTGGGCACCTTCCATCATGCCTAAAGCCAGATCCAGCTGAGTCTCTCCCCCTCTCCCCCCCCCCCGGCTCTAGCTATCAACTGCCACCACGGGGGCCACCAACGGGAGAGAAAGCGGCAGCCCTCCTGTGATGCTTAGGATCCAGCTCCATGACCTGC
This sequence comes from Rhineura floridana, assembly GCF_030035675.1. NCBI lineage: Eukaryota > Metazoa > Chordata > Lepidosauria > Squamata > Rhineuridae > Rhineura > Rhineura floridana. Next base: position 17,857,671 of record NC_084499.1, on the reverse strand, counting down.
TCAACTTTGTATGTAAGACCTAATGCCCAAGCCTGCCTTTTCCCTCACTTTCCTTTTGTGTCATGTGTTTAAGACTGTAAGCCTGAGGGCAGGAACTACAAGTGCCTTTTTCACCTGCAGAGGCTAAGGGAGGGAAGGTTCAACCTTCCTCATGCACAGACCTCTTTTGGTGCCTCTCTGAAACCCCGATCCTCCAGAGAGGCATACAAGAGGTCTGCTGCTATCCAGCCTAGTTTAGCCTTGAGAACGTGCTCGGAACCCTTTCAACGCTCGCAACGCAGCGCCCAAAACACCGAAGTAGCTATATTTTCCCTGTGTCTGCCTAGAAAGTCCTTCCAAGGTAAGGAGCTCACCTGTTATCGCCCACTGAACTGGACAATTTAAGTGGAGAGCCACACTGCTGCAGTACCTGCTCACGTTTTCCAACAGACTTGGTGGATCCTTCCACCATGAGCCCAACATTGGTAGCAATGGAATCATGGGCGCTGGGCGCTATTCTGCGCTTATGCAGCTTCTTTCGCGCAACAGGGCTGTTGAATTCCAACTCAACCACCTCCTGGGAAACGTTCAAATCCTGCGTTTGCGGTGCTGAGGGAGGAGAGGGTGCAAAGAAGTCTCTCTGTGTGCCCTCTGCATCACTGAGGTCAGCATCCCTGTGCCTGTTGGAAGCTCTGCTGGCCTCAACCTGCTCTGCTAGTAACAGTGCTTTTTTCTTCTTCTTCCAAAAGGGCGTGGATTCCAGTGCGCCCACATTGTCAAAGTCATCATCTTCAGGCTGGCTACCTGCCCTTTCTGGAGTCTCAGGGACATAGAGGTCACCACCACCCTCTTGTTCACAAGGCCGACATGTCTTCTTCTTCCTCTTCTTCTTCTTCTTCTTCTTCTTGCGGACGCAAGTGCCTGTTCCAGCCTCGCTATTAGACTCGCTCTCTGTAGTGACCCAAGGATTGTCTACCTGGGAGTCTGAAGGCTCTTTCCTGGCTTTCTTCTCCTTTGATTTCTTTCCAGGGACCTTGCTATTCTTTGTATCCTGACCCTCAATATGCCAAGAAAAAACGGAGGAATGATCGGATGAGAGAGGTGAACAAAGGCCTGCCTTCGCCTCTCTGTTAAAATTGCCGCTTTTCTTTTTCTTTGCCAAGCCAAAGAGGTGAAAGCCGTTTGAAGTCAATGCCTCTGCCCTGTTAAACATTTTCTGTAAAAGGGGGGGGGTGAGGGAGAGCGAGAGAGGGGGGGTAAAAACTCAAACATTGGACCCAGTTTTGTGGCACTTTAAAGACTAAGGCACGGTTCCCAAGCAGTGGCCCACAAGCCTCATTCAGGTGGCCGGTGAGTTAATGGGAGGCTAGATTTTATCCTCACAACAACCCTGGCCCACGGTCACCCAGTGAGCTTCAATGAGAACATAAGAAGAGCCTGCTGGAGTAGGACAGTGGCCCACACAGTCTACCCTCATGTTCTCACGGTGGCCAGTCATATGTCTACATGAAGCCCACAGGCAGGGCTGGAAGGCAAAAGCCCCCCCCCCACTGTTACTCATAATTCGTGTCAGCCCCCTTGCTGAATCAGGCCAATGGCCTATCTAGTCCAGCATCCTGTTCTCACAGTGGGTGTTGGGTAACTCTTTAGGCAGCTGAGAAAAGCGGGTCTAGTCCACAAAAGCTTCTGCTAGAACAGACGTAGCCAATGTGGTGCCCTCTAAAGCTTCATAGGAAGCTGCCTTATACCAAGTCAGATCACTGGTCTACCTTGCTCAGTACTGTCTACTAGGGATGGGATCCGCTTGCCACAGATTAGCCGCCAATCTGCCACCATGGAGGAGGCAGTGGCAGGAGAGGAGACCCCCCCCTGGGCCAAACGATGGAGCAGAGATCTTGACAACAGCCTCCCCAAGCAGGGCCAGACTGCGGAGGAGGATACAGGAAGAGGAAGCGCCACACTGAGGGGCAAGAGACAGGCTGCAGGCTGGAAGGGGTGAAAATTCCACAATCCTGACTGCAGGGGGTCAGAATTAAATGGATATTCACCCACCCCAGACCAGTCTGGCTCTATCTGGGGAAGCTGTTGCCAAAGCATCCACTCTGTCATTTGGCTTGGGGGGGGGGCTCCTCTCCTGCCTCCTCCTCCTCTGTGGTGGAAGGTGCATGTGTGTATAGTGGATCAGCAGCAAATTCATGGCAGCTGCGGATTACATCCCTATTGTCTACACTGACTAGTAGCTGAACCTCCAGCGTTTCAAACAGGGGACACTCTTAGCCCCACCTAGAGATGTTAGAGATTGAACCTGGGCTCTTCTGCATGTATAGCAGGTGCTGTACCAGTGAGATATGGCCTTTTCCAGGAAGTTGCAAGTCAGGCCATTGGTCCATCTAGCTCAGTATTGTCTACACTGACTGGCAGCAACACTCCAGGATTTCAGGCAGGGGTATTTCCCAATCCTACCGAAAGATGCCACTGATAACTGAACCTGGGACTTTCTTCATTCAAAGCAGAGGCTTGACCACTCAGCTACAGCCCCAGCCCTACCCTAATACCCCCATTAGCCCCAGCCAATGTGGCCAACAGCAAGGGATGACTGAAGCTAGCAGTCCAGCTCCCTGTACCAAGCATGGGCAATAAATGTAACAAACACATAACACATGTGAAAGCAATTTGGGCAGTTGAAAAGTACAGCCCAAAGTATAATAACGCTAATAATAATAATAATGCTAATAAATAAGACTAATAATGCTAACAAATAAGGCTTTTAATAATAATCTTTAAAATAACTTAAGTAATAAACTTATAATTATTGACTAATAAACAACGCTAATAACAGCCTTTAAGTAATATAATTTAAGTAACAAATAAGACATAATTATTACTAATAATACTAATAAGTCAACAACAACCTTGCCAGCTGCTAAAAACACCTACGAACCCCCCTCCCCAGGTCTTCCCACTAACCCTCCAAGCCCCTTCGTGGAGCACGTTTATCTTTATATATCTTTATCTTTTGCTCCCTTCCTGCACGTTCACCCCGCAGCAGCGCCAAAAACGGAACAACTCTCAACTCAAACATGCCACGGGCTTCGTTTCCGCTTCCTGTACGCTACTACAGCTTCCTGCTGGCAAAATGTATAGAGGAGAGGAGGCTAGAATGTTTAGAGTCGACGCACCCTGCCCAACTTCCGGGTTGCTTTTTTTTTTGCGGGGGGCGGGAGAGAAATAAGAGTCTCCATTTTGGGCTCCACTGTGTAGGTTAATGATGAGGTTGGAGTTGGTTGGCTTTTGAGGGAATAATTTAAGTACGGTGATCCTCCACCCCCCCCAAGGAGCTAACCCACCTCACAGGCTTGTTGTTGGGTCCGCCACTCCGAGCTCCCCAAGAGAAAGAGCAGGGTTGGAAACCACGTGGACCCACCTAAGAGGGCCAGGGTTCGTTTGAGCATATAAGCGCTATATTATAAGCTTTTGAATAATAATAATAATAATAATAGGCACATTTTGTTGTCATGTGCCTTCAAGTCGATTACGACTTATGGCGACCCTATGAATCAACGACCTCCAATAGCATCTGGCCTGGACCACCCTGTTCAGATCTGAGAATCAATTCATCTCTTGTTTGGCCTTCCTCTTTTTCTACTCCCTTCTGTTTTTCCCGGCATTATTATCTTTTCTAGTGAATCAGGTCTTCTCATGATGTGTCCAAAGTATGATAACCTCAGTTTCATCATTTTAGCTTCTAGTGATAGTTCTGGTTTAATTTGTTCTAACACCCAATTATTTGTATTTTTTGCGGTCCATGGTATGCGCAAAGCTCTCCTGCACCACCACATTTCAAATGAGTTGATTTTTCTCTTATCCACTTTTTTCCTGAGCTTGGAAAAGTTACTTTTTTGAACTACAACTCCCATCAGCCCAATCCAGTGGCCATGCTGGCTGGGGCTGATGGAGTTGTAGTTCAAAAAAGTAACTTTTCCAAGCTCTGCTTTTTTCACTGTCCAACTTTCACATCCATACACAGAGATCGGGAATATCATGGTCTGAATGATCATGACTTTTCTGAATTCTGAGTGATCCTGACAATAGAACTACTAGTGAAGAATTGATGCCTGAGCTTGCCTCTTTCCTCTTCCCTCCATGCTCATTTTTTCTTGTGTGTGGTGTTTTCTTTTTAGATTGTAAAGCCTGTGAAAAGAGACTGGCTTGTATTAATTGACTGTATGTCTGGGAACCTTTTGGCTGAAGAGTGGGGTACAAATACTCTTAAACAAATAAACAATTAAATACATTGAGAGCGCGTTTAAAGCATGCAGCTCCTCCCAAAGAATCATGGGAACTGTAGTTTAACAGAACTACAACTCCCAGCAGCACTCTTAACAAGCTACAGTTCCCAGGATTCTTTTGGGAGGGAGAAATATGCATTAAATGTGGGTGTGACCATTATATCTAATGTTAGTCCTCCTTAGAGTACACCCACTAAGAATGAAAGGCATGACTAAAATCCGGTCCGTTCATTGCAATAGGTCACTCTGAGTAAAACTCTCCACCCTTGTGAGTGGGTGGGTTGGAGGGCCTTTTCCTTTTCTTTTTTCCAGCTTCAACCATAGACTTAACGGAGGGGGGGCGTAAGGAGGGGCCATCATGGCGACTTCCGGTTAAAACCCCTTTTGGATTTTCTGCTTCTTTCCTAACTCTATGGTCGGAGCCGGAGGAGAGGCGGAGCTAGCGCGCGCAGGGGAGGTGTTGGGTGGGCCGGCCTTTTCCGTTGCATGGGGGCGGAGCCAGTCTGACCGGAAGTGCCGGGAGAGGCCGGGAGAGTGAGGAGGGAGGTGAGGAGGGAGAGTAGTTGCCCGGGTGTGTAGTGGGAGGGCTACGCCCGGCGCCCGCCTTGAGGCCAGGAAGGCGGGAGGAGCAGGGCGAGACGCGAAGAAGGCCGAGCCTGCGGGCACACCCATGGCAGCAGCTTGGCCCAGGAGGCTCCCGCCTAGAGGAGAAGGTGAGGGGCGACAAAGAGGCGGGGAAGGAGGATAAATCATTATTATTATTATTAGTGAGGGGAAGGGGAGCGCTTCTGTTCTCTCTACCCCATTAGAGGAGAAGGGGGGCAGCGAAGGGGAGGACAAAATGTTGTTGTTGTTATTATTATTATTAATGAGGGGAGGGGCGCTTCTACACTCTTCCCTCCCCGAGACACCTCACAACGTTTTCCTCTTCTCCCCCCTCTAAGGCAATCTAGAAAATGCCTTTGCCTTATCTCTCCCCGCATCCCACTCCACCCCACAGAAAGATCCCACATACTGTGTGTGTGTATATGACCCACAGGAGCCTTCCTCCTACCCCCCCCCCGGTATTTGTCTCTTCTGCTGTCCTAAAGTATACCCAGGAAGGGTCTGGCATGTATGTGACTCTTTTTTTTGCACGTGATAGAGGATCCCCATATAATTGGCTCATTCCCACCCACCCCTTTCCGACCCACACAGAGGGGCCCTCCATGCATTGGGCCCTTCTTCCCCCACAGCCATCCTCTTCTCTCCTCCCCTTATATTTGGGCTACTCTTTCTCTTCTATACACACATGGGCTTCAGTATGTTTGACTTTCCCTTTCCTGACCCACCTGGCGTGGAGGCTCCTCCATGCATTTACCTCATCCCAACCCACCCACAGCAGAGGACCCCCATGTATTTGCTTCCCTCCCTTTTTCACACGCAAACAGCAGAACTCCCCCCCAATAAATTTGGTTCTCCTTAATACATCTGAGAGAGCCCCCCCAAACTGTTTGATTTTTGTCTCTTGAACCCCCCCCCACAGGAATCAGCTCTCATGTATTTGATTCTTCCCCCTCAATACGTGTAGATGTAAATGAGAGAGCTCCTATGTATCTCACCCTTACAACATAATGCTTCAACCCACCATAGAAGTGGCCATATATATCTCCCTGCCCTCCCCCCCCCAGCAGCCCAGCATGTAATAATTTCCTTGGTGTTTTTCCCCCCATCCTACCCAAAATGGAGAGAAATGATAGAGCATCTGCACTGCATGCAGAAGGACCCTGGTTCAGTCCCCAGCATCTCCAGCTAGGGCTGAGAGTGTTCCTTACTGGAGAGTCACTGCTAGTCAGCGTAAAGAAAGCCAAGCAAGGTGGACCAGTGGGCCGACTTGGTAAAAGACAGCTTCCTGTGTGCCTTTCATACTGCAAAGCCTGAAAAGGGCAACCAAAGATTATCAGGAGCCACTCTAAGAGGAAAGGCTGACAGAACAATCCAACATATGAATCTTACAACACTGATTGCAAGTTACACACCACAAGGCAATATTGGTCATATCCTGTGACCACAGTAACAATTCAGTAGTTTAGTAACAAGCCACTAGCATTTGGGCTTCTTAAGTTTAAAAGAAAGGTAACTAAGGACAAGACATCACAGAGCAGTGGTTCTTAATCTTTTTTGGGTCTCAGACCCCTTTGAAAACCTGGTGAAAGCTATGGACCCCTTCCCCAGAAAAATGCACATAAACACACACACACACAACACTTGCATACGGATTATTTTACAGTGTTGGAACATGATTTTGTTTTGTTTTTTGTGTCTAGCTCACAGATAGATGCCCTAGGGGTCCACAGACCATAGGTTAAGAACCCATGTCATAGAGGTTTATTGAATTATGTATGGTGTGGAGAAAGATGTTTCTCTCACTTATAATTCCAGGATGTGCAGCTGTCAGATGAAATTGATTGTTTATATGCCACTTTTCTGCAGCAAGCTGTGCCTGAAGCAACTTGCAACAAACATTCAAAATAATAGTAGGGGAGAGATGCCAGTTTACAAACGGCAACCATAAATTCAAATAAGACAAAAACCAACAATTTAGCAAGTGTTTAGACCAGGTTATGGTCTTCCTGCACTCTAAGAAGGCTTAAGAGAACATGGCTTAAATACAGTTCAGAGGAGAGGAGTTCTGCGCCACAGCAATTATAATTCGTAGAACACTGCTAAATCAAAAGTCCATATAAGGAGTATCAACACTGGTTTTAATTTGTTTTAAAAAATGGTTTTAACGGTATGATGATTTTGTATTGGCCATCGGCCGCAATAAAATATATATATCATGATGTTAAGGAAGGCACCAGGTAGACCTTCCTGCAGAGTGTATTCCACAGTTGGGGAGCTAGAACTGGAAAGTCCCTAGGGATTTGTGATAAGGCACAGGACACTTCCCCAAAATATCTACCACCTGTTCAGAAACTTGCTTTTGTTAACATGCTACCTTTCTACAGTAAGCTGTACCTGAAGTAATTCTCAACAATCATTCAAAAGATGAAAATACAGTGCACTGGGTGGGGGAGAGAAGTCTGTCTACAAAACATAACAATTCAAATAGAGCAAAACCATTTAGCAAACATAGAATAAACTGAATATTACCAAAGAAATAATCTAATACACAGCAAAAAGAAAGCTGAAAGGCAATGGAGCTCTTGAGCAGCACTCCAAGTAACCTGACTTAAATATGGTTCAAAGGGGAGGAATTCTCTCACCAGACTAGATGGCTTTTAGCTAGCTCTTTTCTTTTCTCCAGAAGAGACCCACAGTATCTAAGAGGGAAATGCTGAGGAGAGCAATGACCATAATGTCTCTTCCATAGCCTCCTGGAAGTTCTAACTGCTTATGCAGGTCTTAATACACTCCAAGGAACCTAACAGAGCCTAACTTAAATACAGTTCAGAGGGGAGGGGTCCTCTCACCAGGCTAGATGATCTTCAGCTGGCTCCTTCTTTGCTCCTTCAGAGGAAACCCAGCAGCAGCAAAAAGGGAAATTTGGGAGAGGGCAGTGCTGGCAAGTCCTCTACCCCAGCCTCCTGGAAGTTCCAACTCCTGGTGCAAGTTTTCTTGCAAATTGGAGATTCAGGACAGACAAAATGCAATGCTGCTTCACCCAAAGCTTTAATTAATTTATGAAGCTGTCTGCCATGCAATGTGGTGATAGTCAGAGGCTTAGATGTCTTTAAAAAGGATTTAGGTAAGCATGTGGGTCTCTCAGTAGTGATTAGCCACAAGAACCAGCTGCTGGGAGCAACAACAGGTGAAGACCCGTGTGTTGACTTCTTGGATGAAAGGTTGGTCTATGAGAAGCAGGCTACTGGTCTGACCCAGCAGCACTTTCCATGTATTATTGTCCTCTACCAAGTGCAGAAACTGCTTGATATATTCTCGTTTCCAGCTGTCTTCTGGAAGCTATTGTTAATGTTCATACCCTGCTGTTTAGCTAAATTTAACTTCCAGAGCTGTTGGCAGGAGCTGAAATCTATCACAAAGATAAATTCCCAGGAGTATGTCTCGAGAACAAATGGTTCCACTTTACTCTGTGTTAATCAGACCTCATTGGGAATACTGTGTCTTAATTCTGGGAAATGCAGTTTAAGACGGATGTAGCCATAATGGAATGGGTTCAGAGGAGTGTCGCGGAAATAGTCAGGGATGTGGAAAACAAGTTGTTTGATGAAAGGTTGAAGGAACAGGTATGTTTGGCCTGGAGAAGAGAACACAGAGGAATGTAACAGTGTTATTCAAACAGAGCAATGGTGGGAAACCTTTTTGGCTCCACAGGCCAGATCTTTATCAGGATTGGTCTCATGGGCTGCCTACTTGTCAGTCACATGATGTCACAATGATGTCAGACAATTTGGCATTTTGAAGTTCAGAAGTTGGGACTTCAAAGCGCTTTGCTAAAATGGGGTATGTGTGGAACCCTTGTTTTAGCAGGGGTTTTCAATACAAACCCCTTCCAGATTCAGGAAAGGGTTTGCACTGAATCCTGCCAAACTGAGCTGGATTTAACCCCTTGCTCATCAGCTGATGAGGAGAATAAGGGGTCTCTCCTAACAGCTTTCAGGATCCTTTACAAACTACAGTTCCCAGGATGCTTGTGGGGTAGGGGAGACATGCCTGTTTAGAGTGGTATGATGCTGCTTTAAATGTATGGTGCAGATAGGGCCATACACTCCTCCTTAAGCCCACCATATTCATTTTAAAAATGTATGCCCTGTTTTTCAATCAAATCATTCCTAAAAGAGCTTATAGCAGATTAAAGCAATACAACAACAAAATAAAACAAACCTGTCCAGTGGCCAGACAACAGCAGAGGTCTCTCTGACCGGAAGGATAGGAAGGAAGCTCATTGCCAATGGCTGGGGGGGGGGCAAGTTGATCTTCCTTTTCCCATGCTATTCTCCCACCCACCCCCGGAAGTTGCCTTGTTTTATTTCTCTCCTTTTCTCTCCCCCGCCCCCGGTGAAAACAAGGCAAATTCTTGCAGTGCCTTTTAAAACGTGCAAACTTACTGTGGCAAGAGCCTGCTTCATCAAACACGGATGCATTGGATGCTGCCCTCCATTAACAGCCACTTCTCTTTTAAATGCACCTCTCATCCTGTCTTGAAACATCTCTCTTTAGCCTTGAAACATCCACACTTATCTCTCTTGTGCCACTCGCATAGCGTGGAAATGTCTCGTAACTCTTCTTCCGCCACAGAAGCTTTCCCGTTGCCTCCCGCTATCAGAGGCCTCGTTTGCAATCTTTTCTAAGTTCGAGTAATTTCCTTGCCCCCTGTTAATTATCGTGAGGCCTATCAACAGGCTTCCATACATTTTCAGCTTTGCTTATCCGCCAGCCAGCCGTGAGCTGTGGTTTTCCCCAGCCCCTCCCTCCTCCAAGTCCCGTGTGCTTGCCAGAGCCTTGGGAGGGGGTGAGTTGGGTCTTCTTTCACAGAAGCAATGCAAGAGTCTTGCAGCGAGGACACACTAGCATAATTTCATACACACCCGTAGAAGACTGGACACTGGTGGAGCTTGGCTTTAAGCTCAGTCGTTGAGCAGAACAGGTGCTCTCACCGCTGTGTTGCAGCCCTGGCCACACTGGTTGGGGCTGATGGGATTTGGAGTCCCAACAACATCCGGACGGCTCCATTTCTTCACCCTTGCCTTAGTATTAAGCCTGTATTTATTGTGGTGAGATTTCCTTCCCTGGAGCAGATGAGCCTTTTCCACAGGAAATGGTGGTAGTCTTGTGCAAGATTGTCTTCAACTCTCTGTTTTCGCACTTCTGCTATACTTGTTCTCTCTCCAAGACCTAAAAACTGATATTCCCTCTGGGAGGCTTCTGCATCCATAAGGAGATGGAATGCTATTAAGCATCTGATTTCTTGAACTGTGGGGGAGACTGAAGAGGAAAGTACGCTGCAAACATTGTCTGCAGTGTAGAAGGTGAACCCTGAAGGTGCTTTCAGGACAGCTTAGAGGTATCAAGGCCTGTGAAAAAAAACTGGAAAATATTTTTTTTGGGGGGAGGGAATGTTTTTCCTGTCTGTTATTTCCCAGTTGGAACAGTTGAAAAATAATGGACTGTGGAAGATTTTCTTTTAGAACAGTGAACAAAATGTTGAAGGCAAGGCTTTCATATATTGCTACTGGGCCTTTCCTGCCCCAAAATGGTATCTAAAAACTGTGCTAGGAAGACTTCAGTGGAAGGCTACGGACTGCATCAGGTCATAAGAATTTCTGTACGCCAAGCAGAACAGCAAAACTCTTCAATGGAGGAGTGGGGTGCATTTTTGTCCCCAGGGGACACTGCCTGTTTCCCACAAGAGGAGGAAGAAGAAGGGTTCAGAGCGGCCTTGGCTGCTGGACTTCTCTTCTTCTTGACCTTTGAGCACGAGCAGTTCCAGGATGTGGTGCGCAATACCGCAGACCTCAACCCTGTGGGGTAGATTAGGGTGAGAGACAGTGACTGGCCCAAGGTCACCCAGCGAGCTTCCTGGCTGAGAGGGGATTGGAATCCTAGTCTCCTCATGAAGGAGACCTGGGCTGACATAACTAAAATGGCTCAGCTCAGATTGTGGGTAACATCTTCCATGGAATTTTGGGATGCATCAGCACTTGGAAAAATCAAGGCCGCCTTAGTAGCTGCAGGTGCAGCTTGTTAGCGCTGAGGGGAGACAGCTGTGTTATCACTTAGTGCCTAGCGCTCAAGGCCACAGTGGACACTGTGTGTGGAGGCAGTAAATCTGCCCATCTGCGCTTGTGGTGAATTCCTGAAACTTTCCATCCCCAGAGAGCCCCAGATTGGTCATCTAGCTTCTTGGCTGTTGTTGTCCTCATAAATGATCTCACATTTACTTGGTGTGTGTTCATTGGGACCAGTGTGGCTCTAAATCCTGTAACTTGACCGCAAGACAAACAGCTACTGAATAGCTGAGTTTTGGACTGAGGCTCCAGACGTAGTGAGTGTGGCTTGTGGCTCTTGCTTCTTGGAATCCCTGGCACGTTTATTGGGGACTTTGGATTTCCTTTTGATCTACAGTGCACCCAGATAAGGGGTGGTGACAGTTCCCTGCAGGGTTAGTTTTGGTTTTATTCTAGTCCTGGTAAATTGGCAGCTGTCGAGTTACTTCCCAAAAACCTGTGGCAGGGATTTGGGGTTCTTTACAGTCATAATCACTTTCCCAATCTTAGGGTCCCCAGATGTTGCTGGACTGTAGTTCCCATAATTGCTGAAAATTGGCCGTGTTTGCTGGGGCTGATGGGAGTTGTAGTGCAGCAACATCTGGGGACCCAGAGATTGGGAAAGGCTGCTGTAACCATTACACCGATGGCAAAATTGTTATTCCCAGAAATGAGTTTTGTTGAAATCCAGGGGACGTCCACATGAATTTGGAAGTGAGAAGAGTGAGGTCTATGTCATTGTGTGCCACATCCTGAAATTGCTTGTCCTGATATTGGAATTGGATTTTTGGGGGAGGGGTGACATCATACAAGCCAAGGAACAGCTGTATTTCGTGAGGAAGATCTATAGCTCTGTGGTAGGGCACCCACCTTGCATGCAGGCTAACAGGCTAAAGAAGACATGCCCCACAGGAGAAGAGAAACAAGATGAGACCAGGAAGTGGTAAACAGAAGCCGAGTCAAAGATTAGCCTTGGGAGAAGAGGTATGTTTTCAGATGCAGGAGAGGTGCTGTGAGACACATAGTGTGCTTGTGGCTGCGTTGAGGAACTCCTTGCTTATTAATGTTAAGCAAGCACTACCGGTGCTTTTGTTTCAAACTTATTTCTGAGGTATGTTAGCTTATAAAACAAATAACAAAACATGGGCAGATAGTAAGTTCCAAAGAACATGCAAGAAGCGCAAGAAGACGGTGGCAACAGGAAGTGGTTAAGTCAAGAAAAAAGAGCAAATGCAAATGCAAATAGGGGGAGGGGAGAGAGTGGCAGTTTGGCTTGCATTTGTCTGCTTAATATGTGTTTATGGATAGATTTTATTTATTTGCATCCCAGTCAATTCAGAGGCAGTTAAGGAAGATTAGCTACTGTTTAGCATGATACCTGAATTAGCAAATAATGGTTGGCAGGATTGGAAACCATGTCTTGAAGTGGGGTGGCAAACCATGGTGTGATGTGAAGTTTGACTTGACAGACCATAGCTAAGGTCATCACGCTGCCTCGACGTTGCAATGGGAAGCAGACACTAAGAAAGCAGGCCACTAGCTGTAACCCGCTGTTTGCATATTTGGAAGCTCAAATTGGTTTGACATCTTGGATTGATGTCAAATGCTCATGATTTGACATGACGACTCGAGTGAGTTGTTTTAGTCTCAGCTTGAAATTAAATGAGGGAAGCAGCTTTACATATACTTTTACCATTTTCTGTATAAAAAGCAAACGCTGCAGGGAATTATACTGTTTAGCGTTTGTATAGCACATCCAGATGTTCTTAATAATACCTTTATCTCAGTGATGCTTACCACAGCCTTGCAAGGTAGACTAGTATCACCATATTTCAAATGGAAGGGGGAGGGGCTGAGGTGAGACCAATAGGGGTCTATCATCTTGGGAGTTTGTGGTTGAGGTGATTTGAACCGCTCAGCTACGCCCCCCCTGGCCGTTCCTAAGGAAAGCCTGGCTGCTGGAACAGGCTGTAAATCCCCCCCCTTCATTCACTTCATTCATGGTGAGATTTCAGTGGTCAGTGTGCAGTTTAGATTTTATCATGAGGAATTAAGCAAGGGAAAACCTTTGCACAGCAGGCATGTGTTGATGCTAGCATATGAGCTGGGTAATGGTGATGCTTGAGCTTAGGAGCCAGTTGCTCTGTACCCCTTTCATACCGGCAGGTAGTAGGGATTGTGTGTGTGTGTGTGGGGTAGAGGTAAGTGACCTTGGCAATGTCATTCTCGGATAACAAAATAATATTGGAGGTTCTTGTATGTACAAGTGTGGGTCTGTGTATGGACGTTTCGTGGGAAAGGGCTGCAGCTCAGTGGTAGAGCATCTCCTTGGCATGCAGAAGGTCCCAGATCCAATCCCCATCACCTCCAGTTGGCAACGTCCCATGCCTGAAACCCTGGAGAGCTGCTGCCAGTCAGTGTAGACAATACTGAGCTAGATGGTGTAGGCCCATAGGCAAATACATGTATATAGCCATTATAAGGCACATGTATGGTTGCTTTTAGGGAACCCTGTGTATGATTTTCTTTCTTTGAGCCTTGGTACCTGTCAGTGTTTGTAATGATTTAGCATCTTCTTGGCAGCTTGTGAGAAGTAAGGTGAATGTAAACAATCAGCTTGGAGCCTACCTGGTATCTTATCTAAAGGGCTAACAAGTTTACATTTCAGGGAGCAGTTTGATGCTCTTCCAGGAAGCTCGCTGAAGGGTGCCAAGATGCTCCGTTTATCAGTAGCATTAGTTAGTGCGATGATCTAGTGCTTTGTAGCAATTACTTACTGTTTTGAGAAAGTGCCTTGTTAATAAGATAAGCAATTGAATGCTATGCTGATAGGCCATGACTTGATGTTTTGTGGCAATTAATCACTTACATAAAATCATCACTGTGCCTTGTAAACAAGTTGGCTATATAAGAAACTCTTGCTGCCCAGTGGGGTTGTTCAGACTGACACTGGTTTCTGCAGGACCATTCAGTCTGTCCCATTTATTGGGTACGCCCTTGTGCTGTAAGTTACTCAACAAATTTCTTTCCTTGAAAGCAAACCAAGAATCTGTCTTATCGTTTTCCTTGGTATCTCTCAAACCTGAAAGCCCATGGCCGGAGCAATACAGATGGACCGATGGTCTGACTCCATGAAAGGCAGCTTCTTACATTGTTGAACTTGGCTGAGGCTGTTTCTGTGTTAATGTCTTCCAATAATTATTTCCTCTCTCTTTTTCCTTCTTGTTTATGTGTTTATCTGCAGAATGAGTACGTGTTGTTGGTGCACCCCTGGTGGTTCAGTTGCCATCTTGTTAAAAAGCTATGCCTCCCGTATGTTGCCCGAAAAGGAATCTGATGCAGCCAGTGATGACCTCTGCTGTTGCCTGGAGTGTGTGGATGTGTACCATAAAGCAAGGGATGAGTTGCCATTGTTCCATGAGGTAATTTGCTTTCATTTATAGCCCACTGTATCCTGTGTTGGGGCTGGCAGATGGCTGATGCAGCCATAGCAGATCTGGGCAAGTGGAAGGCCAATTGTAATTGGATAGGTCAGGGGTGGGGAACATGATCCAGCTGGCGGGCTTGGTCAATGGGTTTTGCATAACATAAGTTTTATTACAGAGCAAACCCTTTTAAATTAATAGGCCTGCGTTAGTCATGTATTTCAGTGGGTCTATTCTGAGTGTTGTTATTCATTGAATTTATATCCCGCCCTTGATCCAGGACGAGCCCAGGGTGGCAAATGCATCAACAAAACAAGTAAGCATTCTAAAAATAGTTTGAAACCTTCTAAAAACCAGTTACAGTTAAAAGCATACCTTCATCCAGTGATCTCCGGAATGCCAGGAACGATCTCCTTCAGCTTATCAAATGCCTGGGTAAACAGGCATATTTTCTGATTCCTTCTGAAAGCCAATAGTCACAGGGACAAATCACCTCATTGGGGAGGACATTCCACAAATGGGGAGCCACCACTGAAAAGACCTTGTCATGGGTCACCACCAACTGAGCAATACCTGGTAATGACATCCCAAAAAAAGGCCTCACTTGCTGATAGTAGGATCCAAGATGGTTGATACTGGGGAAGATGTTCGTTTAGATACTTGAGTCCCAAGCATGTGGAGTACGACTAGGTTTGGATACAACCCAGTGTCAAGAAGCTGCGTGGTGTGGCAAGAGTGTGAGCTGACCACAAGCCTTTGATGTACCACAATGTATTAATTAAGTAAATCCCACCTGACCATCTGGGCAGGGCTTCTTGAATGAAAATCACTTACCATCTGAGAAGCACCCCGCACAACTCCAGGCTTGGTAGGAACCTCACCTGCTAGTTGGCCTGATCAGCTAGTTGGCTTATGCTGTGTTGGCAGCCAAAAGGAGAAGAAGGTCCTCAGCATGAGAACAAAACAGGGAAGGAACTAACAGGAACCAATTAGGCAAAAATAAAATGCTGTTAATATGAATGTGTACAAAAATTACAATACTGTAAGTAAGACAAGCTGATGAGCTACCAAATAAACATCTATAAAGTGCTACACCATGAAGTACTCTAATTAATCCAGTTGTTAATTAGCTGCCAAATTGATATAATTAAATGCTCCAAATATTCCAGTTGTTAACGGGATCTCCTAGATGGCATCCCGTTTCGTACTTCCTCAGATGGAGAATGGAGACTGTACAAGGATGGCAATTTTCTTAAACCCCTATTGCCTCAGATTCTTCTCTGATATATTTCTTCAGGAATATGTCCTAAGACTAAATCCTGAAAGTACATAACGTATAAATAGTTGATGGGGAATTTTGGGTTCTTGGACCGGGGGTCCTTAAGGAATTAGAGCACACAGGCTTCAGGCAAAAGTAGGCCTTTATTCTATACGAGCGTACGCAGAGACAGCCTCCCTAAAGCAACTGGTGGGGACTGCCACGTGGCACTGTCTGCATGGGCCTTTTAGACAGCTCAAAATCAAGCGTAAGAAACTATTCCACCAATCATACAGCTACCTTAAAGCAATACGTTACACCTTTCTGTAGTATTTCCCAGACTCCCAGACTTTGGAATTCCCTGCCCCAAGAAGCCCACTTTGCTCCCTCCCTGATGGTCTTCCGGAAACTTGCAAAAACTATTTTGTTCCGGAGAGCCTTTGGTTGGGACTGACGGGTCAGACTGACATTGTTTAACAAAGATTTTTATCTTTTATTTTTATCTTTTAAGTTCTTTTATTCTCACTCTTTTATATCTGTAGGCACATATATACATGTTTGTATGTGTGTGTGTGTAATGCATTTTATGTATTTTAATTGTATTTTATACATTTTAATTTGTGTTTTTATTGTGTGTTTTGTTATATATGTGTGCTATAGAAGGGTAGAAGGGCGGGATAGAAATATTTTAAATAATAAAGTAAACTAATAATAATATTTCTAAACCAATCAGGTAATAGAATTGCCTAGATAGAAGAGGGCATGTGCAAATAGACTTCAATTGTATGCAGGCACAGTCCTATAGCATTGTTCTGCTGTCCCCTTGACTGATGCTCTTCAGGCCAGTCGCTACCAAGCATAACGTTATACCATTGTTCCTGGTATGCCAAGCATACCTGGCCCACCTGTTGCTATAGGACATACGGAAGACAGCGCTTAAGCAATATAAAGGTTAACAATAAACAGGTCTGTTGCTCTTTTTTTAATTTTTCTACTTCTTATAGTTCTTTAAATATATTTCCTATTTTATATATGGATATATAAAAATTCCCCATTATAGTTCCCCAGAAACTAATATTGTTTCTGGGAAAACATCAATAATGCAGTCAAATTGTGTTGCAAATCTACATCTACCATACAGACATAAGACAATTATGATGCATATACGAGAAATTATAAAATTATTTACACTCCCCACAAACATCCCACACCACCCCAACTCCAATGGTTACACCTCCCCCACCGCCTCATGCATGCATCACTCCTCCATGCGCATGCACTGCCCATACGCGCTGCTTGCGCACCCCTGTGTGTGCCCACCCATCCTGCCCATGTACTTCCGGATGAATGTATGGGGATATCCCCTCTGCTCCTTCTCCCCCCCACACACACACTAAAAAAAAAAAATGAGCCCCTTCAGGGGACGTCCACCTCCAGGTGGCTGGCTGGCAATAACAACAGAGTGAACTGTCTTGGCATGCCCTGGTTGCTTTGGGGGCTCCAAGCAAAGCCTCTGCAGGCGCTGCTTTAGTGACCCCTAAATGAATGGATTTCTAAAAGAGGGGTGGGGAAATCTTGCAAGTGGCAGCAAACTCTAGCAAAGAGATGGAAAACGAGGTGTTTGGGTCTGGCTGCCTGAGTTTCCAGTTTGAGGCCTGCCCTGCATCACATTATGACTGTTTTGTTGAATCGGTTGTCTTTAATTCTTAGTGAAATCAAATAAAATGGGTGCTATATAAACATTTTAAATAAATAATGCAGCTTTTCACAATTTGACATTTCCCCCATCAACACTCCCCAGCCCCAATAAACCTGGCTTTGCCAGACCTTAAGGATTAGTGGGTTCAGTGAACTCAGGAACAGCCATGACAGCAGTCTGTGTGAGAGACCTTGGTTGATAAAGGAGGCACTGTTTGGCAGCCAGCAGCTCATCAGACCATAACAAGCCTGTGGGAAAATGCCGAGAATTACGTTATAGCAGGGATGAGAAACCTTTAGCCCTCCAGGTGTTCCTGGGCTCAAGGCTCTCATCAGACCCATTTTAAAACAAGGCAATTTAAAATAAAACACATCTAAAACATTTAAAAAACAATCAAATACTCTCAGAGTTAATGGCCATGACAACCTTCAAAATTAGTACCTATCAGCCATCAAATGCCTTGGTAAACAGGCATGTCTTTAAATTTCGGTAGTGAAGTGTAGTTTGTCAAGGGTGCTGGGGGTTATTAGGAGACCCCCTATTCGCCTCACAGAGCTATAATTTCCAGAGTGGTTTAACTATCTCCTTAAAAAGAATCCCGTGAAAAAGAATTTCACTTTCAAAATCCTAAATTGTAGCTGTGAAGGAGAAATAGGGGGTCTCCTAACCGCACCCTTAAGCTATACTTCCCAGGCTTCTTTGGGGGAAGCTGTGACAGTTTAAGTGGTGTAATTGTGCTTTAAATGTGTAGTGCGGATGGAGCCTTAGTCGTTTTCACCATTACTAACACATTTGTTGGTCTTAAGGTGCCACAAGGCTTTGTAGGTTATTGCTGCAGTCCTCTCTCTCTTGTATGCGAGGCCTAGCCTGTCATATATTGCTTCATTTTCTGCTTGACTTAATACTTAGGCGGCCTTTTGGTACTGCTCTGCTGCACCAGTGACCCCAATTAGCCTTTGCTGTAACCTTCCATGATCCTGGCTATATATCCCTTTTTTTAAAGCTGGTACAGTGAGTCAACAAACAGCCATGGAGAGCTCAAGCGCATTGTTTGAAGACTGTGGCCGAATTACAAAAAGGCTGAGGTATTTGGCCGCCAAGTAGGCCCAGTTTAAGCGGAGTACACAAACTACAGGCGGCAAAGGAAGTGGTGGATTCAGAAACGTGATTTGCAAGCAAGGCTGTCATTCCTGATCTCTCCCAGCCAGAATTTTGAAATGTGAGAAATGACAGATAATGCTGACTAGGCTCTGGTTGAGGTTTGGAACAATAGGCCGGTTTTCAGAAGATACAAGGATGAGATGCTGCCTCTTCCCAAGCACTTGGCAGGCTCATAGTGTTCCTGATAAGTGCATAGGACTGCATTAGCCTTCTCCCTCAAATAAACGGAAAAACCCCTTGTCTTTAGACAGTAAAGAAATTTGAGTTGCAAAGAGCTTTTTCCCCTCTCCTGGCTAGCCATCTACTAATACCCTAGACAGGCTTGCCTGCTCCCCCCACCTCAACCCCACATTATGGTACTTCTGGTACAGGTGAGAAGAGCTTTTAATTTTCCATTTTAATTAGATTTTTAGTGCCTTTTTAGAGCTAAACGCACCTCTCCTTTCCTAGTTTTTAATCCTGCTTTTGATATTCGCTCTGTACTTTTTAAAATGCTGATTGTGTGTGTGCAGATTGTCCTGTTCCGTTTCTCCTTACAAAAATCATGTTAATTTTGTTTTTTAATGTCATTTTATTCTCTGGTGAAACTCAGACTTCACGGTTTTCACTTAATTTTTTGTTTTTACTGTTTTTCTCCTGATTAATTTTTCTTGGATTTCCTACACTGGTTTGATTTCTACTAACTTGCATCCGAGTTTGCACCAGTCCATTTCTTGGGAGTTCTGCTACCAATAGGTAGCTATAACAGTTCCTCCCCCCCTTATTCTCTCGTATATTCCACATTGCTATAAGGCTGGGAATTTAGCATACTTTGACTAGCGTGGTGGTGTTAGGCTGTGATACGTCATGTTTGTGGGGTTGGAGAGAGCCTGGAACCCCAGAATATGCTCTTTGATAGGACCCTTAAGGAGAGTGAATTTAATACCAGCTGTAGGGACATGTTTAGGTTCATTAAGGATAGTGATACAGCTAGAAAGCCTGGAATTGGTTGAAGCAAAGCGTCTAAGGACAGCTGATAGGAACATTAGATATGTTAGCAGGCTAAGGGCAAGATGGAATGTTTGATAGTGGTAGAGAATAAGGAAAGCATTCATGTTTATGAATAGTGTAAGTTTTGGAATAATATGCACAAAGAGGGAAAAAAACCAAGTGAGGTCATTTGTTGTATGCATTATAGGACCAACGCCATCAATTATGCCGCCCGACAAGATCAGCCACACAGGGCCTTCTCTCAGTCCTGCCAACTAAAACAGCTAGGTTGGTGGGGACTAGAGAGAGGGCATTCTCAGTGGCGGCCCCCACTCTCTGGAACTCCCTCCCGTATGATCTTCGGCACGCCCCTTCCCTGAATGTATTCCGCCAGGCCTTGAAGACCTGGCTTTTCAGACAGGCCTTCGGGACTTCCGGGGAGGGTTAATCTTTTTGACAAATTGCCTACTACTCTGAACTGTCATTGTGTAGAGTTTTTATCGTTTGTATTGTATTATTATGATGTATTTTATTGTAACCGAGATGTACGTCGCCTAGAGTGGCCATTGGCCAGATAGGCGACACATAAATTAAATTATTATTATTATTATTATTAGGAAAATATGGGATGATTGTGAGCCCTTACATGCCAGGTGGCAAGAGTTAAGTTGGGAATGCCTGGGGTTAAATAGGTGAAGCAAGACCTATATAATGACCAGTGGTAGCAACAGGGACATCATCATCTTCACCACCGCTCAACCCTTCAGAGGGGCTGCACAACAATTGACCAGTGTTAACACCAAGTTTAGTAAGAACTACCTCCTTGCTGGTCTGGTCACTCAGTTAGTAGGTTAAGTGGATGTGTGGAATGGTAAACTGTTTGTTTAGGTATCAGGTTAATAGGTTTATGTGTGAACTTACATGTGAGCTTGGAGTATTGCTTGTTAGAAGTGTATTCATGGCAGGGTGTGAATAAAGCACTGAGAACAGTCCCATGTGTCTGTTGCCTATTGGGTGCGCTGGAAGAGAGTGCTAAGCAGAACAGGCTGCTGTAAAAGACCCTCTTGTAGGTCGGTCAGGCGCTGCTGCCATCAAAATAATAACCTGGTTGGCCGAAACGTAACAGTGGTAGCGCAAGAGCAGGGGTAGGAAGTAGGTTTTTCCAATAGTCTGAAGTAGTAACTCATTTAGCCTGCAGTAATTATTGCATGTAATAGCCATTTCACCTTTATGCTTTCATAGAGTTTTATTTCACATTATATGCTTGGTGTAATTACTGTACCCTGCTTTTCTGTGAAGGTGCTGTTCCTTAAACTTCCTCACCTCTCAGTTTCCTTGGGTTTGTATCCAGTGCTAGTCCTGCTCAGAGTATAATGGACATTGCCTTCAATAGGTCTACTCTGAGTAGAACTTACTTGGATACAACCTATCTGTGCACAGTGTGCTTTTGTTTTTCCATTTATCATATATAATACCTTCTGAGTTATGCCTCCATGTCTTATAAACTTGAATACATCCGTTGTTTATCTGCTGTGATTTAAAAAAAAAAATCCTTCTGATTTATTTCCACTTTAAACTGCCTCCTCTTCTCTCTGGTTCTCTCCCATTTTGCCCACTTGGGGCATTAGAATCTGCAGATTTTCAGCAGGCGTCATCTTAGGGCAGCAGAGTCAGCGGCTGCAATATCTATTCTAGAATTCTTTAGATATTCTTTAGACATATATATACTTGCAGATTCTGTGGGAGGTTGAAACTACTCGACTTATTAAACACTTTGAAAAACGGATGAAGGAGGCAGATGACCTTTACATCGTGGAAGAAGACAGTGAAACGCCACTGTCCTGTTACACGGGTCCTGACTTCGAGAAGCACCTCAGGGTGCCATTGCTGGAAGTACTGAAGTACCCCTATCTGCTGCTTCATGAACGTCTCAGTGAGTATCTGGTGGCTCCAGAACTTGATTCAGTTCTCGATTCAGTTCGAGTGTCAGTTTTCGATTTGGTTCTTGATTTAGTTCATGAATAATGATGGTTCATTATTGCCGCTTTCATTATTGAGATGGTTCGATTAGCAGCAAAGAACAATGATTCAGATTAGTTCTTGATTCAGTTCGAGTATCTGGTGGTGCCTGAACTTAATTGAGCTGCCCTAAGCATAGTAGTAAGTGAAAGCAGATGTCGAAAGCAAGTTGTAACAAATCGCTTAGCGGTGGTCTTCTGGGAATACAACTGGAGGTGGTGTATTGACTGGCTTTTTTTCCTATTTCCATAAAAAGTTGTGCACAAGGAGGATTGTTTTTGTTTATAGCATGTATATTCTACCCCTGAGGCAGATCACAGCAATATTAAAAAAACACAACCCACTATATAGCAGTAAAATGCCGTTAAAATGCATTAACACATCCATCTGTCATATCTCTTCCAAATATTGGAAGGGCCATAGCTCGGTGATAGAGCACTTGCTTTGCATGCAGAAGGTCCCAGACTGGATCCCTGGTAGAACAAGGCAGAGCTGAGAAAGATCTTTCTGAAACCCTAGAAAGCTGCTGCCAGTCAGTGTTGGCAATACTGAGGTAGATGGACCAGTGGTCTGAATTGGTATAAGGCCAAGGAAGATTAAGCTTCCTGTTGCATAGAATCATAGACAATAGAGTTGGAAGGGCCAACCCCCCACTCAGTGCAGGAATCAACTTAAAAGCATGCCCAACAGGTAGTTTATTCAATATGGGATTAATTTTTAATTTATGTACTGAAGACAGAAAAAGAAGCAATAGGGTTTATACAGCAGAAAGGTAGGTTAAGATAAAGCATTATGACAACCACTTTATAATATCATCAGTGTAAATGGAGCTTCACGGTAACATGATAAAAAACAACAACACCAGAACCCTACTGCAAGGATCTTAAAATCTAACGTTTTGCCATTGAGAGAGATGCAGATGAGTTCAGTTAAATTCTTAGGTTTATTTTGGTTGTGGATGTGGAGTGTGAGGTTCTGCCAAACTTTCCAAGGCAGATTCCTTTTTGTTGTAGGCACCTGTATTTTAACGGTGTTGAAAGAACAAGGTGTTGGTCTGTTGTGCCTCAGTGAGACAATAACAGAAGTTCAGTGATGGAATAAGGTGCCTAGGGAGGGTTGCCAAATCTCCTTTTGGGGGGAATTTCATGAAAATATCAGGCAGGTATCTCTCCTGTGACCCTTTATAGGATAAAAACCCTCCATAGAGTGTTGATCTGAACGTAAACGACTCCACAGAGTCCATTCCTGTTGTATGATTCTTTGAGAATGACTTTTGTCTTCTGAAGGTAGCATTTTCCTTCATATGATAGTTATAGTGACATCCTTAATCCTTGGTGCTCTTTCTCTCAAACGTAGGTGAGCTGTGTATCGAGGCTCTTTGCAAGATGGAGCAAACCAACTACTCCTATCAGGTAGTTGACAAACATCCGGGGATCTACCTGCTCATGGTACACCCTAATGAAGTGGTGAGCTGCTTTAATTTCCTTCTTTTCTCTTGTTTCTTCTTTGTTTCCCTGGCTGGAGGCTCTTCGTAGGTTCTTAAATGTCGGATTGAGTTCTGAAATACAGAGGGCCATAATCTCCTTTTTGAAGAAGCTGCTTCTTTTAAGCAGGCTCAGGGCCTTGTCACGGTTCAGACTCTTGGCGGCTGCCATCTTTCTACTTTGTGAGAAGAAAGTTAAAAAAATGAGTCCTCACTTTTTGTTTTTTAAGCCTCTCTGAGATCCTTTTTTGCTAAAGAGCGAGGTGTAACAAATACGGTAACATTCAGGCTGTTCCTTTTTTGTGGTGTCCTCATAAATAATTTTTACAGAGTTTATTACATTTTTCTAATTTTGCCCTTCTTCCAAAAAATATGGTTCTTCTTCTCCCAGCCCCTCCCCACTCCATTTTCCTCCTCATAGCAACCCTGTGAGGTGGTGTCTGGCCTATGATCATCCAATTTATTTTTTTTATTTCATTTATACCCCACCTTTCTTCCATCAAGAATCCCAAGGCTTCCCAGGCGGTCTCCTATCCAGGCACTGACTAGACCTGCTTAGCTTCAGCAAGATGGTGGCCTCATGCGCCTTCAGAACTTCATGTGCCTGGGAACTACATTGCTGTATAAAGATTTGAACCTGGGTTTCCCCAGTCCCAGGCCAACACACTGAACCCCTACAGCACAGGTGGGCAACCTGTGGTCCTCCAGATGTTGCTTGACTCCCTTTGTCCTTAACCATTGGCCATGCTCGCTGGGGCTGATGGGAGTTGGAGCCCGACAACATCTGGAGAGCCGCAGGTTGCCCACCCTTGTGTTATATGCTATTCTTGCACTCACTGGACACATTTGTGGTGATGAGCTTCAGCAAAGAGTGCCACTGAGGAGAGGGTTCCTTTGTTGGTGTGAAGCACTTGAGTACGCAATGGGTGGTATTGAACTATGTTCTATTTAGAGTAACCCATGGAAATTAGTGGACCTAAGATAGCCATGTCCGTTAATGCCAGTGGGTCTACCCTTGAGTAGGACCCAACATTGGATACAATCCTGTACAAGTCAAGAGGTGGTTCCTTCTCCCTCAGTAGTCTAGGATGGATGGGAAGGGAGGAGGTTGTCAGGAAGACAATGGCCTTCTTACAAGCATTCTTTGAAACTGGTATCTACGCTGTGTGGTTTGCAATGTGAACCTCTTGTTTGGACTTAGTAACAATTGTCTTTCACACCAACTTGAAAATTAAGACTGAAAGGAAGCATCACCATCCTGTTTACATGCACAAATGGTTTGCAAATATAAAATGTCATAAAATCCATACATAATTAAAATACACAATAAAACAATTCCATCAAAGTCAAGTCAAACATCCAGAATTAAAAATTTCCATAAAAGAAGCCAGTTAAACAGCATAACAGTTAGAACAGCTAAGCCTTTAAAACAACTAGATCAAGTTCGGGGGGAATGCTTGCCTTGGCCGGTGTGAATTCAAGGGCCGGCCAAATGCCAATCCTGATGGGGCATCTCGTATTTCGGCAGGGAGGGCATTCTCCAACACTGGTGCTGCCAGTGGAAAAGCCCACCTCTGTGTTGCCCTGAACCAATAATTGTTATTGCCTTAACAGTTTCGTTTGTGGTTCCTTGATTTCCCGTGTCCTTTCAAACATGCAGATCCGTCGGTGGGCCATCCAGGCGGCCAGGAGCCTAGGGAAGGTGGACAGAGATGACTACTATGACATCCAGGAGGTGCTGACTTGCTTGTTCAAAGTCATAGAGCTGGGCCTCATTGAGAATCCTGAAATTTATAACTCATCAGTGGTTGAGAAGGGGAAGCTCATCCTGTTGCCATCCCACCTGTACGATTCCACCAATTACAAAAACTACTGGCTTGGTGAGTAGAGACATGCTGAGATAGGTCAAAGTGTGAAGGATTTAAGTCGGCCCTCTTCCAAGAGGAGTTGTAGTAGCTTTGCGGTGCTGTAGGGACGGCTAATTCCCCCCCCCACCTGAGGGCCACGTTGTCCCATAGCAAACCGTCTGAGGGCCACATGCCAGTGGTGGGTGTGGCCAGAGAAGTGGGTGCAACCAACCTACAAACTCTCTCTCTCTCCCCAGCTCGCACATATGTACATGGCCTTGTACTGAATCAGACCTGTGGCCCATCTCTGCTCAACTGGAGTGCCATTTCAAAATGAGGCCTGGGTAGCTGGCAGGCAAAACTGACTTATCTCCTTCATGCTTTGACTGTGGGCTCATGACACTAGGAAAGGGTGCCTCCCCCCCCCCCCGGAGCAAGCAAGGGGGGGGGAAACAAATCCACAGCAACCTTTCTCCCTCTCTCATAAGATTGGAAATTATGGACATGCAGTGAAGCTGGACGTTGAAAGATTTCAGGACAGATAAAAGAAAGTCCTCCTTCACGCAGCGCAGAGTTAAACTGTGGAATTGGCTCCCACAGGAGGCAGTGAGGGCCACCAACTTGGATGGCTTTAATAGAAGATTAGACAAATGCTTGGCTCTGTTCTGCCTACATGGTCAGAGGGAGTGTGCTTCTGAGTACCAGTTGCTGGAAACGGCAGGAGGGGAGCCTTGCTGTTGTGCTCAGGTCTTGCTTGTGGGCTTCCCACTGGCACATCTGATTGGTCACTGTGAGAACAAGATGTTGGACTAGATGGGTCTTTGGCCTGATCCAGCGGGTTTCTTCTTACATCCAAGTCTGGGAGGAATGTAAACAAGTGTACTTCCATACGTAGGTTTCATTTTGGTTGTGGATTAAAATTGCAGGGTTAAGCTTAAAGGCCAGTTACGGCTCCTGAAGTTTCCAGTTGCTCTCATTGTAGGTATCTGCATGTTGTTAATGGTGCTGGAAGAACAAGCTATGGATTCGTTGCTGCTCGGTCCAGACAAGCAGAATGACTTCATGCAATCCATAATGAACACCATGAAGAGTAAAAAAGATGGTAACTAACTCATAGTCATTGAAGGCAGTGATGAAACAAGTTAAATATAGTCTTGAGTGTCCACTCTCTGGGGGTAAGATAATTCCTTTTCTGGAACTGTATCCTGAATCAGTTATTTAATTCGTAAATGCTATCGTGTAATGCAAAGGCTAACTGAGTTCTTGGCAAAGGGTTGTATCCAGCGTTGGTTGACACCTGAGGTACATATTTTGGGGCCCATCCTAATCTCTTGTTTGTAACTTTTTAAAAGCCATTCTTAATGTTATATTTTAGAATGGTTGTAAACCACCCTGGGACCTCATGGTGAAGAGTGGGTAAGAAATCTAGGGTTATATGCAATGTTAGTCCTACTCGGAGTAGACCCCCATTGAAAATAAGATATAGCTAACTTAGATCCATTAATTTCAGTGGGCCTACTCTGAGTAAAACTTAGTTAGACACAATCCCTTATAAATAGTAATACTAAGACTAATACTTGTACTCAGATATTCATTTAATAGATAGGACTAACTTAGCTCTATCAGTTTCAGTGGGTCTACTCTGAGTTGAACTTAGTTGGATCCACACCACTAAGAATAACGTTCGTAGTCTGAGCTGACCCATTTAAATTAATGGGCATCACTGATGTAGGTCCATACATTTCATTGAATTATATACTTTGAATATAATGTGGTTGGATACTACCTGAAAGGGTTTTCTGTTAATCATTTTTATTACTAAGTTTTAAGACAGGTGTGGGGGAATGTTTAGCCTTTCAGATGTTGCTGCACTACAACCGCTGTCCTTCCTGGCCTTTGGCCCAGCTCACTGGGGCTGATGGGAGTTGTAGTTCAGCAACATTGGGAGGACCAAAGGTTCCCCCCACATCTTACAAGGAAAATAAAGAAAAATGGGCAGAAAGCCATTGTTAGTAATCTGTGTTCTTTTATTCCCATCCTCCAAACCTATCCAACTTTGCATTGTGTGATTGGCCAGCATAAATGGGATGGATGTTTATTGCTCAAAGCCATAGGCTACCACAGTTCATCACATGTAAAAGGGAAAAAATATTAAAATACAAGTCATATACACAAACTGCTGACGTGAAAAGATCTACTGGGCATCCATTTGAGAGAGAAAGAAGTCTAATAGATGGTAGAGGTAGGGAAATTGAAAGGGACTGGTGAAGGCAAAGTGCCGAATATTGCATAGGATAGGGATGATGGCTGACAATTAGTTCCTAATAATAAGAAGCAGACCTCAAATGTCATTGGAAGCTTCTTTGTTTTTTGGTGTGTTTTGAGGTTATTGGGCGAGATCCATCTGAGTTGTAGAGTAGAGCCACTGAAAGCAATGGACTTAAGTAACTGAGAATTATTAATATAACACCCGTATAGCTATGAACCTCGCTGGGTGACCTTGGGCCAGTCACTGCCTCTCAGCCTCATGAAAACCCTACTCAGAGGGTCGCCATAAGTCGGAATCAACTTGAAGGCAGGACATAACACCCGTTATGGTTTTTGGAGTGTCTTTTTGGAAGATTGGTGTGGTATTCCTCTTCTGAGGAACAGAAAAATATTTGGACAGACCTCCTTCAGACTGAAATCCTATGAATATTTGTAACTCACTTTCAGACTTTATAGTACCTCCGTTTTGGCTGTTCTAAGAGAAAAAGCATCCATTTTAGTGACATTAAAAGCTCTCCAGACTGTAACATTGACTCATGTATATTTACTGCTGCTTAAGATCTTTTGTTAGCACTGTTAATTATTAAGGCGGTTTGCTTTGCAGACCTTCTTTGCTTGTTGCTGTTATTTGCTGATCAGTGTTATTTTCTTATGTCGCGTTCACCACTTGGGAGCTCCATATCTATCAGTGACAAGCCTCCAAATCTAGCAACCATAGTGGAAGATTTCCCAGTATCTCTTATCTTGGCAGTTTGCCAGCTTTGGGAGGAGGTGGTTCCACATGGGAACATGCTGATAAGGACGTCAGCCAAGCAGAGACCCCCACCCACCCAAAAAGCAACATCCAGTGTTGACTTGAGTGTTTTTTTTTTTTTACAATAATTTTTATTCAAATTTTCATAAAACATACATACAGTCAGTGTTGACTCGAGTGTTAAAATATGACAGAAACGCTTATCTCAAGTGAGTGGCTATCAAGCTTTCTACCATCAAAGTCAAAAACGTTCCATATTGACCTGGCAGCTAAAGGCATCCTTGATGTCCTGCAACAGAGTGCCTGGTTCCTTGTGGGTAGTCTTCTAGGATTGAAGCATATAAAAATGTGTCCGACGCATTGAAATTAATGGGCCTAAGCTAGTAATGCCCATCAATTTCAGTGGATCTACTCTTGAGTAGGGCTAGCATAGGATACAACCCCATGGTCACTGTTTGTCACACCTCTCTTACATACCCAGCCAATTCCTGCACTCTGCAGGTGAGGGCTTCCGGCAGACCCCATCCTGTCAGGAGGTCCGTTCTGCACAACATAGGAAGCGGACCTTTAGTTCTGTGGCACCGATCCTTTGGAATTCCCTCCCCTTAAATAATAGACATCTCAGTTAAACATCTCCTTAAATATCTCTGTCTTTTTGGTGCCTGCTGAAGACCTTCCTCTTCCAACAAGCCTTTTAAATAGAGACATAGTCTGCATCTGTATTGGAATTGGTTTTTTAAGATGTTTTAAATTTAAGATATTTTAAAGAAGTTTTGTTTTTAAAGACGTTTTATAGATTTTTGTATTCCATTTGCCACCTTGGGCTCCTTCTGGGACAAAGGGCAGGATATGCTGTGGTTGCTGTGGTTGCTGTGGTTGCTGTGGTTGCTGTGGTTGTTAAGTGTTTATAGTAAAGTTCACAAATGATGACAGAAAGCTAGAGTAGCATAGCAGCAAAACAATCCCATGAAAGCAAGCAGAAGAGGAATGGGAAAAAAGTAGAAGGATGGCACAGCTATTCTGGATTTTACTTTTTCCCTCATGGACCTAAAAGGGTTTGCTTTTTGATTTTTAAATGTACATGGTTTCTGTTAGTGTTGGAGTTGAATGTTGGCAGAAGCTGTTGCTGGGTCCCTGTTGAAGGAGCACACTTGACCCTAGATGCAATCCCACTCTGGCTTTAGGAAAAAGACAGAACTGGCATCTATTAAAAGAAATACATGCTTGATAGGAAGGATCCCTAGTTCCAGCTAACTAAGGTGGAGAAGCAATGAGTCATGCTTGCTCCTATACTGTCAAGAGAAGAGAGTTTCAAAAGGAAGGAGTGGAAGAAGAGAGGGAGGAAATAGGAAGTGAGGTCAGAAACCCTAAAAGTATCAGTCTAGTGCTGGAAGATGCAGGTTAGAAGGAAAAGGGCAGTCTAGGAAGCATGGAGGTTCCTCTCTCTGTCTGCTGTTTCCCAAGCTGATGTGTCTGCCTTCAGTGCAAGCTGACTTGTATCCTAACCCTTCCAACATTTTTTATTCTTGTTATTTCCCATCACTATATGTTTTGGGCTGTCTTTTTCAGATGAAAGTAACAATCCTTTCTGGCCTGCACTCCACTGTTTCATGGTGATCTTGGATAAGCTTGGGTCCAAAGTGTGGGGTCAGCTCATTGATCCAATCGAGGCATTTCAAACTATTATCAACAATGAAAGTTACAAGAAAGAATTAGAGAGTGTTCGCCAAAGTTGCAGGAGGTCAGTCCTTTATGCATTTTTTTGTAAACCTTTTTTTCCTGGAAGCAAATTCTCAAATTGCCTTGGTAGCTCAAGGTCTACAGCAGGAGTAGCCAGTGTGGTGCCCTCTAGATGTTGTTGGAACTCCAACTCCCATCATCCCTGAAAATAGGTCATATTCGCTGGGACTGATGGGAGTTGTAGTATGACAGTGCCTGGAGGTCACCACATTAGCTACCCCTGGATTAAGATAAGATTTAATGTAGTTTAAATGTTACATGCAAATGAATTAACAGACAAGCAAACAAGCCACGGTTTACTTCTCCCAACCTTGGTTTGTTTTCTGTCTGCTCTTGACTCTGTCCCTTGTTGAGCGTCTGGAGTGGCCATACAAGCCATATTTAAGTAAGGTTGTTGAGTTCAGATATAACACAACATCAGAATTAAAAGAAGCCATGCTTTATAAGCCAGCAAAAAACTATACCTCCACGTTGTAGCTTGGTTCTAGAAAACAAACCATAGTAAGCCTGCTGAGATGGGTTCAGATGTTTAAACAAACCATGGGCATCTGAACCAAGCCTTTGAGCAGAACCCATGTGTCTCTGGCTTAAGTGAACTAGCTTGCACTTAGGCAATTGGTTTAAGTTTGAGAGCAATTTAAATGCTTCTTGTATCACTTTATGTTGTAAGACCGTAACCACTTGCATCGTCTTTGGGACTCTGGGTCAGGAGGGGAAATAACATGGAGCATGATTACATTTTATTCTGTTCTGTTTCCCCCAGTCCTGTGCTTTCAGAATGGTGGGCGCTACCTGTTTAAATAAGTAGTTTAAGGTTTAAAACCTTGGCTTTCTTAATATTTTTGAAGGACTAAATCTGAACCTCTGTCAGACTACGGAGATGAAACTATTACCTGCAGCCAACTGGTGTATAACTACCACATAGAAAAGCCCCACAAGGTAACTTACTCATTGATCTTGCATGCTTGAAAGGTGGCAACGTAGATGGGTCCACAGAATAGTTGGATAGAAGAACTGAACCACACCTGTCCAATAGAAAAGAAACACGTTCCATTTCAAAGGTTGGATCCTCCATATTTGTTTGAAGGGCAGTCTCTTATTGGCGACAGAATTCAGACCCCTGAAAATCTTTTCTTTCTCATTTCCCCCCCCCCCAATGTTTCTAGCCTTGTTGGGTGGAAATAAAGGTTCAAAAAATCAATAGATAATGCCCTGTCCTAGGGCTGGGCAACCTGTGGCATTTGAGATGTTGATGGGTGTTGCAGGGGCCAAGGAAAGGACTCATCCCTGCGGGTTTGATCCTGGGAGGCCCTAAAGTAATTCTCAGGACACAGGATTGGCACTGTAATTAGAAGCTTTATTAAACAAGCAATTGCCTGAGGACACGCACTCAGACAGAGTCCTAGTGCAGGCCCCCAAACACACTCCACGCAGGAAGTTTTATACCCTTTCAATGACGTACATACATTACACAATTACACAAAGAAGCTGCATGCATTTTTCCACAAAAGGCTATAGGAGACCCTTAGTTCCCAAAATACTCATGTCCAAAATAACATGTTTTTCCTCTTCTTGTAAGTCACCCGTTACCTGTTTTTCCCATTTGGCAAGCCTTGCAATCTCTAGTTTCCTCTGCAAGCTATGCAACAGCTCCTCTCTATTTTTCTGTTTAGCATGCAAGGAAGCTGCCCTATTCATGACTACCTGTATCTTTACATGCAATGAAGCCTAGCCAGTTTGGTGCTCACTATAAAGCCTAAACCAAAGATTTTCATCCACATGGGTTACAGCTGCCATCTTCCCTGATAACTGGCCGTGTTGGCTGAGGCTAATGGGATATGGAGTCCTGAAGGACCACAAATCGTCCCTATTACTGCCCTAGTGAAACCCCTGAAGCAAGAAGGGCATTGTTGGATATCCAGGGGGGACATATGAAGCTGCCTTATACTGAGTCAGACCATTGGTCTGTCTAGCTCAGTATTGTCTGCTTTGACTGGCAGCAGCTCTCCAGGGTTTCAAGCAGGGAGTCTCTCCCGGCCCTACCTGGAGATGCTCCTGGGGATTGAAACTGGGACCTTCTCTGTGCAAGACAGATGCTCTACCCACTGAGGTGCAGACAGCATGCTACTAAACACTGGCTTCCTGGTTTCTGTTTCAGGGTGCTGGGCGAAGGTCTGCCATTTGTCCCGATTACTGCCCCAACTTGTATGAAGATATGCAGACACTGACTGACATGTTCCAGTTTGACATTGGCCGAGACATGCGGTTGCACAACAGCACATTTCTGTGGTTCATCCCTTTTGTCCACTCTCTTATGGACCTCAAGGACTTGGGAGTTTTTTATAGCTTAGAGGTCATCCGCCACCTGTGCTCGGAAATCAAAGAGGTCCTCAACGACTCTGTTCAGTTTTGTGACAAAGTGTCCGAATTCTTCATCTGGATCCTGGTGACTGTGTTGGAGCTCCACCTTAAGAAAAATTGCCTGCGTTCTTTGTGGGTCAGCTCAGAGAAGTGGGTGGGGGCGGTGGTGAATTGCGCCAAGCTCCCAAGTGCAGTGTTCGCGCATGGTGCCGAGAGGGGGAAAGCCAGGAACTACTTAAAAAGCACAGCAGCGGCATCATCTCGGGAGCACGAGTCGATACAGTCTGCCTGCATGAGGCTGATACGTAACATCCTGAAGGAGGGCTGCCAGGTAGGGCAGGCACTTGTTTGTAAGCCGTACCTCGACAAACTGAACTTGCATCGGCGCAGCCACACGCACTGGGAGCTGAGTCCCCAGGAGGCGCAGGAACTGAAGGCGTCCCTGAAGCAGATTGTACGAAGCATGTGGAGCAAATCGTTTAATCCTTCCTCCCACGTGGAAAGCCCTGCTGCTGTTTGTATAACTCCGCCCCCTCTGTCGATAAAGCAAGAAAGGCAGGAAGACAGGTGTCCAGTGAATACCCACGATGAGCATCCACCCTACTTGTCACTGGCAGGGAAGGATGAAGCCTATCAAGAAGGCCCATCATCCAGAAGAAGCTGTGGTTTGGGTGAGGAGCGTTGGGAGGACTCTTCTAAAGACCCAAGTCTTCAAAGAACCTCTGGGTGCTATTTGACCAGCATTAAACAAGAACTCAAAGAGAGTTCAGTACAGGAAGGCAGTAATTTGAGCTTCTTGTTAGCAAACAGACACATGGATGCCCAGAAAAAAGCAAGCTGTTGCCAAGTGCTGGGGGACCAGAAGAAATGGGATTCCACCAACAAAAGCTGTCCTGACCCAGGTTTCCAGAACCGAGAGACCAACTATGTCAGTGAGAAGGAGGAGAGGCCCACAGAGTCCAGATTTCTGGCTGACAAGAGCATTGATGACAGGAAAGGCAGCCATACAAGCAAAATCACATCTCAGAAACCTGACTTGACCCTGAAATTAAAACAGCTCGTTGAAAACAGGAGGAGGAGAAGTATCCTGTTGGAGATGGGAGCAGACAAACAGCAGTCAGTCAAAGACCGAAGCAAGAGCCAGGAAGGGCAAAAGAGTGAAATCATTGCCAGCAGAAACACGCCAGTTGTGTCACTCTGCAAATCCGAGGCCAGCTCAAGCGATGCTTTTGTTAGCAAGTTACTCTTCACAGAAAAGGAATCCAAGGACAGGCTGGCAGAATTTAGGAAAGGAGAGCAAGACTCAGAAGGAAGTAGCACGGACGACGAGATGGCCAACGTACCGTTTGAGAAGATCAGGCAGGAGCTGGTGAAAAAGAAAGCAGCAGAAGTTGCTGCTGCTGCTGCAGCCAGCCCAGAGACAGATTCTCAGATTGACCGAGACCTCAGTAAATTGTCCATGGCTGCTTACGCCAAAGGAACCAGTTTTCCCGTTGACTCGAGCCAAGAAGATGGCATGCATTTCCAGAACCGCATAAAAAGGAAAGTTAAAGGCACTGCTCGATCTTGGTCTGCCAACGAGGGCAACGAGTGGTCATCTGATACAGACAGTCTCTCAAACCAAGTCATTATTATATCTGACACTTCTTCAGATGAGGATGAAAACAAAGTCAACGGGGGAGAAAGGAGAAAAGGGGAAGTGGTGGCATGCCTTGAGAAGCGGTCCAGTGCCCAGGGGCAAGAACCACTGACTATCTCAAACCCCACACTGCTGTATGAGGAATGCGAGTCCCAGTTGTTTGAGTTTGAAACTGAAGAGGAGATTCACTCTGAATGGCAAGATAGCCAAATGGAGGAGAAGGCAATGCAGCGAAGAGGCCTTTCAACAAAGACGAGCAACTGCCCTACAGCACATGACTTAGAGCTTGTGAAGCAAATAAATGACTGGGGTTACGATACAGACTATCTGGGGAATGATATCACTGAAAAAGCAGCAGAGGATCTTGAGCACCAGGTAAAAGATAGTAAAACTAAAGCAAAGCCTGATGCATTGGCTCGCAAAGAGTGGGTTGGCGAGGGAAACCCCATGGTTTGCTCAGATGTCACAGAGGCACGTGCTTACGGTGGAGAACGTGCCACACGCATAGATCCAGTTCTGCCCTGCGTGCCAGCATCTGCTCGTCATTCAGGGTCAACATCTGTTGTCAAAGAGTCCACTGCTAGGCCAAGAAATTGCTCAGCGAAATCTCAGCAGATTAAAACTGCTAAGGAAAGTCCCAAGAAAGGAAGTGTTAAGCCATACGAGCACAATAAAAAATCACTGCAAGCAAAACCGGCCAGATCAACTCCTGCTGTGGTCCCGCCAAACAAAGTCCACCGTTTTCCTGCCCCGACATCGGTGACGGAACAACTTAGCCTGAAGAAGAAAGTTCGTAGAGCAGCTGAACTATCTCAGCGTACACAGGACAGCATTGCTAAGTTGCGCAGTTATGGCAAAATTGCGGGTGAGGTGGATGTTCCACAGCAAAGAAGGAAGTCGCAATTAATAAAGGCTCAGCGTCTGAATATGCGAAATAAGAAAATGTTGGCCTGCCAAGAGCGTCAGTTCTACAGGCAGATGAGACCCAAAGAGAGAGAGAAGGATCGATGTGCGCATGGAGGCGATCCTGAGGCTCAATCAGCAACAGGAGGCAAGGCAGGCCCAAAGCCTGCCAGCATGGTGGTGATTGAAAATGAGGAAGAAAGGTCTGACCGCTTGAGTAATTCTTCTGGCAATGAGAGACAACTGTTGAGGCAAAGTTCACTAGAGAGAGGGGAAGTCCAATCCACACCTGTCTCTCCAGTGAAGGAATTTCCATCCACCAGGCAAGAACTGGCCAATGCTGACCGAAGCATCCAAGAAAGGACCACAAATGTTCCAACCTCTGTGGGCAGCTTATGTTCTTCTGTAGCTAGAAGTAGTAAAAGCCACCCTGTGATCTTGCCAAGTCCCTCCTCTGTCTCTTGTAATGAAGAGGTGGCTTTGAAAGAGAGCGAGCCTCAGTTAAGTGCAAACGTCAAAGCCGGCGACGACTTATTCCTAACACAAATGGATCCAGTGGACATGGAACTGTGTTCGCAAATAGAAAATGGCAGTCACCCTACAGGCATGGAAATAAACACACCTGAAAGTACTGAGATATGCAAGCACACAGGCTGTACTGAAAAGGTGAATAAAGCAGGAGAGTACTGCAGAAACCATTCAGATTGCGACCCACCGGACCATGTGTTTGCCAAACCTTTTGCAGCCCCCAGGCTTTCCACAACGAAAATCTTCAGTTCCAGCAATTCTTCACGAAGCGCCAACCTCACCAAAGACCTAGAGAACGTCCTGAAGCCTTTGGCACCTTTGAAGAGCAAATCCTATCCGTTGAAGCCCCCTGACCCTAAGGTGGGCGGTTTGAAGCTCAAAACTCCGACGTTGAGTAGCATTTTTCGGCCTCAGAATTCAAACAACACCCCCCAGTTGCAGAACGTGCCAAACAACCATATTGTTCATAATGGCAGGGTGCCGACCGCTCCCAGAGCTGCTTCCCGGCATGAAGCTTGGCCGCCTTTTGCACAAGCAAATGGCGCAAATGCCCAGCAGAGGGACCACAAAATCTTTGTCAAAGAGGTTCTGAGGTGGAGCTATGACATGTTTGCAAACTTCAGTCTGTTGGGGCCACCGAATCATCTCTCTCAGTCTATTGTGGCCCCTGCCCCAACCAGGTTTCGGGATTACGATGACTACTTCAATACTTTCTTCCCCTTAATGATGCTAAACGCCTTTGAAACGGTAAGTGAACCCTCTCTGAGCTCTTTGCAGTCCAGTTGCCGCTTGGTTTAAAAAAAAAAAAAGTATGTCATGTCTAGACTGTTCAAGATGGCTTCCACCAACAAACCTTCTTAGGCAAGCCACACTC
The DNA here is from genome assembly GCF_030035675.1 of Rhineura floridana. Taxonomy (NCBI): domain Eukaryota; kingdom Metazoa; phylum Chordata; class Lepidosauria; order Squamata; family Rhineuridae; genus Rhineura; species Rhineura floridana. Next base: position 17,821,765 of record NC_084499.1, on the reverse strand, counting down.
TCTTGGCCAGACTTGCCACATGGAAAGCATCTTGGCTGCTTGTTAGGAACATAGGAAACTGCCTTTATATTGAATCAGACCCTTAGTCCATCTTGCTCAATATTGTCTGCACTGGCTGGCAGCAGCTCACCAGGATTTCAGGCAGGAGTCTCTCCCAGCCCTACCCAGAAATGCTGCCAGGGATTGAACCCTGGGACCTTCCTCCCGCCAAGCAGACACTCTGCCTTTGAGGACCAAGACGGCTGGCGCGAGGCAATTTCAAGCTCTCATGTGGTTTACTGTTGTTGCTGCTGCTGGTGCTTCCCCCTCCTCTAACTGGTAGGGAAGATTAGGAAGACAGCAGTTGTTTTGCCCACCACAAAGATTTATCTGCCTCTTCTATCAATTGTCCTTTGGGAAGGACCAGCCCCAAGGGGGTGGGCTGGGCTGGTAAAAAAAAAAAAAGGTATACTCTGGCTGTGCACATACCATACTTTTAAAGCATTTTCTTCCTCCCAAAAAATCCTGAGAACTGTAGTTTGTTAAGGGTGCTTGGAATTGTAGCTCTGTGAGGAGTAAATTACAGTTCTCAGTATTCTTTGGGCAAGTCATGTGCTTCAAATGTATGGTATGTATACGCAGCCTGAGACTGGAGTGAATGGACCTAAGTTGCCTGTATCAATTTCAGTAGGTCTAACCTGAGTAGAATTAATGCTGGCTACAACTCATTGCCAGGTACCTGTTCCTGCCCCACTGGCTGGTCTCGCATTATTATTATTATTATTAGGAGCCCAGGTTCCGCCAACCCTCCAGAACAGATTTGGAGGGGGCACACGCTGTGACAGGAAGGGGAAGGAAGGTTCCATTGTGCCAAGTGGAAATTCTTCTGCTAACACGCTCAGTTCCAAGCTGCAGTAAATAAATAAATGTCCCCTTCATTCTGTACTGGGCAGACTTTAACTGGAGTGCTGTGTCCAGTTTCGGGGAGACACTCTTGTAGAGAGAATGTGGGCCAGGGGTGGGGTACCCTTCGGTATCGGCTGGCAGTGGGGGGAGGGAGCAGCTGTATACAGGTGACGGACAGGACCAAAGCCTTAAGTGGGCAAGTCCAGTGCTGCCAACAAGTGTCTCATTTTCTTTCTCTGTCTCTCTCCCCCTCCGCCCAGCTGCAGTTTTGACGTAGAGAAACAGACCCCAAAATGGGATTTTGTAACCCTAGTTGCTGCTCTAGGGTGGTGGGTTTTTTGTTTTGTTTTTGCAATGGGGTGGGGGTGAAAAGCACCCCTGTGTACAACCACAACACAGCCTGGAATCCAGACCAATGGTTTTAGCAGCACACACATAGAAAATCTCTCCCGTGATGCCTGTTAAGTCTATGCTTGGTTTTTCCCCCCTGCAGGTGGCGCAAGAGTGGCTAGAGAACCATAAATCGAAAGAGCAAAAACCTTGCTGCTTGACTTTGCTGAACTTTAGTGCAGACCAGAGCAAAGCATATTTTACAGGTGAGAGAGTCTCCCTGCATGTACTTTCTTCTTCCCATCTCTTATTTATTTATCTAAATATTTATGAATGGCATATAAAATATTGCAAGGTGGCACAGGACTTAAAAAAACACAATACTGTGATAAAAACACTACGTATGGCAGACACATCGATAGAAGCTGTTTGGCAGAGACTCTCGGGCCCCAAAGGCCTGTCTGAATAATAGTTTTCAGAAGATGTGTGAAAGTGAGCAGGGAGGGCTCCTGCCGAACTTCTCTTGGCAGGGAGTTCCACAGGACAGGGCCTGGTGGGTTTTGCTCATTTGCCCTCCTTCCGTGAGTGGTCTGCACTCATGGGCAACGAAACACAGCTGCTGATTGCTCCAGAGTTCATTGCAGAAATATTAAGAGCAGGAAAATGTGCACGCTTTATTTCCTGAAGTATGTAGAAGCTACTGAAGCTGAACTTGGAATTTCAGGCATTTTCAGTGTACAGTTTGTTGTGTTGCTTTTTTTCATTGAAGAAACCTGTGGATGTTGGCGTAGGAATATAGGGATAGTTTTCGGGGACAGGGAGCTTTCAGAGTGTTGGGGTGAAGCGTGCATGCATTGTAGCAGTCCCTGTCTTACAAAAGAGGCATTCCCTCCCCATGTCAGAAGGGGGTAATGCCTCTTTGGAGATTCTGCCCACCAACCACAGTTTATGGAACATAACGTCTTGCAGAAACTGCGGCAGAGATGCGTTATTGGCTGCTGTGGTTCCGTCCCATTCCCTCCTCTGGAGTAATAAGCCTCAAGAAACTTTGCAGTCAGCTAAGAGGCTGCAACAAAGGGGAAACCTCATACCCAGCCCGGGAGGGCACTGGAGGATATCCCTCATCTCTGCTTCCCCAGTGAGCAATGGGTCTTTAACTGTAGAAGAGGCTTAGGAGGCGTGCTGGGACAGAGGGAAGGCGAGTGACTGCAGTGGTCCTCATGAGTTCCTGTTCTCAGTTCTGGATTGGCCATTGTTGGTGCGAGCCCATCTGTGCTTCATGTGCATGGAAGGAGAAAAGGTTTCTTTTGGGGAAGGGCCGTAGCTTTGTGGTAGGGCATCTGCTCTGCATGCAGAAGGTCGCAGCTCCAATCCCTGACATCACCTATTCAGAATCATGAGGACTGGAGTCTTTATTTTTAGCTGAAGGAAAATAATTCAGTGAAAGAGCACATCTGTGCACGAAAAGGTCCTAGGTCCAATCCCCAAAGTCTCCAGGCAGGGCTGGGAAAGATTCCCTGCCTGAAATCCTGGAGAGCTGCTGCCAGTCAGTGTAGGCAACAGTGAGCTAGATGGACCAATGGTCTGATTCAGTATAAGGCAGCTTCCCATGTTCCTGTGTTTTGGGATTCTCAGCTAAGGTGTCAGAATGTTTTCTCCTTTGGGCCAGCCCTATAATGTAATATAAGAAGCTTCTCTGGGAATTTGCATCTGTACCATTTTTGAATCCTTTGAAGCACTTTAAAAGCCTCCTGTTTTTTTAAGAGCTTTTGGAAATTTTACAGCCTTACCTGCATGTGGCTACCTGTTAGCATATTTTCATTCTGTGTTCAAATTACTTCCCCAGCTAAGGTTTCAGAAAGTGATTTGGACAAGCAGCAGCATCCCAAGGAAGATGACTTGGTCTTTTTAATAGTCTCTGGAAAGCGATCCCTCTATGACGAGGAGGGCGAGGCAGAGTGCCGTCCAGTGCGCCATGTTGGCCTCGTGGATCGGTTTATTCCTCCACCAGTTCGGGATATGAGTAAGTTGTGTGTTGTTGTTGTTTTTAAGTCAGTGGTTTTTTTAAAAACTATCTTAGCCAGTCTTCAGTGTCATTAGATTATCTGATTTTTGGATTGGTGGGGGGTCCTTTCTGCTACTTGAGTGTGAAACTCTGGCTCAGTTTAGGTATTGTACTAAGCTTTGTGGTTAAGGAAGCTTAACTATAGTTTGGTGCTGTCTGACTTGGCAAGCCACAGTGTATGGTCAGCTGGCAAGCCAAAAACCATGGTTTGAGATCAGAAACCGTGGTTTGATGTGGGGTTGCAAGCTATGGCTCAGCATGATGTCTGAACTGACAGAGTTGCAGCTATCGCTCTGCTTCCGGTGGGGTGCTGCTGGGATGCTGAGCAGATAGAAAATGAAAGAACTCTTACCTGTGTGTGTTGGACGAGGTCTCAAGCATGATTTGGGTTCTGAATGATGATGGATGCAAACTGAGTGTGGTATCTGAATTGTACCTCTGTCTTATTTTTATATATATAAATAGAGAAGAAAGAAGAGCAGGCTGTCTGTCACCTGTATGTTCAGACACAAGGGAACTTGTCGCGCATTAATAAGAGCGTCAAGTGTGTGGTGGTCAGCTCTTTGGTGACGATGAAGCGAATGTTCAAGGCCCTCCTGCTGCTGAACCGAAGCCCTCTGGTCAACTCCATTATCAGCTCAAGTTACTCCGACTTCTCTCCGGCGAGCTTGAACACGGATGCCGAGAATTCTGTAAGAAAGTGTAAAATTTGTCTTAAAACTGGGACTAGCATGTTTTCTTCCCAGCGGGCTAAAGACCTAAAGGGCAGATAGCAGCCGTATAGCCCCGTCTTGACTTGGGGAGGTATACGATTATTTGCTACATGTTACACAGATTGTGTGTCCAGTCGCCGTGTGTTAAGTCGAAGCTCCCCCAGAGATGAGTAGAGAAGACTGGGCGGGGGAATAATACTTCTCTCTGTTTTGCCTGTAGCAGCTAACATTCCCTGCTGGCTTGGGGAGGGGGGTACCAGTAGGAGCTGAGGAGAGGTGAGAGTAGCAGCAGGTGGAGGTTCTCTCCTTCTGCTATTTCCAGGGAAGCCTCCAGGATTCTGGCTTACATGCTGCCGCTTTTTGTGTGGCGTCTGTAATGTGTAGCCACAAATTTGCAAGCCTTGGAGACAGGACAGGGAATTAAGTGTACAGCAGGGGTGAGGACCCTCGGGTGCAGGGGCCGAATGCGGCTCTCCAGGCCTCTCTACCTGGCCCTTGTAACTCTTCCCAGGCCACATCCTTCCCACCCGCCTAGCCTTGTGTCCTCCTCAAGTGTTTTTTGCCAGCCTGGAGATGTGTTCTTGAACTCTGATAAGCCTCGTACTTCTCTGGATTGAGAGTAGTCAGTGAAGGCTCTAGCCTACAGAACAAAGTGGGAGGGGTCACATTTATTGCTCTGCCCACTTTTGCCTCTGCCGTGTGGTTCCCGGAAGGTTGCCCGGGAGGGAATGTGACCCTTGGCATATAATATCACCTACCCTTTTATGTCTTCCATTTGGCTACATCTCATGTAATATGTAGCTAGATGGGGAATAACGCAAGGACTGATTCCCACCTGTGATTTTGCAGCCAAAACTGGGCTAAGTACACCATTACCAGTCTTAATGCTGCTGTAAGCCGGCCTTCCTCCAACCTGGTGCCCTCCAGATGTTTCGGAGCGTTGTTGTTAGATTTATTAGTTGCTTGTTACCTAAAGGTCTCTAGGTGACTTACGTCATTGCAAAATAAATATATCATATCATAAAACAGCCACACCCATACAACTCCCTTCGCCCCAACCATTGGCCATGCTGGCTGGGGCTGGTGGGAGTTGTAGTCCAAAACATCTGGAGGGCACCAGGTTGGTGAATGTCCACAGCAACCTTCCCCAAACTCCCTTTCTATTTATTTATTTGCTTTCTATCCTGCCTTTCCTCCCGAAGGTTCAGCTTGTGGAGTTGAAGGTAGGATGGCCTAGTGAAAGAGCTCTTGTAGCAATCTTCAACAAAAGGACAGGTCCGTTGAAGAGAGGATTCCAAATCCCGGGGCTTGTATACCTCTGACTTTAGGACAGATACACAGGCTCAGTTTGCATGTGATGCTAAGACAAACCATGGCTTCGTGCAAAAGCAACAGGCTCTCAAAGAGGAGATGGTGCTGCTTTGTTCTTCCTCTGGTCTTGCTTCTGTGAGCTAAGCCCTGGTTTGGCTTAGCATGTCATCTGGGGCACATGTAAACAAGACCTTCAGTGAGACAAACCATAAGCCTGAGTTCAGAAAAACCATGCTAAGCCCAAATCATGGCTTGGCTCTCAGCAGCAACAACAGAGCAAAACCATCACTATCTCCTCTCCAGGAACCCACGTGCTCACACTAAAGAATGATACGGCTCAGCGTTAACATGCAAATCAGGTCACAGAAATCTCAGGAACTGAATTGGCCCATTCCCAATGAGTGACATTCCTTTGTCCTCCCCCCTCCGATAGGCTTCTTATATGCGAGAATTTTTTTTTTACAATAATTTTTATTCAAATTTTCATAAAACAAACAAAACAAAATCAAAAACATAACACAATAAAAATAAAAATAAAAAAAAATAAAAAATTTGACTTCCGACTTGTCACAGATCAGCCATATCAGTTATATGCGAGAATTTAATGAAGATCAAAGGAGAGCCATTGAGATAGCGTATGCTCTGGTGACGCAGCAGCCATCATTTCCCAAAGTTTGCTTGATCTACGGACCACCTGGGACTGGGAAATCTAAGACTATTCTTGGGCTTCTTTACTGCATCCTCAATGAGGTGGGTCATGTCAATCACCCTGCACACCCTTACACTTATAAGGTGTGAGAAGAGCCAAAAGGCTAAAGAGCAAATGCCATTCAAGGTAGGCTAATGCTGGTGATGAATTTACAAACAAGCACCTACAGTATTTTGTATTTTACATAAACAAATTAGAGATTTTGGCTTAAGTGCTAGTTAAGGGCAGTGGCCACAAATCAGTGGTAGAGCATCTGCCTTGCATGTGGAAGGTAGGGTGGAGTGTCCATTGCCTGAAAGCCTGGAGAGCTGCTGCCAGTCAGGACAGTACTGAGCTAGGTGGACCAATGGTCCGACTCTGCATAAGGCAGCCTCCCGTGTTCCTCTTTGGGGAAGACCATAGTTCAGCAGTAGAGGACCTCCTCTGCATGCGGAAGGTCCCAGGTTCAATCCCTGGCATCTCCCGGTAGGCCCGGGAGAGGCTCCCTCCTGAAATCCTGGAGAGCCGCTGCCAGTCAGTGTAGACATTGTAGACAGTACTGAGCGAGACGGACCAATCGATCTGAGTATAAAGCAGCTTTCAATAAGCCTATATAAATCTTGTTAAATAAATAAATAGTGGCACCTTTTCTGTTTTTAGCGTGGTATTTTTAATTTTGGTAGGGTTGCCAGCTTTTTCTCACACTCGCTCTTTTTTTTTTAACTGGTTCTGCCCATTGGTATGAACCACTCACGCTTTTGCTGTACTATTTTTGGTGCCTGCTAAAAACTTCTTTCTTTAGGCAAGCCTGCCCAGACACGTAATTTCATTACACACGTTTGTTGTTAAAACCTCTTGGCTTTATTTCTATTCTTGTACTTTTGTTATGATTACTGTTTTTTTAAAGTCTGTTTTTGCTATTTTTAAATAAATATTACAACTCTGCGTAACCACTTAGAGATATTATTCGATTAAGCAGTATCTAACTCTTGTTAGGAAGCCACAGACCTGAACTTACGAGATCTGAACAGGGTGGCTCATGACAGATGCTCTTGGAGGTCCCTGATTCATACGGTCGCCATAAGTCATAGTCAACTTGGAGGCACATAACAACAACTCTTGTTAAACACTGAAAAAAATGCAGCAAAAAACAAAATATGCAGCTGATGTAAAACACTGGAGAATACTATTCCTTCTAAATTTCTGTGTGTCGGTTTGCTGTTAAAGGCAGAGATGTTTGGCATGGGGGGAGGGGAAATGGCAACTCTAAATGGGTAAAGATTCTCATATGACCTTCCTTTTAAAAAAAAGAATCCATTGGGCAATATCCAGTGCTAGTCCTACTTAGAGAAGACTAACATGCCCATTAATTTCAATGGGTCTATGCTGAGTTAAACTTAGTTGGAAATAACCCAACGTCTCCCCCCCCCTTTAAATTTTCAGAGATCTGGGCAGGAGAATCCCGTGCAGAGCATAAACGCCAAGAACAAGCGGAACCGCGTGCTGGTCTGTGCCCCGTCCAATGCTGCTGTTGACGACCTGATGAAAAAACTAATTCTCATGTTCAAGGAAAAATGCCAAGACCGGGATAAACCTCTGGGTACGAGGACCCAACTTACCCAGTTTTCACATCTGTGGGAATTAGCTCCTTGGAGGCTGCAATTAGTCTGGTTATAACTGAAGAGCAAGAAATTAATACAGACCCTCTCCTTCCAGGGTAGTTATCGGGCACTTTACTCTTCCAATGGCATTTGTCCTTGAGAAGATGGGGAAGGATCCTAGCTCAGGACCTGCCTTGCATGCAGAAGGTCCCATGTTCAGTCCTGAACGGCATCTGCAGGAAGGGCTGGGAGAGAACCCAGTCTTGAACTCAGGAGATCCGCTGCCAGTCAGTGTGGACACTGCTGAGCTAGATGGGCCAGTGGTCTCACTACAAGGCGGCTTACTATGTTGAACCTTTCTGAGATCCTTTGGGATGGGGTTTGAATGCCAAAGGCCCCCGATGTAATCTCCCCAGATACGCTTGCCTGGCGCCATCTCTTGTTTATAATTTAGATTCCGCAGCAAGTCTTTCTTGTACTCGCTTGTGCTTTTCATGGCATTTGAGATCCTTTAAGTGTTTTTTTTAGCGCTGCAGTTAATCTGCTAAAAGCTTTACTGCATTTACTTTTGGGGGGGGGGTTGGTTTTAGTGTCGTATTTTTATTTTACTTTTTTTATGTTGAATTCTGTAAGCTGCCATGGGGGCATTGGCGACCAAATGCAAGCTGTAAATCCTGCAAAGAAATAAAATCCCTGGCATCTCCAGTTTAAAAAAGCAGAAAGGGCAACCCGCAAGTACCAGGAGGAGGGGAAGGGGTGCCTGAGACCTTGAAGACCCACAACCTGCTGGAGTTGGTGGCCCCAACAGTCTGCCTGTTGGTATAAGAGGACAGCTTCATATTTTCATTGATATCCAATGACTCTGTTGGAGTCTTCCTCCGGCGGCAGCTATAACCCACCTTGCAGGGTTGATGTGAGGAATATATACTCCTGCAGGCCAGCTCTTACGTTTAGTCTTCCACGGCAGGGGTTGGGGAGCCAATGGCCCTCCAGGTGCTGCTTGGCTCCCAGCTCCCCCAGCCTCAGCCACTATGGCCCAACGGTCAGGGGTTATTGATTGATCAAACTATAAAACGGGAATAGAAAAGAACTGGGAGGGGTAGGACAAAGAGAGACAAAACATGGGATTACATTCAACTAAGTTCTACTCAGAGTAGATCCATTGTAACGAATGGGCATACATTAGTCGTGTATCAGTTTCAATAGGCTTACTCTCAGGAGGGCTAAGATTGGATGCAGCCCCTGGTAGTCTGTTGGTTAGCCTTATAAGTAACAAGATGTAGATTTCAAGATCTGCTAAGCAAATTAAAATTATTTTTGCCAAATGCCTTTTTTTCTTTTCCTTTTTTTAAAAAGCTAGATGTAATCCAGCAGGGCTCTGACTATCTGCTTTATATCTAGGAAACTGTGGGGACATCAACCTGGTGAGGCTGGGGCAAGAAAAATCGATCAGCAAGGATGTCCGGAAATTCAGTCTGAATGTCCAGGTTGACCACCGAATGAGTGAGTCGCTCAGAGATTTTTATCACCATCGGCTGTCTCTTATTAGTCCTTTTTAAAAAAAATAGGGGGTCCAAAAGCCTGTTCATAATATCTATATGTACTATAACTTGGGGGGGGGGAACTCCTTAAGAGGTTGCTTATTTTAAAAAATTAAACAATAAAACATATAAGTGAATAATGAAACTATAACCTAAATCCCTTCATCTTAAGTCATTCCAGCATAATTTAAACCACAGTTTTCTAGTTGGGCCCTAACTGGAAGCTGTGGTTTTAATCAACACCAGAAGCGTTGGATTTCAGCATGACATAGAGGGAAGGAGGGAGCATGTGGGCACAAGGCTCATTCTCATCCCAATAAACCATGGCTTGTTTGATTGAGGCACAGCGCTGTGTCTGTAGGAAATACTTCTGGGGAGCTCTGTGTGGTGCCTAACTGTAACATTTCTCTCTCCTGGCTTTTCCAAATGGAAGCACTGGAAAAACAGTGCCTGTTTGCCCACTTTGTGCCAAGTGGGCAGTTATTATACAATCCTAAAAGCTCCATGACCTATTTTTTGAGTGGGAAACGAGTCTCTTAGGGGTCAAACACGTTCACCTGTCTACACCTCACCCTCGCCCTCTAGGAACCTTCAGTAAGGAGCTTGCTGCCCTCTTGTTCTATCCCATGTATAGGTTGACTTAATCTTCAGTAATATGACTTGGCTGGCTGTGTTTCTGCTGGAATGTGGGCCTCTTTCCCACAAGGTAAACTTCATGTCCCACATTATTACTCATTAGAGATAAGCACATCCCACTGACATGCGTTCCAAGTAATCGTTGTGTGTTACGTTGTAATTACTTGCGTCAAATGTTGGCATTCTGGAAGACCCAGAAATGTCCCTATCATACATGTTTCAATGCTGTCATTTTGAGGGGAGTGATGCTTTAAGAAGTCAGGATGTCTTGGATTACCTCTGCATCAAACTTCAGGTCCTGAAGTTGTGTCGGGTAAGCATAGCTACCCAGGAGGAAAATGTAAAGAAGTACCGTTTTGAGTGGATTTGTCTCCTAATAAGAGTATCTGGGACTACACATCTTCCAAATTTCAGGACTCCCACTTACATATATTTTATTCCATTGATCCCAACTTCTGGAGGAGCCCAGGTGGCAAAGACATCAATATTTGTTTTAAGCGTTTTACAAACATCCTCTCATCCAGTGATCTCAAGGTTGCCAGGAATAGCGTCTTTCAGCCATCAAATGCCTGGATAAACAGGAATGTTGTTAAATTCCTCCTGAAAGTTGGTAACGAGGGAGGCAGCTGCACTCCACCAGGGAGGGCATTCCACTAACAGGGAGCCACCACTGAGAAGCCCCTGTCACTGGTCAGTGGCACCACCACCAAAGCTTATATATAGAAATGTGCAAACAAATTTGATACTACCATAAGTGGGTGGGTTGATCAGTCAATCAGTCTATGTACGCATGTATGGCTATCTTACTGGTTTTATGTAGTGTGTTTTGTATTCAATGTAAACCTACTTTGAGCAAAAAATGGGATGCGAGTGATTATTTAAAAGCATTTGGTTGGATCCTGTAGAGAGAGCCACCCTTGGCAAGGACCAAGACATCCACAAGCGGAAAGAAGAGCTGGACCGACAGCTGGACGCGCTTTCTCGCCAGCGCGCGCTACACAGAAGTCAAAGTGGACAGAAGGCGTTAAGGAGCGTGGTTAATTGGACCGAGGTTGTTACATCTAAATCGGGGCACAAGGGTAGCCTTTGTACAGACTGCATTGCGGAAATGTTCTGCAGTTGAAAAGCTGGGAAGGCTTGGAGGAAAGGGAGCACAGCGTGTGTGCATGCGGGGGGGGGCAGGCATGCTTTTTTTGTTCAAGGGCTCAGGTTCAACCCCCAGCATCTCCAGTGAAGGGTGATGGGGAAGACCCTTCTCTGCCTTAGACTTTGGAGAGCTGCTGCCAGTCAGAGTAGAGAACACTGAGCCAGATGGGCAAATAGCCTGGTGTAAGACAGCATTTGATTGTTCATAGTGAGGGGAAAGGCTTGGAGGAAGAACATTATAGCACAGAGGACCATCGGAAGCTGCCGTATATTGGGAAGCTGCCGTATATTGAGTCAGCCATTGGTCCATCTAGCTCAGTAGTGTCTACCTCAGGGGTATAGGGAGCCTCTGTCTGTCCCTTGGCGACACTCCCTCCCCAGCCCTGCTGGCACCCTCCTCGAGTGCTTTCACATGGGTGGGATGTGCCCGTGAACTCTGATCACTCCTCTCGCTTGCCTGCGTGGAGGGCAGAGGGAGGGTTGCGACTGTGTGTAGAAATTAGGCTGCTATTATAATTATTATTTGTTAGATTTGTTAGTCGCTTGCAACACTTTTAAAAACAAAAAGCAAATATATAACTGCATAAAAAACCAAAACAACAAAAAAGCAACAACAGCCACCCTCGTACAGCCACAGAAAGCTTTGGCAGCACACGAATAGCAAACTATATCATCCTAGTCTTTCAAAAGCCAGGGGTGGGGGGAAAGATGTCAATGAAGGTGCCAGGCAGACCTTACTCTTGAGCGCATTTCGCAGACGGGGAGCCACCACTGAAAAGGCCCTATTGTACAAAGGTACACCCACCACTGGCATGTGGCCCCTGTAAGGTTGCGCAGAAGGGAACAAGGCCCTCAGGCTGAAAAAGGTCCCCCCCCCACAGTCTACATTGACTGGCAACGTTTCTCCAGAGTTTCAGACTCAGGCTGGGGGTCTCTCCCAGCCCTGCCTGGAGGTGCCATTGGGGATTGAACCTGGGGCCCTCTGCATGCAAGGCAGATGCTCTACCACTGAGCTACAGCCTGTCTCCCATGTGTGGTTGATTATTCTTGTTAAAAATGATGGTGTGCTTCTTTTCTTCCTTTCAGAAACAACAGTTAGATGAGGAAACGTGCAGGCTTGCACAGGAGAGACAGCGGCTCGCTGTCCAACTGAAGGAGGTAAGAGTTTTCTCTCCAAGGTGCTCTTAAAATCAGTCTCACTCATAGCACTGCTTCATTTCATAATGCAAAAAGAAAGAGTTACTTTGTCTTGGTTGAGTTGCAGCTGGGAAACCAGGCTATATCTTTGGTCTGTGCAGATCACTGATTCGGTTTCACTGTGGCTGCCTTGTGCTGCTGGTCTTGTTGCATGTCAGCCATGTGCTGTTAGCTCCACCAAGTCCATAGAATCGTAAGAATTGGGAAGGACCTTAGAGGTCATCAAGTCCAACCCCTGCTTGATGGTTTGTGTTCAAGTGTGGATGGGCCTTGAAAAGCACATGGAGTTGACAAAAGCTGAAAAAGGAAATTAGAAGAGTGATGTTCTCTCCCACTTCCTCTTTCAGCTCTACATGCTTTCTCTGGGGTGGTGGGGATGGGAGGTAACTCTCCTCACCACCTCATGACATATAGAGGGCGGGTCTCGGGAGCTTCATGGGCACCAAGAGAAGTCCTCAAGGGTGCTGTCGCACCTTCACACATGCCTTCAAACAGGCCCTAAGCAGTGTTGGGCTGGATGCATCCCAAGCCACAGGAGCATAGGAAGCCGCCTTATACTGAATCAGACCATCAGTCCATCTGGCTCAGTGCTGTCTACACTGACTGGCAGCTAGTCTTCATCCACCTCTGTTTTAACCATCATTCCACCTGCCCTCATTGTCATTGTCACTAATTCCCCAGTAAACCAGGAAAGAAGTAAACCAGTAAGCTCTCTGAGGATTGGGAGGTTTGGGAGAAGATGTGAACATATCTGGGCAACAAGGAAGCGTGCATCATGTTTTGATGCACGTTTACTCAATGCAGAATGATTTCCTTGTAACTGAAGGTGTCTTATGCTGAGTCAGACCATTGGTCCATTTGGCTTGGCATTGTCTGTGCAGTGGCACTCCAGGGTTTCAGGCAGGAGACGCTCCCAGCCTTACCTTTAGGGGTGGCAGCGACTGAAGCGGAGAGCTTCGGCATGCAAAGCGAGTGTTGTGCCGTTGAGCCTCATTTCAGCATCTGAGCCGATTCCTCCTCTCAAAGAAGCAGAACGTCATGTTCAACCATACATTGAGCCAAGGACTTGATGTGTCTGTTCCAAGGAGGTTGACTGGCCTTGGCTTGCTTTTGTAAAACCAAAACAGGCAGCTGGAGGAAAGCTGGGAATCCGGCTGAAAACTGGGTGCTCTTAAAAAGGAGTTCCCATTCTTTTGTCCCAAGGTCCGCAAACGGTCACAGGAGCTGAAAGCCAGCATCATCCTGGAGTCTCACGTTATCTGCTGCACACTGAGCACAAGTGGGAGCACCCTGCTGGAAACCGCTTTCCGGCGGCTGGGCCGCGACCCTTTGAGCTGCGTCATTGTGGATGAGGTCAGTGGAATGCCGTATTCAGGGGAGGATCGCGAGCACCTTTGGTGTCTTTGGCAGGTAGCAGAAGCAGCCCCGTGTGCTTGGGCTGCCTCGCTTTATCTTACACAGAACTTGGGTCTGTGCTGTTTTCTTCAACGGCTAACAGGGAGAGGAGGCAGCGAAAGGGTGGCTGGTTCCAGCCAAGCCAATGGAAGCAGAAGCGACCCTGCTGTCAGTGGAGGCTGGCCTGTTAAGGCAAATGGGGCACTGCCCCACCAGCCCCCACCTGCCTCCTTGACCTTCTTACCCATTCCAGGGGGCTGATGCTGGCTGCCAGCTTCCTCCCCCTTAGTTTTGCGCTTGTAGATCTCAGCAGGGAGGAGAATGGGGGGGTGGAATGACAAAACCAGTATTAGTTGCTTCTGCCTGCTATTGCCGGGTACATGGTTTGCATAGATTGGGGTGGCTAATCTGTGGCCCTCCAGATGTTGCTGGATTCCAACTCCCATCAATCCCCAGCTGGCATGACCAGTGGTCTGGGGTGATGGGGGTGGTAGTCCAGGGGTCCCCAGTGTGGGGCCTGTGTGCACCAGAGCACCTTGCTGCCAGCCAAGGCCCCCTCCCCCCTCCCAATTTTTACTTTACCCGACTTTATAGATGCAAAGCTTGCTCTCTGCCCCAGAACCTGCATCAATATCTTTCAAAGAGGAAAGAATTATATTAATGGCTGCGAGCTGTCAAGCAGCCCTTTCGACTGACAGGCTGGTGCCTAGATTAATCACCCTAGTTAATAAATGCAAGCTAGCAGTCAGTCTTGGGCTGTAAGCAGCCTGTCCTCCATCGCCCCATTTAGCAAAATCTGACACCTTCCCCACCAGCCTCTGCCAGGGCAGGAACAACTGACGATGTGTTAGCCTTCACCATGTGCTGGGAATTGAAAATGAGGGTGGGAAGAGAGTTCCTCTCCTGGCTTCCACATTCTGAGAGCAGAAATTTGGCTTTTTAGTGGGGAGAAAACACTTCAAAATTCAGTTGTTGTCCAAGAAACATCATCATAATCATCAGAACAACAACAACAATAATAAATTTATATCCCGCCCTTCCCCTCTGTAGGAGCCCAAGGTGGCAAACAAGAACACTAAAAACACTATAAACATCATAAGAACAGACATTAAAATATATTTAAATATCTTTTTTTAAAAAAGCCTTAAAAACATCTTAAAAAGCAATTCCAATACAGACATGAAGGAGCTTCATCCTGGGGCTGATGGGAGTTGTAGTCCAAAACACATCTAGAGGGCATCAGCTCAGGGAAAAGTGAACTGCAGCAAAGTTAATCATACAGGAAAAGCAAAACGTGGTGAGGGAGCTAAATGTTGGTGGGCTAAGAATTCCTTTTAAAACTGTTTCAGTTGATGCGGCCTGATGACGCAGACAAAGTGCTTGCGATGATGAGGCCAGCAACGTGTCCTCTCAACCCTTGCCCTTCTTGGCTTATTAAAGCTTGCCGAGGGGGGTTGACCGAGTGGATCCAGGGTGTGGTCAATGCATCGTTGCGGGAGGGAGTGGTTCTAGCTGCCCTGAAAGAGTTGGTGATCTGACCGCTCCTGAAAAAGCTCACCCCGGACCCATTGGTCTGCAACAATTACCAACCGGTCGCATATATCCCCTTCTTAGGGAAGGTAGTTGAGAGGGTTGCAATTGCAAGTACTCTTGGATAAAACAGATTATCTTGACTCGTTCCAGTCTGGGTTCAGGCCTGGTTATGGGACTGAGTCGCCCTTGGTCGCCCTGATGGATGACCTTTATCGAGAGAAGGACGGGGGAAGTGCAACCCTGTTATTCTTACTTGATCTCTCAGTGGCTTTTGATACCATTGACCATGGTATCCTTTTGGACCGACTTGGTGAGATGCGTATCAGAGGCACTGCTTTAGTGGCTCCGATCCTATCTCCAGGGTCATTTTCAGATAATAGTATTGGGTGATCGTCTTTCAGCCCCGTGGCAGTTGTGCTGTGGGGTGCTACAGGGTACCATCTTGTCCTCTATGCTGTTTAACATCTATATGAAGCCCTTGGGAGTAGTCATCAGGAGATTTGGGGCGAGGTGTCAGCAGTACGCTGATGATACCCAGCTCTATTTCTCTGTAACATCTGAATAGGGAGAGGCTGTGCAAGCCCTGGACCGCTGCTTGGACTAGGTGGTGGGCTGGATGACGGCCAGTAAACTGAGTCTGAATCCTAGCAAGACGGAGGCGCTGTGGGTTGGTGGTTCCTGAGTTCAGATAATTGGTTAGTTGCATGCTTTGGATGGGGTCGTACTCCCTCTGAAAGAGCAGGTCCATAGTGTGGGGGTGCTCCTGGATTCATCTTTGTCACTAGAGGCCCAGGTGACTTCAGTGGCTTAGGAGTGTCTTTTACCAGCTTTGGCTGGTAAGACAGCTGTGGCCCTTTCTGAAGCGGAATAGCCTGACCAAGTACTGGTAACATCCAGGCTGGATTACTGTAATGTGCTCTATGTGGGGCTGCCCTTGAGGTTGGTCCGGAAGTCGCAGCTGGTGCAAAATGTGGCGGTGAGACTGTTCACTGGGGCAGGGTATTGCCAACATGTCACCCCGCTGCTGAAAGAACTGCACAGGCTGCCCATTTGCTACCGGGCCAAGTTCAAGGTTTTAGTCTTGGTGTACAAAGCCCTACACAATTTGGGACCAGGATGCCTGAAAGACCGTCTTATCCCTTATATACCCAGTCGATCACTGCGCTCTGCAGGTGAGGGTCTCCTGCAGATATCGTCTTATCAGGAGGCCTGTTCTGCACAACATAGGAAACGGACCTTTAGTGTGGAGGCACCTACCCTGTGGGATTCCCCACCCTTAAATATTAGACAGATACCATCTATGTTTTCTTTTTGGTGCCTATTGTAGACTTTTCTCTTTCAACAAGCCTTTTAAGTTGAGATCTATCCCCGTCTGTGTTGGAATTGCTTTTTAATATGTTTGTAAACCTTTTTTTAAAAAAAACTTGTTTTTAACCTTTTTTTCTTTTTTAAGAATCCTGAGATCCTGGCTTTCCCCTCCCCTGTCTGCAATCCACCCACCCACTCACCCTTCACTCCTGAGAAATGACTTCAGAGGGTCAGGGGAGGCTTTTCTGGAGGAGCTGCAGGTGAAGGGGATGGGTGTATCTGATGCGAGCAGAACTGCCTTTTCACGCATCTTAGGCTCCACGCCTCTGGCATTTCTGCCTTGCCTTGAATAGGCTCTGCCTTGGCTGTAACGTTGTCTTCATTTCTCTCTCTCTCTCTCACTCACCCCGGGTACTTTCTCGTTAAAAGGCCGTTCAGTCTTGCGAGGTTGAAACTATCATCCCGCTCATTTATGGCTGCAAAAAGCTTGTCCTGGTTGGAGACCCCAAGCAGCTCCCTCCCACGGTTAAATCTGTGGTAAGTGCACCAATAATTAAGATGTTTGCCCACCCAGGAAAGATGGAGTCGTGCAGCCAAGAGATGGCAGGCTGTTCATAAGTGTCTAACAACCCTGCTTTTCAGCATAAATGAACTGAAACATTTATCAGGTCCTTTAATGGTGTTTGAGCTGCCTCCGTGACAGTGATCAAATTACTTGCCTGATCAGATGAATCTTGTGATTCTGTGGATGTCTGTGAAATTGGCCCAAGTTATTACCGCATTGGTAGACTTCACAGGCCTTACGGCAGGAGAAACTAAATGCATACCAATTACACTGCGAGACTGGGTGGGGTGGGAAAACTCATGTATGCTCAGGTATGCAACAATTACAGGAATTCCTTTGCACAATTGAGGAGAAGAGTTCTGGAGCCGAGCATTTCCTGTGGTGGTCATGGAAGGAGAGAGCCTTGCCACCCACCCTTAAGTTGTTGTTGTTGCTTGTTCTTTATTTTTCATTTCATTTATGAATCTCTTCCCATGAGGCATCCCAAAGCAATTCACAATACAATAAAAGACTATGTAAAACAGTTAAAACAATTGCATATATAAAGGCATTTTTTTTAAAAACTGTCAATATAAAAAAGTTTAAAACAACAGCAGCACTTACACAACGTCAGTTCAGACCTCAGAGAGAAACCAACTGAGATAAAGATCTTGGACGGCTCGTTGAAAGAGGCATGTCTGTAGCTGGTCCTGAAAAGGCAATAGAGAAGATGCCTGTCTGATCTCCAGTGGAAGGGAGTTCCAAAGTCATGCAGTGGCATGAGGTTTCCCTGTTCAAGGACAGTGGCACAAGGCATTATGCATGGCATTGAGAAAGTGGATAGAGAAAAGTTCTTCTCCCTCTCTCATAATACTAGAACTCGTGGACATTCAAAGAAGCTGAATGTTGGAAGATTCAGGACAGACAAAAGGAAGTACTTCTTTACTCAGCACATAGTTAAACTATGGAATTTGCTCCCACAAGATGCAGTAATGGCCACCAGCTTGGATGGCTTTAAAAGAAGATTAGACAAATTCATGGAGGACAGGGCTATCAATGGCTACTAGCCATGATGGCTGTGCTCTGCCACCCTAGTCAGAGGCAGCATGCTTCTGAAAACCAGTTGCCGGAAGCCTCAGGAGGGGAGAGTGTTCTTGCACTCGGGTCCTGCTTGCGGGCTTCCCCCAGGCACCTGGTTGGCCACTGTGAGAACAGGATGCTGGACTAGATGGGCCACTGGCCTGATCCAGCAGGCTCTTCTTATGTTCTTATGTAAGGCCCTTTGGAGCTCTACCGCAAGATTGGGGAGCTACTTTTCAGCCCCAGAGCCAGATGAAAACCTTACAAACTTTCTGGGGCCCGCATTCCAATGGTGTTTGGCACCAGCGGCAAAAGTATATAAGTAGTTTTTTTAAAAAAATAATAATCAAGGGATATTGCCACAGCTGCTGCCTTTGAAAAGACTTTGATATCCCAGGTGCCACCAATTCTTTCAGTTCTGACGCACTACAGAGAGCCACAAAGAAAGGGGGGGGGATCCCAAAATGCTGAGAATTTCTTTGTTGGGAAAGCCCAGCATGTTTTGGCCTCTAATGTATTGGGCTTTCGTCAGGGGATAAAATGGTCTGCAGAGATCTCAATAGCAAAAATGCTTAAATGTTTAATGACAACTAAACTAAATTGGGTTCGTATCTCTTCTCTCTGCCGTGAACTTACTTCTGTGGAATCTTAAGCAACTCAGCTCAGCCTCATCCCCCCCCCCTTTCCCATCTGTGAAATGGGCATTGCATACTGATTTGCTAATCTATATAGCTAATACTGATCTCAAGTCTTAGAGAGCTTGTGTTTATGTAGCCAGAACAGCAGCAGTCATGCACAGTATCAAGAGCCTTGAGGTGTAACCTTGAGGTTTACAGAAGAACAAAAATATTTTTGGGGGGAGGAAGAAGCCTAAAAAACAGCTCAGTGAGGAATGGGTGTGTGCTCAGTGCCACAGAATGTTGACTAACTACTGGAGAGGGCAAAGATTGAAAACCAGGGTGTATGGAATTACTAGGAATCCTGAACAGGGGCCCTCCACCCTGCAACTTGCTGCAAGCCCCACACCTTATTGTTTGATTGTTGCTCCCTGTGCCTAACCCGCCACCTGAACATCTCATAGGTTCTCCCCCCGCCCTTTCTTTCCCACGTTGGCAGAAAGCTGAAGAGAATGGCTACGGCCAGTCTCTGATGGGCCGGCTGTGTAAAGACCTGGACAGGCAAATCCAAGAGAAGCTCATCGACAGACTTCCCATCCAGCGCTTGAGGACTCAGTACAGGATGCACCCTGAGATCTGCCTCTTCCCTTCCAATTACATCTATGACCATGCCCTGAAGACTGACAGGTGCGTAGTGATCTTGATTTATCTCACCTTACGCCGATGGATGTTCTAGGAAAAGTTGACAAATTACACGTAGCTTCTGTTTTATCCTGTATATATACATCTAAAGCAGCCTTTCCCAACCAGTGTGCCTTCAGAAGTTGTTGGACCACAACTCCCATCTTCCTGACCATTGGCAATGCTAGCTGAGGCTGATGGGAGTTGTGGTCCAACAACATCTGGAGGCACACTGGTTGGGAAAGGCTGGTCTAAAGGGTCACAGCCCCCCCAATCTCTGTTTCAGTTCATCACAACCAGGGTGGGTGTGGCCTTTTTTGTGGGTGTGTATGTATTCGCTCAGGCACTTCTGGCGTGTACTAAGATTAATAACAATGCCAGGAATTTATTACAGGCAAGCTGGCTTTCTAACAACTTCTGAAATGCTAACGTTAAATTATTTGATATATGGCTGGATCTGTATAGTGGCCAGTAGATGTATTGCGCTATGTGGATGATGATGAGCTTTTAAAAAAATAATAAAAAAATTCTGTGCCGAGGAAATCTAAATTCTGTGCCCAGAAAAGTTGGTTTCTATGACAGGTATAAATTATGCATGCGACTCATGAATTATTTTTGTAATTTATCTTATTTTGCATAATTTATTGTGCAGGGTTTTTTATTATTAGCCATGGGAAGGTCAAAGACACTGAAGCCCGCCTCTCCAACCACTTGAAATGTTATTCAGATATCCCTCTGGCACCTGAAGATTCAGAAGATATTGCTCACGTGCTTTCAATCATGTCTTTGCAGCCTTAAGGGCTAGAAGCTTCTTTTTTTTTTTTAGGGAGGTTGAAATTATCAGGAAGTTATATTCTGCAGTCCTGCAGAATTGCAGCCTACCAAACAGCCCTGATAACAGTTTTCACACGCTGTTGTCTGCAGAAGTTGATAATCATTTAGGGCCTGTAAAGTTGCATTTAGTATCAGGACACCATAAACACTGGTAAGTTTTTGGAACACAGTTGCTTGACTCAGCCTGCAGGTTTTTTTAATGTTTTGAAGCAATCCAGAATATGTGGCTAAGGGGGTGATGCATTCAAAAGAGAAAAGAAAGCAAGAGTCCCAGATATTATAGGAGCATGAGAAACTTGGGGCACAAGAGGTTGTTAAGATCTCAGACCATCACCACTGAAAGAGCTTCCTAGAATCCCAAAAACTCTGAGCCTTCATCAAGGAGAATCTGTGCAAACCTCTAAATTTTTTTGTATTTTGCTGCTAATCATTGCACATGTTTGTCTTACCTTTTGAATGCTTCCCTGTGTGTAGAAAGCTACTGTAGAACATCAAGGAGAGCAGTTTAGATCATCTCTCCACACACACCCCTTGTGGTAGTTTTCTACATGCAGGGAACATCACATTAATGTTTATGGGATGGATAGCATTTCCTCCTGCAGTGAAGAATTTAGCAAATCAACTTCAGCAACCTGTTCTTTTTAAAACGTTTTTGAAATAGCTTTATATATGGCTCTTATATGGTGACGATTCTCATGCTGTCATAGGTGGACAGAAAAGAACCGGTTTTCTTTGGACTGGCCCTTCCAACCTTACCTCCTCTTCGATGTGTTGGATGCCCAAGAAGAACGGGAGAGCGAGTAAGTTTTCACTTATTACAGGCAAAACTGTAAGCCTGCTTTTCAAGGTAGCTAATAGCAGTAAAATACAAAAATTAACAATTTCGCATAAACCAACATAGATGATTATTATTTTACATTTGTTAGTTGCTTTACAAAAAAAAGTCTCAGAGTTGACTTAACAGGATAAAATTCAACAGATTAACCATTAAAACCAGAAAATTTAAAACAATGCATCTTACAAAATACCCAGGAGCCTGTACCTAACTTATTTATCTCTCAACGAACACTCTATTTTTATTCTCCGTGACTAGCCCAATGAAATACGCAATTGATATTGATATGAACTATACAACTGTTTTGTATTGTGTTTCATGTACTGTTGTTATGATAAAAACTGAAATAAAAACATGTATTTTTAAAAATGCTCATCCAGTAACAATAAGGCTAAATCCTATCCACCACTCCATCCATAAATTCAGTAAAATTGTTGAAAACAGCCAGTTGAACAAATGGCAAGATATGTATAATAGCTATGTAGTGTCAGCTCATGAGGCCAAAGGCCTATCTGGAATAAAGGGCCTTTGCCTGCTAGCGGAAGACCATTGGGGAAAGGGCTAGGCAGGCTTCCCTCGGCAAGGAGGTCCAGAGCCCAGGAGCAGCCACCTAGGAGGCTGTGTCTCACGTTCCCAGCAAGCACCCTCCAGGCATCGATGGGACAGAAGAAAGGGGCTCTCCCACAGATCTTAAAACCTGGGCAGGCTCATGTGCGGAGGATACATTCCTTTCTTCCTTCACAATCTCTGTGCATGTTAAGAATTTGACATAATGTTGCTGAGCATGTTAAGGCCATCTAGTCCAACCTATGAAAAAAGCGACAGAGCTGACCCAGGCTAAGGGTTCATCATCTCCTCCAGGCATGGGGGAACCAGTTGCCCTGCAGACATTGCTGGTCTACAGTCTCCGTCATCCCTGACCATTAACCATGCTGATTGTAGTTGGGGGTCCCACTGACAGCCAGAGGGCAGCAAATCCCCCAGCTTGGACCCAGTCCTGACCTCTCTGGTAGGGCAGGGATGGGGGAACCTGTGGCCCTCCAGATGTGCCAGTGGGAGTGGTATTCCAGCAGCGAGTTGAGTCACCCGTTACGTTTGAAAGGTGTGCCATAGGTTGCAGAACAGTGGCTCTGGCTTGGTGGACAATTTGGGCAGCTTGCCTGCCCACAGTCCTGATGCGATCAAGAAGATCCCGGTGGCTGGGCCAGGCCAAAAGCCCACCTAGTCCAGCCTCCCGTTCTCAGGGTGGCCAAATAGATGCTCCCAACGGAAAGCCTGCAAGCAGAACCTGCGTACAAGAGCAGCACTCTCCCTGTTTGTGAATCCCAGGAGCTGGTTATGACGAGGCATCCTGCCTCTGACAGTGAAGGGAGAACGTATGCAGAGCCCTGCAGCCGGATCAGGCCAGTGGCCCATCTACGTCCAGCATCCTGTTCTCACAGGGGCCAAATGGATGCCCCC
This sequence comes from Rhineura floridana, assembly GCF_030035675.1. Taxonomy (NCBI): domain Eukaryota; kingdom Metazoa; phylum Chordata; class Lepidosauria; order Squamata; family Rhineuridae; genus Rhineura; species Rhineura floridana. The sequence goes on along the minus strand of NC_084499.1, from coordinate 17,799,364 downwards.
AACGGAAGCCTGGAAGCATGATCTGCTCTGGAAAGGATCTGGCCTTCTTCGCTCTCCACCACAATAAGAAGCTTTCATGGCCAGATCCTCCTCGGGTGTGGGCAAGTGGGTGCGCTTAGGGTTTTCCATCAAATTGGAGGGGATCTTTGAGGTCATCTTTCCCCATCCCCTCCTCGGTGCGGGATCTGCCCCAAGAGAGAACCCTAAGAGGGCACTTTGTGCAAACATTTCATCTGAAGCGCACGCATCCCGTTGCAAGGCTTGAACTCACCCTCTTCTTCCTCCCCCGTGTTTCTTTGTTGCTGTTGTTCAGCTCCTTTGTTAATCTCCAGGAAGTGAAGCTGGTGATGGAGTTAATGAAGTTAATTAGGAGCCGAAGGAGGGACATTGGCTTCCGCAACATTGGGATCATCACCCCATACAGCGCACAGAAAAGGAAGGTCCTGAGCCAGCTGGAGAAAGAGTTTGGAGAAAATAGGTAAAAACATCAAGAGCCTTGAACGGGGTGAAATCCCTTTAATTCGGCCCCTTATATATACTGTATAGTGTGTATATATATATATATATTCCCATTTTAGAGATGGACAAGGTGAGGCACAGCATCCCATCTAATCTCTGCAGTCTAAATTTTTCTCTCTTACTCTTTTCTCTCTTTTTCTGTTTCTTTTTCTCTTTCTCTCTTACATAGTTCTCTGTTCCAGACAAAAGGAAGTGCAGGGTTAACTTCTAACTTCAAAACAGCATAGCTGGTTTACTTCTCAGTCGTTTCTCACCACCCCATAAGGTGGTTGTTCTTTGCACCGGAGTGGTGGTGGTGGGGCGGGATTGGTAAAAACAGAAGAGAAAGGCGTTTAAAATGCCGCCATGCCCCGCTCCTTCCTTTTCAGCGTTGGGGAAGTCGACACAGTGGATGGATTCCAGGGCCGCGAGAAGGACTGCATCATTGTGACCTGCGTCCGAGCAAACACCACGCAAGGATCCATTGGGTAGGGCTTTGCTGAGGGGGCGCCTTGAAGTGCCATTTCTGAGCCTAAGCTGCAGGAGCCGGGGGTGGCCAAGCATGTGAGTGGCCGGCTGCAATAGAGGGCAACCCCCCCTTCCCCGGTGGTCTCTTGCTCCCCTCTTTCAGCCACCTGCAATTCCAGTAAGGAAACCTGAGAGGAGGGCTTGGCAGGAGGAATAAAATGACCCCACGGCTGGGCACAGCCTGCCTGAGGTTCCTCACTGCACCTCCCCTGTTCCAGTGAACTGACTTCCTCATATGAAGTGCTAGATCTGTGAGGAGGGCATCCACTGGGCCTTGCTGCGGGGGGAGGGGACTCTACCAGTGGCAGCGACCCTAATAGCTCTTCCAGGAAAATTGCAGGCAGTGAAAGCGACCCAGAAAAGCTTCTACGTGTGCTCTGGTTTGTGGGAGTTGCTTAACCAAAGAACACACAGGGCTGGACCTACCCCTAGGCAGAGTGAGTCAACTGCCTCAGGTGTCAGACGCCCAAGGGGTCGTCCATCCCTCCTGAGACCCTGGCTGTCCCCCCCTGCTGGAGGATAGAGCTGTGTGTGCCCTCGTGGCTTTCCCTGTATCACTTGAAGTTACATGCTGCCCTTGGCTGTGTTGTTGTATCAGAAAGATTCTTTGTCTTTGCACAGTGTGTGGTTGGTGGGGGGGCACCTCGTGGGGATGGGGAAGGTCAGCTCACAGTTGAATGATATATCGGGGAAATGGAGGAACAGGGAAGAAGAGGGCTGATGAGAGGAAGTTTGGACAGTTGCAAAAGGCAGGCCAGATCAGAAGGAAGGGATTTGGGGGGGGGGGATGGACTACCTTCTTGTCCCAGGAGGGCCATCCAGATCCCTCTTTCTCTCCTATAGCCACTAAATGCGGGAGGAGGATGGCATCGGAGGGCTCTTGCCTTTGAATCCTGGCTGCTCCTTCTGTCATCCTTGGGACATGAAGGTTTGAGTGCAGGTTTAGATCCGTGGCTTGGACAGATGGCGGGATGGAATCGGGCAAAGGAGGGTTAGACTTATTTTTTTGTTATTTCTATTATTATTTAAAGATTTTTTTTGTTCTGTTTTGTTTTTGAGCAGGAAGAAAGGTCATTGTTGCACTAACGGTGCATTACTCTTGTGCAAGTCACCTTTGAAATGAATAAAATATTGAGGCATAGTTTTGAAATATTGAAGAGAGATTTTTCTCATGAATCGCAACAAACCATATTGGGCTGTGCCAGGGAGGCGGCTCAAGGTCTTGGCACAGAGGAAAGCTGATTTCCACACATTCCACCTGTGCTGGTGGAGTGGGGGTGGGGGCCAGCACTTGGAAGCCACCTAGAGAAGGGAGCAACTGGGAATGAGAAAAGCAGAGTGTGCACCGGCGTGGAAGACGGATGACCTGCTTCTCATTTGCACTTCAGCAGCAGCGTCCAATTAAAGCAGCAACCACAGAACAATTAAATTAGATGATAATTAAAACTATCAATAAGCATGGTATTTCATAAAGGACTACTGAGGGGGGGAAGGGGAGACAGCAACTAAAATAATACACAGAAATGTTAAAATGTAAATTGGTAAATGAAACCATTAATAATTCAGCAGTATCGAAACTAATCAAAATCAGAGCCTCCAACAAAAAAAAATATATTCAACAATAACATGGGAATGAGGAGTTGTATCTGACTCAGAGGAGACCCACTGACATTAGTAGACCTATGTTAGTCATGCCCATCAATTTTCCTGGGTCTGCTCTGAGTGGGACTAAAATGGGGTGCAGCCCATGAAGTGTTAGGGACTAGTTCCTCCAGATGGCATGCAAGAAGTCAAGGCTTCTAAGTTTGGCAGGGGGTGGAGAGAGGAGTTCAGGGGAGATTATTATGCTGGGCCCAGAGCCATCCCGGAGGGAAGAGTCGGGAGCAATTTTGCTCTAGTGCCTTTAGGGGAAAAAAGTTAACGGGGCAGTCCAATGCATGTCCACTCAGAAGTAAGCTCCAGTATGTTCAATGGGACTTAGTCTATGTTCCCTTTTGAGTAAAACTTATGAAGCAAAACTCAGCATGCTCAGTGTGCATCTGATGATGCTAATAACAGTAATAATGAGACATTTGGTGGGACTGGGAGGTGAGGAGGAGCCCCACCTGATTATTATTTTTCCCAAACATTTTTCTTACTCCTGCAGATTTACCCCCCTTTGTGCATGGATGGCTCATTCTGTTCTGACTACATGAGGTTCCACCTTCTGTTAGTGTGTATAATGCTACAAATGTATTAGCATATTTGCTATTAGTATGCAAGAGTCTTTGCTCTGGTTCCCCCAGTCTCTGCTTCTCTCATGTCCCCTCCCCCATACCAGTTTAACCGATAATGCAACAGGGTGTGTTTGGCAAGGGTGGGCTGCAAAGGCTCTTGAGGGTAGAAAGGAATGCTGGAAAGGAACTCTTCCTTCCTGCAAAAGGGGTCTGTACAGGATTTGTAAACTTGTGATGAAATTCCCCATAGCCATGAAAATGCTCAGTGGAACGCCTTCTACGTTTTTATATATATAAAATACTACAGTTATCATTACATTTCTAATACCCTTAAAACTCAAAACGGGGATTTAGTTAAAACTTCACAGCGGTCAACTAGGAGGGCTCTTTGGGGGAAATCTGCCCACCTTCAGCCAACTCCACCTAGTGATGTTTTCTCACCTCCAGGTTTCTGAAGAGCCTGCAGCGCCTGAACGTCACAATCACCCGAGCCAGATACAGCCTCTTCATCCTTGGGCACCTGCAAACGCTAATGGTACGTGGAAGGGGAAATAAAGACACTTGTGCAGGCGAGGCCCATGTTTAGTGGGTACATATTAGCCCTCCTTGTTGATGAGAACGGAACTTGGGAGAGCCAGCAGAGGTGTTTTGAGCTGTGTGTTGGACTTGGCCCAAAGACACCGGGATTTCGACGCACGCACCCTCCCCTCCCTCCCCCTCCCAAGCAATGAGTCAAGCCTACGTCTCAGGGTTGTTTGGAGGAGGGAGGGGGACACAGCCCTGTGCAGAGGTGCCAACAGGATTTTCTGGGCCCAGTACACCATGCACAGATTGGGCCCTCGGTCCCACTCACAAAAGAGAACACAAATTTGCATATTTGTGCCTGATGATGATGATTTAAATTTGTATGCCACTTTTCCATATATATATATATATATATATATATATATATGCTCAAAGCAGCTCACAACAGAACAAAAATACAGAGTAACAAATACTAAATCATTTCAAAACATAGCAATCCAATAACTCGATTTGATTAAATGGCGGTTATAATATTTAAAGTCATCATAAAACAAATTGTCAATCGACTGAAACATATCAATTAACGACAAAGATAAACATTCCAGTAGAAAAGAAAAAACGTCTGACAGACAGTATCTTAACAGGGGAAGCTTTTCCCATTGTTGCATTTCCGTAGGAGCCTATCAAATTTCTGCCTGCCGCACGTAGCTGTTAAAAGCACAAGAGCCCTGCTTTTTCCTCCCTGTGCCAACCCAAACCATGCCAAGAACTCAAGTACAGTTATGTTTCTTTAGTTCTTCCATCAATTGCTCTTAGGCTGGCAATGCTACATGCCAGCTTTGTGTATCTGTGGCCCTCCAGAAGTTGCTGGACTACACCTCCCAACATAGCTCACCATTGGCCATGCTGGCTTTGGGGCTGATGGGAGTTAGGAGCCCAACAAACACAGCTTTCCCACCCCCTAGTTATATTCGGTGCATGGCCAAGCGTGGCATTTAGGGGGTGGGGGTGGACCTTTCTGTCAGAACCACCAAGGCGGTTCATGGGAGGCTGTAAGGCCAAGGGAAAGAGAGCCTGCAGCCGTCCAGATGTCATTGGACTCTGACTCCCATCAGCCCCAGCCAATGTGACCGTCGGCCAAGGGTGATGGGAGATGTAGTTCATCAGCGTCTGGAGGGCCTCAGGCACCCTGCACTTGTCAAGGCACAGCAGTGGCAGACCAGCATGTTAGAATGCAGATTGCTATAACGTGTGCCTTTGGTTTTGGTTTTTGGTGGTGGACGGGTCCCCTTGGGAGAAAAGCAAGTGGGGTGGGGGAGACTTCAGCACCCTCTTTTTTCCATCCTGCCTCTTTTCTTCTGCAGGAAATCACAACCCCTCAACACATGCACACACAGTCTTTATTACAGTCACTTTTTCATTGTTAGTGCTGCAACTACGTTGCCACCAGAGGGCCTCCAATCCAAATTCTTCCACAGAGAAGCGATTGGGGGCTTCGGTGTGTGTGTGGATTGCTGCTGCTCCTGTAAAGCGGTAGAGTTGTTAGCAGACTCTTCATTGAATGGGACTTGCTTTCCTGTCACTGGCATCTTGAACTGCAGTGAGGAGGGAAGGGTTGTTACAGCCTCTGGTCATGTGTTTTCCTGTGCCACTGTTATCAGTGGCTGCAATCCAGAGGAAGTTCTGGGCCTTAATTCCTCCTGGTGCCCTTTATTAGCAGTGCTAGTCTTTCAGGTTAATTTATCCAGCCTTAGAGAAAAGGCAGAGGGCCACATTTTCCCCTTTGGGAAGCTGTTGGAGGTACCTTCCAAACATGGTTGGGGCCAGGTTCAAAACTGGGCGGGGCCAGATGTCCACACAGTCGCCTCTCCCTTTCCTGCAACGTAACAGAGAAGGTAAAGTCACCTAAGAGGGAAGCAGCGAGTCTGAGAAGACCCTGGGGGGCTGGATTCAGCCCACAGGCCACCATTTGTCTATCGTGGCCTTCAAAGGAAATGAGCCATAAGAGGCTCTACTTTGGTTCATCTGGTGATTTTTTTAAGCCATAAGTTTCCCCAGCTCACCCAAGTGCCCCCCAGACTCCTGTCTTAACTTTTTTGTTAATTCCTTTGTAGGAAAATGAAGATTGGAACGCGTTGATTCAGGACGCTCAGAAAAGAGGTGCCATCATCCAGACCTCCAATGCCAAGTATGCCGGTGTTTCCAGCTATTCAAGCAGCGCAAAGAACATCCTGAAGAACATCTTGAAGCCCATGCCGGTCCAGCAGAGGCTGGAGAGAGCTGCTCAAGGACAGGCAAACGCCGCCACGGCTGCCACTGAGCGGAATGACGCTCCTGGGCGACATCCCCGGCAAGCCTTGGCTGGTGCTGGCGCTCCTGCTCAAGGGAACGGCAGGGTGCGGCCTTTGACGGTATGTCAGGACTCTTCATCTTCCTCCTCCGCCTCCCCAAAGCCACCCCTTCCTTCACAGGCTAAATCTGTCCAAGAGAGACCAAAGGACCCGCGGCTGGCCAGGAGACCAGAGTCATCCACAAAAGGGACTCCTTGCCAGTTGGGCAGCCTCTCTGCCACGAGTGGTCCGGGGAGGGTGTTGCCACAGAGCCCCAAATCTACTACAGCACAGAGGCATTGGAGCAATGCCACACAGCAGCCGGCGTCTAAGATGGAAACATTTAGCATCCCTGTCCTGAATTTCCAGGCACAGGGCAGTCCTGCCCAAGGTAGACTCCTCAGCGCCCAAGATCGTGACTGGAGAGTTCCTGTCTCTCGGGGCAGAGGGGAGCACCCCCAGGGCCCCACAGAGTGGAGCAAAGGAAAGGACTCTCGCTCCAGCTGCAGGAGGGCCTCCAAAGAGTTGCGGGAGAGTCGAAATCCCGAGGCTAAGCGGCGACGGACAATGGAGTAGCTCTGCAGTTCCCCCCATGTGCGCAAGAACCTTTTTTAAATTGCTGCTTGGATGTTTTACTCCTCAGCCTTTCCCTGGACTTCAAGGTCTGCTCCTGCCCGTAAGATAATGCCTTTTTGGTGATTTTTTTTAAATAGAGAGTTAGGCGGATGCTCCCTGCACAATAGCCATGAGCTTCCAGAAGTCACGCACTGTAAATGTTAGGAGCAATGTATATTTGTACAGCATAAAGAGGTCTTGTTTTTTAGAGCTGAAACAGGCACGGCTGTGGCCAGAGGTAAACCACGTGCCCCCTTAAGTGTTTCGCCCGTGCCTTGCTACACGTAAACACGCTCACCGTGAGAGTTTGGCTCCGTGGTGTCCCAGGTTAGTGAGCCAGCACACCTGGGCGCAAGCGCTTGAACCTCCTCCTGTTGCCACAACTCTTTTTTCCTGCCCTAAAATGTAACTTGGCAAGTGTGGCATTGTTTATTTCTTTGCCCGCAATTTGATCCTTTTTTGATATTTGAGAAATGCTGGTTTCTCTCTTTAAATATATATAAAAATATATCTTTAGGTGATAAAAGAACAGTGTGGCATGTACTTGGTCGGCTTTTCTTGTGTTGCAGCAGGGAACTCAGCAGGTTCTTTCTCTCCCTTCATAATTCCAGAGTTCCTCAGGTGCCTTGTGTAAAACATTGGTGCAGTGGTAGGTGTTTAGCAGAAGGTGTGTCCTGCTGCATGTTTGCACTTTTAAAAATGGCTCTTGCCACCGACGCCACCACCACCACCAGAAAAAAAAAATCTGACCTCCATGTGTGGGTGAATGTTTTCCCCCCACCCATATCTGGCTAGAAGTGCCTCTGGTTTTGTACAGATGTCTGCAAGTGTAGCAGGTGAGCATTGCCTCTTGAGTTGGATGTGCTGTCCCATTAGCCAGTATGCCAGGGCACCTTGGGCAGGTGCAGTGTCTCATTGTGGCCTTCCCCCACAGCCTGGTACCCCTAAATCTGGCAGGAGGGGCTTTGCCAGAAGAGGCTGTAATTGAGCCTCCCCCGACCTACAGCCCTCCAGACATTTTGGCTTACAACTCCCATCAGCCCCACCCAGCGCGGTGGCCATATGATGCCGAGGCTGATGGGAGCACGGCCTTGCTGGCTGGGGCTGATGGGAGTTGTAATCCAAAATGTCTGGAGGGCACCAGGTTGGGGAAGGTTGATGTAATAGCTGGTTAATTCTTGGCTTCCTTCACATGGAACACGAGAACAACCAAGCAAACAAAAAGGCTATTTTGCAGTGTTGGAGCAACATTAGCATTTTTGGTAAAACTCTCTGCTACTTCTGTGTAGTAACCGAAATGTAAATAAATGAAAGTACATGCACATTTTTTAAGGAAAAAACCCCTCAAGCAATCAAATACAAGTTGTTTTCACGGTATGTTTTGCTCTTCCTGAATTGTGGCATGTTGGTGGGGGTGGGGCGGGGCTTTGAGGTGGTTCTTTATTAAGACTTTGGCAGCTACTTTCCCCTTCCCTCTTGCGTCCAGCTTGTGAAGTAGCCCGGGTGGCCTTCGGGCTGTTGTGTGCGCCATCGTGGCACCCTCCTACACAGTGTTCTTGAGCCATGGGTGGGCAAGAGCCACTTGGGTCACTGTCAAAGTTCCTGCTACTTTCTGTCTTTCGTGTACGCAGCGTGGGCTTTGAATGCTGGACTGACTTTTTTTATCTCCATCTGTACAATAGTTGAATATGATTGGTGGCAGAATTTTCAGCTGCAACAAATTCCCACTTTTTTTTAAGGGTTGGAGGATTAGAGCAGTCCTTGAAATTTGCTAACTGCTATTAACAGGAGCACAAGGAGTTTCCCAAAGGGGGCACACACCACAATCTTGTTTTATTTTTTTTAAAGGATCTCCATTTTCTCTTTTGCTGCTTGGCATCTGGGCCTTGAGTTGCTCCCAACCAAAATCTAAAGAGCCATCTGGTTTATGCTGTTGTTTGGATGATGGGATGGCTGGCCTCCCCCAAAAGGTGGTGCACATTCACCTTGCCTCCCATCTGCCGTGGGCCATGTTAGTTCAACACTGAGCCTGGCTTGGGATGCCATCTTGGTGCAATAGCTGCTGTGTCTCACCTTCAAATAGCAATGCCATTTTATAAAGAGAACTCATTGAGAAGGTTGCAACACGTAGCTCCTTAATCCCCCCTTTTCAGCAGTGGTAACAGGTGGCCAAGGATGCCAAACCTTAACAAAAAACTTAATTGAGCTGAGGGCCACAGATTTCTATTTTCTCCTCCCTGTCCCGAGGCAGCCCCATGGCTGGCCCAAACTATTTTCATATTTGAGGCTGAAAATTCCAACAGCGTCCGTTCCTCTAATACTGGGCACAAAACACTTGAGAAAGTCCTCATGCAAACCCTATTGACAAAAACGGGGCCTCAGAAGAGGACAGACTGTGGGTGTGTGATCCTTCCAGGTTCTTTTGTAAATGGATTTTATGCCCGGATGAACTACTAGCCTATAAGGCAAGGACACAAAGCACACAGGAACATAAAGAAGCTGTCTTACACAGCGTCGTACTGTTGCTCCATCCATCGTCTCTGCGCGAAGTGGTGGGTTCTTCGGGATTTCAGATGGGTCACATTCCCAGCCCTACCTGGAGAGGCAGGGGATTGAACCTGGGACCTTCTGCACACAGTGCAGGTGCTGTATCCACTGAGCTATAATTTTGGTGGTTTTCTCAGCAGGAGGACAAAAGAAAAATGATGGGGACAGCAGGAACCTTCCGTTGGATAAATTATACTGTGGGTAATTTTTTTTAAAAAAGAATGTTTACAGGGTGTTGGAGCTGTGCCAGTAGTTAGCTGGATTAAAGTCCACTTTTTCAGTTTACATCCTATACACAAATCACCTGGTTTCTCTTAATGTTGAATACTCAGCTCTCAACTTGCCGCTAAATGTGTGGACTGGCTCCATTGAAAAATCCTTGTGTTTGGGAGGTGGGGAAGGCTCCTCCTCTGGCATTTTGATCCAGGATGGCCCAGTCGCCCACACAATTGGTCCCTGGCTGATGCTGATGCCCAAGGGATGGATGTCCATGTGTGAACCAGGCCCCAATCATCTTGTTTCATGGCAGCTGAGTGGCTTTCACTAGGGCCTCTCTTGGAATCAAGTCGTCTGGGGAGTTCGAGTTAAAACTCAAGCAGAAGGGGATGTATGGAGAGGTAAAACAAATCCTGGAATTTTATACCTGGTAAGTTAGACAGCTTCAGTGTCTGTGTCCCGTCCCCCCCCTTCCTGCAACTATTGCTAATACGTTTTGTGAATGGCCCCTGCAAATCTTGGTACAGACTCAGTGCCTGTTCCTATACCTGTAGGTGTGAAATGCCCTTGTTGACATGGCTGACGCAATGTGTTTTTCCAAAGGATTTATTATCCCTGGAGTGAAGAGAGAGAAATTGTGTGAAGTGAGCCTACACTCTGCTAGGTTCAATGTATCTTCCAGCTGTTCAGGGCGGGAATTCTTCTCTTCCTGTAAGCTGCGGCTCTTATGCTCTGAAGGATTTGGGCAAGGGATCGCCAAAGTGCATCTTAGCCTGATGTTACACTATGGTTTGACAGTGCCTCAGCAGCTTGGAAGTGTACCTTTTTGTGGCTTGCATTTAAAGCGGCTTTGTGAGGCCCATTGCCTTGAACCAGAACTCCTAGCCTTGTCTGAGTTGGAGAGAGGTCCTCCCTTTGATTCTAGCACAGCATTGCCCAAGTTTGCACATAACACAAAGTCAAACCATGGCGTAGGGTGAACACGCAGCCTCCTGGCGATGAGGCTGCAGCCACTTTGCTTCTCCTCTGGTCCTGCTGCTGTGGGCTAAGCTACATTTTGCTTAGCATGCCGTTCCATGCAAACCTGGGTTTATGGTTTGCCTCTCTCCAGAACATTGGGATCTAACCATGGTTTATTCTTGAGGTTTGCAGACCTATTCCCTCCTGCCTCCCTCCCCCCAAAAAACTTGTAAGGGCCCAACCCTTCATGCATGGCCCAGTGTGACCTGAGACACAATCTTGAGTCAGTTGGAAAAGGAAAACAAAACCTAGGAGGGCGGGTGAATTTGCTTGCTTGATCCCATACATTAGCCTTCGCCATGCTGGCTGGGGTTAATGGGAGTTGTAGTCCAAAACATCTGGAGGGGACCTGGTTGGTGAAGACTCCCATAGATCTTAGAGCATGGTGGAGGAGGTGATAGCGGGAGGGAAGTCTGAGCAAGAGGACCCCTGCAAGGAGATGAAATACACTGCAATATTTTGTTGCAGGTCTAATCTAATCTGTTTCTCTAATTATCCAGGGCTTAGAGTGTTCTGCCTTTTCCTCCCATGGAAATAGAACTAGGACCAAACAGGTTTGTGTTTTGCTGGGGTGGAAAAATTAATAGTCCCTGGGCCACCTCTATACAACTAGGAAAGAACTGTGGCAATGTATTCTATATATAAGTCTGTTCAAACGAAACCAGCAGTTAAGCTCCCAACAAACCCCCAGCAGTTGAACCCAGGCCTTTGGTATCAGTAACTGCAAGGAGACGTTTGTAATTTTCTTTAAAGCCCATTACCGGTAAGTTAACTGAGTGTGGAAAGGAGTGTGAGTAGGGGGAGAAATAGAGACTGGGCAGCAATTAGCAAGTTGTTTTACTGTGGTAGGATTATTACACCATAATACTTATGGTAAAATGTGTCTCTAGAGGCTGTGGTGATTTTGTCTTTTTTTCTCTTTAGAACATTTATAATCCAAACAAAAATAATTCTCTACAAAAAAAAATCTGAGAACCGTAAACTATACGGTGAAGCCTGGATAACACGTTATACTTTTTGGCGCAATACAAAGCGGTCCTTGTTCAGTCCCTTGAGTGCGGGGAAAAGGAAAATTGGAAACTCACAACCAAACAAAAACTGGGAGGGGAAAGTACAAAAACTTAATAAATTCAGCAACTTGAGTTGTAGGTAATAACTTCAGACCGGGGTTGGAGCAGCTAACGCTGCAAGGTGGGTTTAGTCTTGCAAGGTTCCCCCTGCCCTGATTTTTCTGCAGCTGCCAGTCTCTGTTAGGAGGGCTACTTCCAAAACAACAGGCATAAGGATGAAAGGAAAAGAGATAAGGAAAATAGCCAAGCAACTAAACACCAGAGGTTTGTGGCTTTTTTTGGCAGACTGCCCCTGCACAGAGTGAAAGGGGTTGCAAGGTCACCCCTGAACAGAAAGAGGGAGTGATGCAAGTTCTTTTACCAGCACCCCAAAGTTGTGGCAACTTGCTTTTTCTTTTCTGATGATGGAGTCAGTTCTGTCTCAGCAATGGCGCAGCCCCATCCAGCTGGGGTCCTCCACAGCTTGGGCAGAAGGGAGAGTAAGCCCCTTGAATCCCTTTTTTTTCTCCGTGAGCTGGAGGAAAGAGAGGCTGGTGGTGGGGAGAGCCCTCCTGCCCCCTTAGCTTGTTATCTCCCTCACCGGTCCTTTCCTGAGGCTTTTTTTAATGGGCCCCCATTTTGCTGGGCTTCAGAGTTCCAACCAGTGCCTCAGCTGCAGGCTCAGCAGGCTGATGAGGAAGGTGAAGATGCTGAGGTGTGTGCTAGAGGCCGAGTCACATTCCTTGTTCTCTCCCTCACATTTGGATTGCTCGCAGAGGATGCCCTTGAAGCCTGGCAGGCAGAGGCAACGCTGGTTGTCGTAACAAGTGCCGCCATTCTGGCAAATCAAGAGCTCCTCGTCGCAGACATTAGCTGTGGAAAGAGAGGCAGGGAGAATGGCTGAACTCAAGTTGGGGCTGCTGGCTTTTCTGAAAAAACCCAATGCAAACCAAAATCCTGGAAGAAGCTGATCCTCTAGAGGAGGGATAACGACTGTGGTGCCTGAGCATGTTGCTGGATGCCCCACCTCCCATCAGCCCCTGACCATTGGCCGTGCGGGCTGGGACTGGTGGTGTCCCAACAACATCTAGAGAGCATCACTCCTGGTCTAGACGCTTTTCCAGTCTTTCCTGGGGCCAGAGAGCAGTGCCATCAGAGGCAGAAGTCTTAAGGCTTTGCTTAGCAGAATGAGCAGGGGAGTCCCTGACAGCAACAGGGTTTGATCACGTTTTGAAGTAAAGTAATACATTGTCCTATCTAAAAAGATCTTCCTGGTACCCACTGGGGAGGACAAGTTTTCTCTCCCGTGCAAAACATGCTTTGCCACTGAGCTATGACTCCCTTCTCTCGTTCTGGCATGGAGAACGCTCTCCAGATGCTGTTGGATGCCAGCTCCCATCCTCCTTGACCATTGGACACGCAGGCTGGGGCTGATGGGAGATGGAGTCCAACAACACTGGAAAGGCCACAGGTGAGCTACCCCTGTTGTAGCTCCTGAACATCCTTTCTTCTGGCGCAACAGTCTCTTGGTCCCTCTGGCCTGCTATGGCAGCACTCCCCAAAGTTTCACATCCTTCCCAGCTCTGCTGCCCCAAACGCTTAACTGGAGCTATCAGAGATTGGTGCTGGGACCTGCGTTCAAAAGGAAGGGCTGCAGAGCAGCTGCTTTGCATGCAGAAGGTCCCAGGTTTAATCCCTGGCATCTCCAGGTAGGACTGGAGAAAGACTCCCTGCCTGAAGCCCTGGAGAGTCACTACCAGTCAGTGTAGACAATACTGAGCTAGATGGACCACTGGTCTGACTCAGTATAAGGCAGCTCCCCACGGTCCAAAGTGTGTCCTCTTATCACTCTCGCTCCTCGCCCAAACAGGACATGCGTCTCCTCCCTGGGCCGCAACTGAGCACCAATACTTACGAAAGCAGCCTTGCCTCCAGTAGTAGCCAGGCAGGCAGTCGTCACACTTTGGCCCAGTGACGCCTTCTTTGCAGTCACAGTAGCCGGTCTCGTTGCAGCGGTTGGCCACCGCGCCTATTCGGTTGCAGTTACAATCTGTCAAACCAAAACAGCGCAGATCAGTACAGACAAGACTGTGTGCTGCGTGCGAATGGGAGAATACCTCCCATTTCTGTTTCTCATTTTTCCAATCTTAAGTTCAGGTCACCTTTGTGCCTCCTCCAAATGCTGCTGAACTACAACTCCCATCATCCCTGACTGTTGGCCATGCTGGCTGGGGCTGATGAGAGTCTCGGTCCCCAGCATCCGGAAGACCACAGATGTTCCTATCCCTGAGCTGAACATAGCAACTTCCAGAGCGTGAGGATCTTTGATCAAGGCTGGTCATGGGTACCCTTTAAGCCAAGGATAGGGAATCTGTGGCCCTCCAGATGATGTTGGCCTCCAACTCCCATCAGGCCCAGGCAGCATGGCCAACAGTTGGGGATGACTGGAGGTAGAGCTGTCAGAGTAGGACTTCAGGGGCTGGGGGTGGCGCAGAGGTCCAAGGCCCCATGCTGCAGAATGAGTCAGGCAGAGGACCCCAAATACAACAAGGCTGGCTTACCACATTTGCAAGCCACTGAAGTAATGCATATGACCAGCTAAAGAGGAAGTCTGGAGTCCATTCATTTTATCTATATATCTAGCTGCATTACTGTCCTCTGGTTATTACAGGCAAAGGAATTGGGAGAGGTAGTGACACCAGGCTGGATCTCAGGAACAGCGGGGAACAAACGAGCAGCCAAACAGTGGGTTTGTGGGGTTGGGTGAGGGGTTCTTGTCAAGTCACTCAACTCTGCATCAGTTCTTCATGGGATGTCTGCGTTTGGCAAAATCCAAGGGTTCTGAGTTTGAAAATTGCTAAAGGTAAGTCAGGTGAATAAAGAGGTTGGATGGTTTTCACCTGCTGCTGTCTTTAGGTGTTTGATTTTAGGACGGGAGTTGTTATTTAAGTGTTAATATTTTCTGTTTTTCATCTTGGAGGCCACTTGGCAAGATCCACAGACAGAAGGAGGACAGAGCACACACTCCCAAACATCTCCTTGGTTTGTTAGCCAGTTCATCGCTCTTTAAGGCACGGTAGGGGGAGCCTTTGGCCCTCCAGTTGTTGGACTCCAACTTCCATCACCTCGGGCCATTGGGGCCAGTGGGACTTGTAGCCAAAGAGCAGATGACCCAGCAAGCAAGCAAGGACCTCTGTTCATTGTAACAACGGGTTTTCCATGAGGAGCCCGTTGCGTTGTGGCAGCTGAGCACACCTGAGCCCTGCCCACCCTCTGCAGCTACTGGATCACTCACCTATGCACACACTCTCATCATCCAGCTCTGCGGAGCTGTTCCGATAGTAGCCCGGCCGACAGTGCTGGCAGTGCTGCCCCCTAGTGTTGTGTTTGCAGCTGATGCAGGTCACCAAATTCAGGAAGTCGATGAAGCTGCAGCGATTGGAGTGGCCGTAGCATTCACAATCTGTGGAAGCAGAGGATCAGGGGAACGGGGGAAGGAATAAATGAGGCTTCTTTCAAGGCTCCCCTTCTGCCCCTTCGACGGGGTAGCATAGGGTCAGCAGGAGCCACTGCATTAGAAGGAGAGGGCCAGGGAGAGAAAGCCCATGCAAATAGCAAGAAGAGCTTTAGCTGCATGAACATGCACTGATTGCTCAGCTGTCATCACAAAGCAAGTCCAGCTTGTCCCTCAGTTTGTGTTCAGGCAGTTTACAGTAAGCATTAGAAACCACAAGAGTGGAGTACTTCTGTTCAGGATGCCTGGCTGCCAGCCATGCCCCTTTCTAGAACACTCCATTACATACCCAGCTTCTCCCCCCACCCAAAAACAACATTTTTGTGTACTTCTGCAAACCTTGGGGTGTCCCCAGGGTTGCCTTTTACGTGTGGTGTAGCTTTAGCTATGTAAGGCCCCGCACTTGGCAAATTAAGTTAACTGTTGGTACCTAAGCCAGTGATAGGGCACTTCTGTGGTCCTCCAGATGTTGGACTCTCAGCTCCCATCAGGTACAGCAGCCAGCATGGCCAATGGTCAAGGATGATGGGAGCTGGAGTCCAGCAACAGCTGGAAAACCTTACCCACCCACCCTGGCCTGCATCTTGTCCTTGCTTGTTTTAAGATTGTGTTTAAAGGATTTTGCAACTGAGTGGACCATGCCCAGGTGAGGTAGCTGAGATCACGATCCCGTCCCTCAGCGCAGCAAGACTGGCCAATTTTGTGCAAGTCTCGTGCCTTCAGAAGGAGAGCAGAAAATGATCTTCTTGACACACACCATGGAAGCATGCATGCTCAGTGCAAGCCTAGCCTTGCAAGGAATGGAGCGATAGAGGCAGGAGAGCATCAAGACCCACAGGCACAAAGAGGGAGCAGGCAGGCAATGGACAGGAGAGACTAATGAGGTTCAAGAGGTGGGGCTTTTCCCTTCATGGTTTGCAGCTTCAGCAAAGGAAGGAAATATGAGCCTGTTTCTCCCAGCAAGATACTGCTGGCGCAAAAGGCACACCTCAAGGCAGCAGGCTGGTTTTTGGGATGCAGGGCCAGTTGAGTGTTGCACACAGCTCTAGCCAATGAAAGGGAACGGCCAGGAGGAACAGCTACCATCTCACGCTGTCTAAGGGCAGAGCTGGCCCTCATCAAACTTTTTTCAACATTTCTGAGATTTCAGTTCCAATCTTTGCACTGCTCCCAGTTTCTCAGCTTACCTTTGAACATTTCAATATGTGCCAGCGGGACGGAACCAGATTTGAGCCGGATGAGTTTGGAGACCTTGAGACAGGCTTGGGAAGATGAAAAGACACCACTCCCCCCCCCACTTGACCCATAGAGGATGCACCTTTTATGCTACAGGGAAGCAGCTTTAGCAGGACACAGACTGTGCCACATCAGTCACATGGCCACTGATGCAACCCTACTTCAGCTCAGCAGACCTGCTGCAGGGCATGCATGTGTGTGTGTGCACATGAATGCACAGGTCCAGCCACAAAGCCAGAATGACTGGCTGCAACAAACTCTTAATCCTCTGGAAATAATAATAATAATTGTTGTTGCCATCATTATTTTACGTCCTGTCTTTCCTCCCAGGGTGCGCAACACCTCCTAGGGCAGCAAACAAGGGACAAAACACTGTATGCCTCTTTAAAAAAAATCTTAAAAACATCTTAAGAACAAAACAACTTAGAAAACATCCTAAAAAGCAATTTCAGCACAGACACAGACTGGAATAAGATCTCTCCTTAAAAGGCTTGTTGAAAGAGGGAGGCTGAAAAGACAACAGAGATGGTGCCTGTCTAATATTTGAGGGGAGGGAATTCCAAAGGGGAGGTGCCACTACCCTAAAGGTCTGCTTCCTACATTGTGCGGAACAGACCTGATAAAATGACATCTGCAGGAGGCCCTCACCTGCAGAGTGCAGTGATCACCTGCTATAGACGTACACCTGGGGGACAACAGTGCAGGGGATGGGAAGGGGACTCCTCTCTCTCTCTCTCTCTCGTGACTATCAGGCCTATATAAAGCAGCCAGATCCCAGAAGTCCCGTGTGGGTTGTAGCTAGGATGTGCTGAGACAGAAGAGGTCAAGCCTTGTGTCCCTTCTTATATGCGCAGAGGAGGGAATTCTGGAACCCACTGGCGGCTGTGCATGAGCAGCATGACACTGCACCATCCAAAACCTAGGAGGCTGGGCAACCTGGCTGTTCTTCACCTCCAGTTGCCTTACATAAATACAACTCCACAAATACTCTTTTCAATTACTGCAGCAATGACATTAAGAGTCCTTAAAAAAACAAAAGCCTGGAGGGTGCCAGTATCTCTGCGGTGCTATGGTAGCGGCAGGGCTGCCAGGCAGAGGAACCTGTCAAAGAGCCATGTCTGCCCCGCGGAGCAAGATTTGTGCCAATGCAGAATCGCATTGCAAGGCTTAGCCCTGCTTGGCTGCTGCGGCTGTTTGCCTTGCGAATCTGCTCAATGCGAACACACTCAGAGCAGTAGAGGAGACCATGGTGGGATGCAAATCATTTCTCCAAGGTGTTTAAGAGAGAGAGAGAGAGGCTGTACACAGAAGTAAGTGTGCTTCACCCAAGACCACCACTGTCATCCTTTTTTCTCCAGCACTATTTACAGTGCAAATCCCAAGTTGCGGGAAAGGTTATGCCTAGTCTCGCCCGACTTTGGTCACCGGCAGCGATCCAGCTAGTTGAGGACATTCAGGGGCAGCAAACTGCATGAGAGAAAGCCTGCCGGTTCTTCTGGAACTTTGCTGGTCAAAAGGATCTCTGGTTTTCCCTGGGGCTGTGTAAGCAGAGGTCACATGAGTTGCCCCATCCCAGCCTCCCCCAACCTGATGCCCTCCAGATATTTTAGACTACAACTCCCATCAGCCCCAGTGTGGAGGGCACACTGGTTGGGGGAAGGCTGGCGTACACTGGGTCGCACCAATAGTCTGTGCTGTCAACACTGGCTGGCAGCAGGTTTCTTAGATTTCAGACTGGGAGCCTTCCCCTGCCTTCCCTGGAGATGCCAGGGACTGAATCTGGGACCTTTGGCGTCCAAAAGCCCACTCTGTTTGCTTACAGCCCAGTTTTATTTGTCCACCGGCTTTAGCACAGACCGGTTGCAATCCACAAGCCCCCATAGCTCCCAGTCACTTCTGTGGGTCTTGCAAAGGAAAACTTCCCAGTGACTGGAGCACAAAAAGGGCTGGCGCCCTTGATCAGGAGGCAACAAGCAGAACATTCCCAGGTTCTGTAGCAAGCGGCAGTCAGTGGTAGGTTTTCTGGGGCCTTTCCACCACCACAGCTTCCCCTCTGGGGCCCAATCTGCATCACTGCCCAGAAGGAGAGTGGGAGGCTGCAGTTCTGTTCCGTTGCTTCCAGAGGGGCAGGCAGGCAAACAGGCAGAGACTGTAGCATCTTTATGTAATTCAGCCACTAGGTGACACAGGTCTTAATTGTATGTAGGTGGAGTCAAAGATTCCCTGTATTTGTTCTTGTCAGTACAGACAACACAGTCCTTGTCTTAGCTTCCATGCTGGTGTGTCCTCTAAGCCCAGGAGTGGGAAACCCGTCGCCCTCCAGCTATTGCTGGAATGCAGCTCCCATCATCCTTGACTGATGGCCATGTCGACCACAGCTGATGGGAGCTAGGAGTCTAATATCTGGAGGGGCCACTGTTTCCTTCTCTATGCCTTCCATAACAGTGGCAACAAGCAGCCTGGGGTCTCCAGTGGTTTGCAGTGGGACCCTTGCTGGGATACCATGTGGGCCTTAACAACTGCCCAATCTTATCGACCCCTGACACCAGCCATGGCTGTAGGGCATTGGCTATGAATCAACCCCTCTATATAATCAGAGAAGTGTCATTCTGCATAAATAGTATGCAGGCAGTTCTGTAGGTTTCTCCAACCCGCGGCCATGCTTCTATTTTGTGTCTTACAATAACAAGCCATTGCATCTGGTGTCCATTCATACTAGCTTTCTATAGCTATTTGAATAAGCAAAGCAGAGAACACATCTCTGTCTCTAATGCATTTTTTTTTAAATGGATGCAATTGTACAAAGTGCCTTGCTGGCTCAGACTAAGTTCCATTTGCCCAAGCATTCTGTTTCCAACAGAGGACAGTTGGATGGCACTCACAAGCAAGGCATGATGCACCCATCACAGGTCGTTTGTCCCCAGCAGATGGTACTCAGAGGTAGAGGCTTCATTTAGTTATCCCAACTAATAACTGTTGTTGATGTGGCCTCTCCTTCTCAATCCATTTGTTGAATCCATTTAGCCATTGAAATTACTCATTGCAGCAAATGCCAATGCAGGAAAGTACAGCTTTTCCTTTTTCCCCAGTCAATCAATAGTCTCTAGGAATGTGGGAAGAAGAAATATCAGTGATCAGAATGATTGAACTGGAAGGCACAGAAGAGATACTGTCTTAAGTTAATATGCACATGATTCGTTGCCTGTCTCCACCTTTGCCATGCAGAAAGGTCACGTCTCTGAGCCCATAGTTTGTACTGAAGGCTCCCTGATGCCCTTGCAGGTATGATGTTTCCCAGAGTGCAAGTGGAGGATTGGTTGGTTGACTTGTGACATCACTGCAATCTTTGCTCATTGGCACGGCCTTTTGATTGGCTCTCTTGGTCCAATTCAAGGCACTGTGTTTTAACCACAGAAGCCCTAAGGGAACTAGGCCCCAAAAGAACACTTCATTGCAAACATTCCTCCCCTCTCATCCTCTGGCGAATATCTGCTTTGAATCCTGCCTTTCCAGGCGTTTAGGTCAACGAGCCTTCTCAGTGGTTGCACTGGTGTGCTGGAACTCCCTTGCACAGGCAAAACGTCTTGGCCACCCAGGGATCCTGGAAGAGTGGAGGAAGAAAGGGCTAGAAACCCACACACCCCAAGACTGCCTGGGTGGAGGCCTAAGTCTCCCCAGGAATGAACAGATTAAAAAAGCTGCTGTTGTGATGAAGGTTAATTGATAAACTCAAGGAAGAGGTGCAGCCGCCTTTCCTAGGCTGCGTCTTCCTAGGATGCAACTGGCTGCATCTTCTTCCTTGCTGTGCTTTATTTTTCTTTCTTACATTGATACCTTGCCTTTCTTTCATTATAGAACACAAGCTGGAATGCATGACATTCCCAGATGGTCTCCCATCCAGAAACTGACCAGACCCAGATCTGCTTAGCAGCAGCAAGGTGATGGCATCATGTGCCTTCAGACCACTGCCTGTGCTTTTGGAGCAGAGCTCTGCTGCGGAGGGATAAGCTGAGCTGACTGCTAATGTGTGAAGGGGGGGAGAGAGGGGGGCAGGAGGCTGTGCCCTGAATGGCAAGCATCTGGTTCCTACTTCTGTGTTTCTACAACATTCTCTGTGTCTTTTCCGCACGCTTGAGATCCCTTTTCAATTTAGTTTTTTAAATTTAATGTTGGACCACCTTGAGCCCCTCTCACGCACACCTTGAAAACATTTCTGGGGGGCCCTTGGCCACATGACACACACACACACACACCTCTGTTCATTTTACCAACAAGTGAATTCCTCCCGACCTCTCTTACCTCTGGCTTGGGCTGAAGTGGGAGTTTCATGGGAACTCTTAATAGTGACTTGTTTGCTTTTCACATTTTTAATATGTGGTGTTTTATGACTTGGCGTGTCATATGATGTCTCTTTGTAGATTAATTAATGTTAATTAATTAATAATATAAACAACATGACACATCTGAGCAGGGATCCTGATGTAGTTGAAACTGCACCATCGATGCACAAGAGGGCGATATCAGCAGGCTTTGGGGAAACTGCAGATACCATAAGTATTTAAGAACAAAACACTAAACTGGGTTGGGGCAGGAGTCCAAAACAAACCAATGAGGACTGAATATGCTCATTTGGTACAGAATGCTACCTGGCTGTTATGAGAGCGGAGAAATGAAAACCAGTGGGGAGAGATAGAGAGAAAGGGGATGTAATGGAATATGCTGGGAAAGGGCTACCTGGATGCAATGGAGCACTCCAGATTGCAAGATTTTGTCATCACCATCATCACTGCAGAGGCGTGATGGGACACTCTGAAATGTAGCCTTCTCCAGACTGTGTATATACCATATATGTAAAGCACACGGCTTCCCCCATGAATCCTGGGAGCTGTAGTTTACTCTCCCACAGAGCTGCCCTTAAGCACCCTTAACAAACTACAGTCCCCAGGATTCAGACGTATGGCATGTAAACAGCCTAGGCAGCTTGGCAGCTCTGCTGGCAGTCTACAGCACCTTGAGCCCCTCTCACGCAGATCTTAAAAACATTTCTGGGGGGCCCTTGGCCACATGACACACACACTCCTCTGTTCTTTTTGCAAGCTTCTGGGAGCTCATTCCTTCCCTGTGGCATTGAATTTCCTCCTCCCTTTCTTCTTAGGATGGACCAGTCAGTCAGTAAAGAAGATCTAGGGCAGAAGTCACTGTGAGGCACAGTTTCAAATCTGCTTTAGATAGATATATCTATATCTATAAACTGCAAAATCCAGACAGCTGGTTTCCAGAGGGAAGAGAAAGGAACTAGGGTGTGCATGCACATAAGCACCCCCAATTCCAACACACTCTTTTTGGGGTGGCAAGCAACCTGCCACTGTCTGGAGAATTGTTCTGATTATTATCATTTTTAACTGAATAGTGTGTGCCACACACATTGTCTATGGCTCCCACTCTCCACCCACCCCATTGTCTTCCTTTTGCTGGAACATGACAGTTCCATAAGCCCAGAGAATCTCAACTCTGGGATGTGAGCTCTTAAGAACATAAGAACATAAGAAGAGCCTGCTGGATCAGGCCAGTGGCCCATCTAGTACAGCATCCTGTTCTCACAGTGGCCAACCAGGTGCTCTTATTACTACCTTCTTTGTTATGCCCTAAGCTGGCACCAGGAGTTGGCATTGCTGGCCTCCTGTCAAGGCCCACAGACCTGCAGGGGGGAAAATGACTACTGACCCCCTCCTGGGTCCTCCTCCTTGCTGTTTCTGTCTGGTCACCTGCCCCTTCTCCAAGCATTTGAGCAGTGACAACAATGCTGGACTCCCTTGGGGGGAAGGGGGGATAGAAAGTATTGAGCAGGGGGTTGGACTTGGTGGCCTTATAGGCCCCTTCCAATGCTACTATTCTGATTCCTTGAAATCAAAGAAATAAATGGAGTAGCATCCTCTGCTCACCTTGCCCTCTCCTTCTGGGCAGTGATACAGATTGAGCTTGGGGATGGAGATGGCAAGCAAATGGCCAGTGGTAACAATGGTGAGGAGGGGGTCCATTCATTTCCAAAGGGCCCCTGCAAAGCTTGAAGTTGGCACTACAGTGTCATGTGTGGGCATCAGATGGGAACTGTTGCACTCTTTCCCTCTTGTTGCTTTTAGGAAGGCTCCAATGCTAGTCCTACTCAGAGTAGACCCATTGAAATGAAGGGGTACAACTAACCTCAAGGCATTTATTTCAATGGGCCTACTCTGAGCAGGACTTAATTGGATACAACCCTCTGTTACTTTTTAAATTGCAAAAAATGTGCCACATTGACTAATAAATCCTAACTGATATAAATTTGCATCTTCACATATAAATTAGCATCTGCAAATTTTATACAGATTGGTGTGCCTCCTTTGCCTTTTTATGGCGATGCATTTTCTCTCTCTCTCTCTTTGCAATGCATTAAGCAGCCACTCTGATGTCATCTGGATGTTCTGTGAAAAAAAGCGACTGAAACAGAGAAATTCTGGAGGAAAGGGCTAATTTCAAGACATGCTTAACAGGAACTTTCCACACTCCCAAAATAACCCATGTTGATTGTCCCAGGTAAGTTAGTTTAAACTTCTTCTTACAATGAGAGTCACCTTCAGATCACTTAAGTGTTGGAACAGGGCCTGGGAAGGACCAGGGTTCAAATCCATGAGCATAGCATGGAGAGGACAGGATGTTATTCATTTTGAGCTCCTTGGAGGAAAGGTGCAATGAGCTCCTGGCTCTCCGGGAATGACTTCATTTCCTTGAGGCCAAGGTGGTGGACCTGGAAAAGCTGAGAGAGGCAGAGAGGTATGTGGAGGAGGCCTTCAGGGACGTTATAGCTGTGTCCCACTCCAACGATGATAGCTCTCCTGCTATCATGGAGAACGATGGTCTCGGGGAAGGAGAGCATCCAGCTGAGGAAGAGGGAAACGATCCCTTAGAAGGGACCCATTCCTTCGGGGATGAGCAGCTATCCTCTCGTGCCGAGGTTATATCTCCAGGGGGGGGAGGGATCCTTGTAGTGGGTGATTCGATCATTAGGAACATAGACAGTGGGGTGTGTGATGGGCGTGTAGACCGCAAGGTGTTTTGCCTGCCTGGTGTGAAGGTTGCGGATATCGCCCGTCGTTTAGATAGTTTGGTAGACAGTGCTGGGAAGGAGTCAGTGGTCGTGGTGCACGTTGGCACCAACGACATGGGGAAATGCAGCCGTGAGGTCCTGGAAGCAAAATTTAGGTTGCTAGGTAGGATGCTGAAAGCCAGGACCTCCAAGGTGGCTTTCTCTGAAATGCTACCAGTTCCACGCGCAGGACCAGCCAGACAGGCCCAGCTTCGTAGTCTCAATGCATGGATGAGACGATGGTGTTGGGTGGAAGGGTTTGGATTTGTTAGGCACTGGGGAACATTTTGGGACAAGCCGGGCCTGTACAAAAGGGATGGGCTCCACTTGAACCAGAATGGAACCAGACTGCTGGCACTTAAAATTAAAAAGGTGGCAGAGCAGCTTTTAAACTGACTGAGGGGGGAAACCCGACAGGAGCTGAGAAAGGTCCGGTTCGGAATAAACCTCCCCCCTGGGATAAAAACCAAAGAAATGATGAAATTTTAAAAGGGGTAGGCCTAGAAGTAGGCATTGTGAGAGCAGGGGCACAGGATATAAATTCAGAAGAGCAAAATTACCACAGGCCTAACCACAAGTGCCAAAGACACTTGAAGAGAGACACTGCTTACAAGTGCCTGTATGCTAATGCTAGGAGCCTCCGAACCAAGATGGGAGAACTGGAGTGCTTGGTCTTAGAGAAGAGCATTGATATAGTGTGCATAACCGAGACCTGGTGGAATGGAGAAAACCAGTGGGATATGGTTATCCCTGGATATAAACTATATCGGAAGGACAGGGAAGGACGTATTGGTGGCGGAGTCGCTCTATACATGAAAGAAGGCATTGAATCCAGCAAGCTCGAAACCCCAAAAGAGGCAGACTCCTCCACAGAATCGTTGTGGGTGGTGATACCGTGCCCCAGGAGGGACTTAATACTGGGAACGATCTATCGTCCCCCTGATCAAAATGCTCAGGGAGACCTTGAGATGAGATATGAAATTGAGGAAGCATCCAAACTAGGAAATGTGGTAGTAATGGGTGACTTCAACTACCCGGACATAGACTGGCTGCATATGTGTTCCAGTCATGACAAAGAAGCAAAGTTTCTAGATATTCTAAATGACTATTCCCTAGATCAGTTGGTCATGGAACCGACCAGAGGGATGGCAACCCTGGACTTAATCCTCAGTGGGGACCGGGACCTGGTGCGAGATGTAAGTGTTGTTGAACCGAGTGGGAGCAGTGACCACAGTGCTATTAAATTAAACATACATGTAACTGGCCAATTGCCACGAAAATCCAACACGGTCACATTTGACTTCAAAAGAGGAAACTTCACAAAAATGAGGGGATTGGTAAAAAGAAAGCTGAAAAACAAAGTCCAGAGGGTCACATCACTCGAAAATGCTTGGAAGTTGTTTAAAAACACTATATTAGAAGCTCAACTGGAGTGCATACCGCAGATCAGAAAAGGTACCGCCAGGGCCAAGAAGATGCCAGCATGGTTAACGAGCAAAGTCAAGGAAGCTCTTAGAGGCAAAAAGTCTTCCTTCAGGAAATGGAAGTCTTGTCCGAATGAAGAAAATAAAAAAGAACAGAAACTCTGGCAAAAGAAATGCAAGAAGACAATAAGGGATGCTAAAAAAGAATTTGAGGAGCACATTGCTAAGAACATAAAAACCAACAACAAAAAATTCTATAAATACATTCAAAGCAGGAGACCATCTAGGGAGACAATTGGACCCTTGGATGATAAGGGAGTCAAAGGTGTACTAAAGAACGATCAGGAGATTGCAGAGAAGCTAAATGAATTCTTTGCATCTGTCTTCACAGTGGAAGATATAGGGCAGATCCCTGAACCTGAACTAACATTTGCAGGAAGGGATTCTGAGGAACTGAGACAAATAGTGGTAACGAGAGAGGAAGTTCTAAGCTTAATGGACAATATAAAAACTGACAAATCACCGGGCCCGGATGGCATCCACCCGAGAGTTCTCAAAGAACTCAAAGGTGAAATTGCTGATCTGCTAACTAAAATATGTAACTTGTCCCTCGGGTCCTCCTCCGTGCCTGAGGACTGGAAAGTGGCAAATGTAACGCCAATCTTCAAAAAGGGATCCAGAGGGGATCCCGGAAATTACAGGCCAGTTAGCTTAACTTCTGTCCCTGGAAAACTGGTAGAAAGTATTATTAAAGCTAGATTAACTAAGCACATAGAAGAACAAGCCTTGCTGAAGCAGAGCCAGCATGGCTTCTGCAAGGGAAAGTCCTGTCTCAGTAACCTATTAGAATTCTTTGAGAGTGTCAACAAGCATATAGATAGAGGTGATCCAGTGGACATAGTGTACTTAGACTTTCAAAAAGCGTTTGACAAGGTACCTCACCAAAGGCTTCTGAGGAAGCTTAGCAGTCATGGAATAAGAGGAGAGGTCCTCGTGTGGATAAGGAATTGGTTAAGAAGCAGAAAGCAGAGAGTAGGAATAAACGGACAGTTCTCCCAATGGAGGGCTGTAGAAAGTGGAGTCCCTCAAGGATCGGTATTGGGACCTGTACTTTTCAACTTGTTCATTAATGACCTAGAATTAGGAGTGAGCAGTGAAGTGGCCAAGTTTGCTGATGACACTAAATTGTTCAGGGTTGTTAAAACAAAAAGGGATTGCGAAGAGCTCCAAAAAGACCTCTCCAAACTGAGTGAATGGGCGGAAAAATGGCAAATGCAATTCAATATAAACAAGTGTAAAATTATGCATATTGGAGCAAAAAATCTGAATTTCACATATACGCTCATGGGGTCTGAACTGGCGGTGACCGACCAGGAGAGAGACCTCGGGGTTGTAGTGGACAGCACGATGAAAATGTCGACCCAGTGTGCGGCAGCTGTGAAAAAGGCAAATTCCATGCTAGCAATAATTAGGAAAGGTATTGAAAATAAAACAGCCGATATCATAATGCCGTTGTATAAATCTATGGTGCGGCCGCATTTGGAATACTGTGTACAGTTCTGGTCACCTCATCTCAAAAAGGATATTATAGAGTTGGAAAAGGTTCAGAAGAGGCAACCAGAATGATCAAGGGGATGGAGCGACTCCCTTACGAGGAAAGGTTGCAGCATTTGGGGCTTTTTAGTTTAGAGAAAAGGCGGGTCAGAGGAGACATGATAGAAGTGTATAAAATTATGCATGGCATTGAGAAAGTGGATAGAGAAAAGTTCTTCTCCCTCTCTCATAATACTAGAACTCGTGGACATTCAAAGAAGCTGAATGTTGGAAGACTCAGGACAGACAAAAGTACTTCTTTACTCAGTGCATAGTTAAACTATGGAATTTGCTCCCACAAGATGCAGTAATGGCCACCACCTTGGATGGCTTTAAAAGAAGATTAGACAAATTCATGGAGGACAGGGCTATCAATGGCTACTAGCCGTGATGGCTGTGCTGTGCCACCCTAGTCAGAGGCAGCATGCTTCTGAAAACCAGTTGCCGGAAGCCTCAGGAGGGGAGAGTGTTCTTGCACTCGGGTCTTGCTTGCGGGCTTCCCCCAGGCACCTGGTTGGCCACTGTGAGAACAGGATGCTGGACTAGATGGGCCACTGGCCTGATCCAGCAGGCTCTTCTTATGTTCTTATGTTCTTATGTGAGATACAAATAGTATTCTTATATGGCACTTTCCAGAGCTTCACAAGCAAAAAAAGTAGAGAATTCCTGAAGGAGCTTCTGATCTACAAATGATAATGGGGAAAACAACAGAGGCCAAGGGGGAAAGCAAAGAAGGTAGGAAGGAGGCAAACGCTGTACCATTTGCCCAGACTACACTACAGCTGGGAGCAAGGATTAAGGAGTTAACCTGATGTTAATATGGAACCCATTTTTCAATGTTTTTAACTTTAACCCCCATCCTTCTCTTTCCATTCATTACATTCTTTCTCACCTAAATCCTTCCCTCTTCCTTCCTTCTCTCTTCTGGTGCAATTAGATTAGAGATGGGTGAATCCCTCCATCCTCAGTTTCTCATTTTCCTAATCTTAAATTTAGTTCTCCTTAGTTCCAGATCAGTTTTGTGATTTTTCTCCCATTCCCCCCCCCTTTTAAAGTTCTTAGGAAAATTCATCAGCATTTTAGGGCAAATTTCTTCTAATATATACATTTTTGTATGCAATTTTGCCTACTAGATACATTTTTGCGAAGTAATTTTGCCTAATATAAAGCATTTTTGTATGTCATTTTCACTAGTATTTGCATTTTTATGCACACTTTACTATGCATTTTTGTACAAATTACTTGGCTGGAGAACTGCACTGCAAAATTTGGAGGCATGCAAATTTCCAAGGATGTTTCAGTCTGCATACTCTTTCAGAAAGTGTGAATTAGGTAGGTTTAGCCTTTAAATACAAACTGAATCATCATCAGTCTTTATTACGGACAAAGACCAGCCAAAGCATACAAAGCACAAAATATGAATCAAAAACAGTTTCCCATCAAAACCTTTAAAATATAGCTTTAAAAATTTTATGGCTTCGTGTTATACTAGAAAGGGTTAACAGTTAGGGGGACTGACAACTCAAAGTTTGATTTTCGGTAGTTTCTTTAGGATGGAAACTATTATAAAAAATTAGATGATATTAAAAACTTTCTAGAGCAAATTGCTGCTGCACAAAAACTGGCCACCTTTGATGTAACCTGTTGGATCTTATCCGCTAAAAGATAATCAACTATCATTTTTTCATCGTTAAAAGGGATTTGGTTCAGAATCGAAACTAAAAGTGTAGTACGCAAATCATGATAAAAAGGGCAATGGAGTAGTACATGTGTGACCGATTCTACTACATCGGCACCACACGGACAGACTCGTTCAGAGTAGTCGATTTTCTTAAACCGGCCCTGTAAGAGGTCTGATGGCTGTACATTAAACTTTGCCAGTGTAAAAGCCCTCCTGAGTCTAGGGGCGGTCAGGTTAAATAAATACCGAGGCAGAGAAGATGATTTTAGATTGTATCCAGGATTAGGGACAAATGTCACCTGCATTAGATGATTTTGGAGTTCTATGTCATATACTTCAGCATTTTCAGTGTGCAAAGCAGCTGGCAGAGGGGCCCGAGGGAGCACCACTTTGCAACCCCAAAAGAGCTTGGCAGTGCTACACACCTGCTCCACCCTGGCGCCTGTCAACTAAAAGGATCACCGTGTTTCTCTTTATCTCTGCCAGCCCCCTCTATGGAGAAGTGCAGCTTGACAGCTGATCTGGTTCCTGCCAAAATATTAGGGGTGAAGGTTTTCCTCTTCATCGCATCTTGCTGTTAACCACAGCAAGTCATGCAGACAGCCTGATCTCAGGGATCCTTGTTTTTTTTTAAAAAAGGAGAACTTGGAAGCATTGTGTCTTCCAGATGCTAGCTGCAAAAAAAGAAAAAAAAGAATGACGGTTGCCATACTTGGATATCCCAGAAACTCTGCTCATTATTCAGTCTAACAAGACAGGAGAGCAGAGCAGAGCAGAGAGAGAGAGAGATTGGGAAGAACTGAGGCAGGCCAGATGGATGGATGGAAACAAAAGGGAAACAGCTGTAGCACTTTGCATGCAACTGTCCCAATTGTGGCTTAGAGGTGATCCAGTGAGGATTAGGAGCAATTGCAACTGTGTTTGAGAGGACATCACCGAAACGTCACCGGCCTTTTTCACCCCAGCCAATCCTGATAATCTTCCAGTGAATGGGGCTGGTGTTTTGCTGCTTGAGATGGACAAAATGTTGCCCCTCCCTTCCCAAAACGGCACCCTTCTGTTACCCCTACGGACAGAAGCTTTTCCCTGAGTGTTAGGAAAGTGTTTAAGGCCTGGCAGAAGATGCTACAGACCAGCCTTGGCTAATTACTTTGTTAGATTGGATGGATGGCTTATTTTCTTCTCTTTCAGGGCTGGACAATCTTTTGACTGCTGAGGGCCACATTCCATTGGGGGTAATCTATCAGGGGACACATGCCAATGGCAGGCAGGCCCAAACAGGGTGGGTGGAAAGCATACCATTACCAGCACAAGTTACAGTTCAGCTGGTGACTCAGGCTGCTGGGAGGAATGCAGGCCTAACCCTCTCCTGAGTCCATTCCTTCCTCCTTTTTTCTGCCATAACTCTAGAACATTTGCTTCGCACACAGAAGGTTCCTGGTTCAATCCCCAGCAAGGGCTGGGAATTAACATCCCGTGTCCCCTGGCTGAAATCTTGGGGAGCCACTGCCAGTCTGTAGACAATACTGAGCCAGACAAATTAATGGTCTCACTTGCAATGGTTTCACTCAATACGAGGCAGGTTGCTATGTTCCTCTGTAAGTCTTCCAAGGTTTTGACAAGCCAGCGGAGCAAAATTATTGAGATCTGCAGGGATTGCAAAGCCATCAGCAACCTCAGTTTCCATTTTCCAGGTCTGCATTTGGCCATCAGATGCCATGCCTGTAGCCCTTGGCTTCATTTCACATAGCCTCCCAGATCAGAGGAAATTAAAGCAGTAGGCAGCCATGAGCCAGTTTTGATATCCCTTCGGCACCCAACAGCTCGTGGGACACCCTCTGAGCCAGGTGGTGTCAGTCCATGGGATGGCAAAGAACGCATTGCTACCTGGATGTTGCCATAGCAACTGGCCTGCCAGTCCCTGTCTCTGTGCTCTTTTTGATCATCCAGTGATCACAGCCTGGCAGTTCTTTTGCTCTGAATCCTGCTGTTGGACGCTTGCAGGCTGAAAAACTGGGATGTTATAAAACTCCAGACTCCCCAGCCAGGGTGTTGGAATAAATGTCTGTCTGACAAGCCCAACAACATGGGTCAAAAATGTCACCATGTGCCAACTGTGTATTTCTCTGCAACTCAAATAACACTCTGCTTAATCCCTCAAGCTTTGGTAGGGAGAAAGTGTTTGGGGCAGGGGGGAATGGACCCACCCATTTTATTTTCACTTATTCATTAAGTACTGCCTCTTGGTTCTAAGAAGCACCCGTGACAATAAAACAGCAATACAAATGTGCTACAATAAAACTTAAATTAAAAAGAGCAATTTGAGCCACAGTAAAATAGAAACGAACAACAAAAAGCACACCTAGATAAAATTAACACACATTAAAAGCCTGATGAAACAAAAATGTCCAAACTGCCTGTCTGAAATGACAACAGAGACAGGGCCAGTCTGACCGTCTTTGGGAGGAATACCACAATTGTTGGGCCTCCACCAAAAAGGTCCTATCCCACATGCCTGCCAATTGCACTGGCCTTGGTGGAAGAAAGTGGAGCAAATCTCAGAACATCACAACCCATGACCCAGGGAGCCATGCACTATGTGTGGGCCGACTCAGAGGGGAATGAGGTTCCAGCTGTATTCTTGGGAAAAGGACTGCCAAGACAGCCTCCCAGCTGGAGGACTCAGCTCTGCCATTGTTTCCCCTCTGAACCACAGAGGTCTCCAGCATGATCCCTGTCTGTGCAGCCCTACAGGAGCTTGAGCCTGACGAATAAGACAAGGGCACTTTAACAGTCAGCCAGCTTCCCAGCTTATTCTTTGTAACCAACTTAAAGGCTTACTACTCAGTATGCGACATACTGTATAAATTTTGTTAATTATGACACGAGAAATGCCTGGCGAAGTCACTTCTTGGTGCAGGTGGCACTGAGGCATTTTCCTTTTCTTTGTCCTTTTATTGAAGAAACCTCTCTCTTTCCCCAACCTTCAGCTTCTGCAAGTCGAGCACCAGGCTGCCGCAACTTGAGAGAGGGAAGCTTTTGGGCACCTTGCAGCATACTCAAGGGAGGTGGGAAGAGGAGGATTGGGAATCAGAGGATCAGCTAATAGGTTCAACTATGTCAGACCAGGATGGCCTGTTAGCCTAATCACTCTCGCCTTCTGATTGGCCTGTGGAAGGGGTGTGATTCTGAATGCCCTGGGTTAAAGAGCTTCCAATTAAAGCATTTCCATCCAGCGTCTCAGCAGTTGGCTCTGCCACGGCCATGCTCCTTCTTTGCCCTTTGCACCATTTCTTCCCTATCGTAGATGGGCTGGGGAGAAGGGCTTAGGCGAGGGGCTTAGGCAGCAGAGACCATGGCACAGCAGTAGGGCACATGCTTTGTATGCAGAAGGCTCCAGGGTGAATCCCTCCAGGTTTTGTTGTTTTGAAGATGCCCAGGTGATGGGAAGGACCCTGAGCCTTGAGAGACACTGCCAATCAGAGTAGGCCAACCTTCCCCAACCTGGTGCCCCCCAGAAGTTGCTGGACTCTTAACTTTCATAGTCCATTGGCCATGCTGGTTGGGGCGATGGGAGCTGGAGTCCAATCATATCTGGAGGGCACCGGGTTGGGGAAGGATGGAGCAGATTATACAGGGCTAGCCTGACTTTGTATACCGCAGCTTCCTATGTCCCTTTTGTTATGAGATTGAAGGTCAGCCTGCGGAGACTTAATTAGATGAGAGATTGCCTTAATAGTCATGGCAATGTTGTCAAGTAGCCAGCCATATGCCTTTTGGAAGCCATCTATATCTCTCTATGTCTGTCTTAGTAGCCACTGAAAGTATTATCCTCCGGATTTGTCTAACCTCCTTTTAAAGGCACTGGAAGTTGGTGGCCATCACTGCACCTTATAGCATAATTCCACAGTTTATCCATGTGCTGCGTGAAGAAGTACTTCCTGTTGTCTGCCCTGAATCTCTCACCATTCAGGCTCATGGGATGGCCCTGAGTTCTTGCCTTATAAGAGGGAGAAAACCATCTCTCTGTCCACTTTCTCTATGCCATGTATAGCTGTATACAGTACATCTCTGCCATGTCCCACCTAATTTTCTTTTCCCCCTAAGCTAAAAAGCCCCAAATGTTGAAACCTTTCCTCGTGTAGGGGGGTTGCTCCAGCCCTTTAATAATTTTTGTAGCCCTTTCCTGCCCCTTTTCAAGATGTAGTGAGCAGAACTATACACAGCATTCCAACATAAGTATATAAGAACAATCTGGCTGCTGGATCAGGCCAAAGGCCCATTTAGTCCAATATCTCATGCTCAAAGTGGCCAAACAAATGCCTCAATGGGCAGCCCGCAAGCATCAGTGCAACCCCATTCTCCCCACCTGTGATTCCCAGCAACCGGTAACCAGAGGCAGACAGTCTATGACAGTGGAGGGAGAACATAAGAAGAGCCTGGCTGCTGGATCAGGCCAAAGGCCCAACTAGTCCAGCTTTCTGGTCTCACAGTGGCCAGCCAGGTGCCCGTGGGAAGCCCAGAAGCAAGATCTGAGTGCAAGAGCACTCTCCCCTCCAGTGATTCCTAACATCTGATATTCAGGGGCATGCTGTCTCTGAGAGTGGAGGTAAGTGTAGATTTTTATATAGGCATAGTGAACGGCTACCATTGACAGCACCTTGAAAGTTCGGACAAAAACTCAGAGCAGGTTCACTGGCCCACTGACATCGGGTGCATCAGTTTCTACTGGACAAAACACTCGCCTGCCTGATACACATCAGCCCTCTTGACGCTGGCTACGAATCTCATCCCTTACCTGGGATGTTTTCAGGAGCACCCTTTGGTACAGACTTGGGTTTCACCACTGCTGGGCTGGATGAACTCCCAACAGCTTGGCATTGCAGCAGTTGGGGAAAAAAATCATTTTAAGGCAGTGCTGTAGTTTATTGTAAAAGACCCCGAAGACTACTAGAAGCAGAACTCAAATATAGTCGGGATAAGGTTAAGATTGAGAGAGATGTAAGTCTCTGCATACATTTAAAGCACATATAATAATCAAGACTTTCCCCAAATAATCTTGAGAAATGTAGTATTTTAAGGAAGGTGGGATTGGCCGAAAAAACTGGGCTCCTGTTCCTTCTACATTGGACTCCTGCACTATATTGGCATAGGAGACGTGTGGATTCTGGTCCTTCAGTCCTTCCTTCCTTCCAAGATGGTGCTTGATATACACCACGAGCTTCATTATTTCAGGTGAACCATTCAGCATCTAGCAGAGTGTATTACAACTGCTACAACAGGCAGAAAAATATCATTAAGTGGTCTGCCAAGACCTTCAGCAATTTTCAAGTGGTCCATGGGGGAAAAGGTTTGGGAACTACTGATACAGATTATAGATCTATCTTCTTGTACACAGTGATGCACCAATGTCTACCTACACTGGGATGGCTAACATTTTCTGGTGCTTGTTTATTATTATTTGCATGCAGAAAGTCCCAGGTTCAATATCCAGCAGAGATCTCTTCTCTGAAATCCTAGAGCCACTGCCAGTCAGTGCAGACAGTACTGAGGTAGATGGACTAATGGTCCCACTCACTATAAGGCAGTGTATGTGTTCTTATTTGGGAAGGGGCCATAGCTCAATGGTAGAGTGTCCACATTGCATGCAGGAAGTCCCAGGTTCAATCCTCAACATCTCCGGATAGGTCTGGGAGAGACCCCTTGCCTGAAACCCCAGAGAGCCACTGCCAGTCAGTGTAGGCAATACTGAAGTAGATGGACCAATCTGATTCAATGTAATGCAGCTTCTTATAAACTTATTTGGAGATGGTCACAGCTCAGTGGCAGAGCATCTGCACTACATGCAGAAGGTCCCAGAATCTATTCCTGACTTTTCCAAGAGAGAACCTGAAGAGCTGCCGCCAGTCTGTGTAGGCAATACTGAGCTAGGTGACTTGGTATGCAGCAGCTTTCCTATGTTCCTATCCGGAACAGAATGCACTGGAACAAAAAGCTGGAAGGGTGGGTGACCCTGGGTAACACTTCAATAAACAAACAAGTAAATAAATTATTCCCCTGGTAACTTTTAAGGTAGCTTTGTACTGTGAACCAATGTCAATACACATTGGTAAAGCAAAAAGCAAAACACGGAGTGGGTGCCACAAAGGGAACTGTCCTGTACTCTAAACAGCCTCCAATCTACATATCATACTGGTTTCTCTTTTGCACAAGCGCCGATATGCAGACTCTCAAGGGAACCTCTTGGTTTCCACGGTTTTCTCATGTTGCCCCAGCAGCCAGCTGGGAACAATCTCTTTTGCCATTTATCATCGCCCTCTTTGATGCACCAGCCAAGACCCCGAGGTTCAGTCCTGTCTTGCCAGACCACGCCAGCTGTGTGCACAGGGCATAGAGTTGGAACCAAACAAAGGAATGAAACCCTGCCCTTTGTGAGTTGGTGGGGAAGCAAGAGTTACACCTGGAAAACAAGCAGATGTCCTAACAGCTGGGGATGGTCGAATCTGTCCACTGCGAATCCTTTCCGTTTCCAACTTCAGTTTGCAAATTTTTTGAGGGAAAAGCCCACATGAAAATTCATCAGGGTTTTAGTGCCAATTTCACATAACGTACAGATTTTTGTATGCCATTTTGCCTAAAATAAAAGCAATTCCCCTTGAAATACGGCATTTGTGCATTTTCATGAATGTATGCATTTATAGTCACACTTTACCCTAGTATGTGAACTATTGGCTGGAGAACTGTACCACAAAATTCGGAGATGCGTATTGTTTCATAAAGTGCAAATTAGGTAAGTTCACCTTTGCATGCAAACTGACTTGAATGTCTCCCCATCCCTGCTAACAGCTGAAGCAGTTCCTAAGCATCGCCCTGACCCAGCAGGATGCCAGCTAAGGGCTTGTCTCGGCAGGGTGTTTCCTACCTTCAGTCCCACCACCAGCCTTGGGCATGGAGGAGCTTGCAATGGGGCCACACCCAAAGACCTGGTCATTTCTTGCAAAAAGCAACACAGGAGAGTCGTATTATGGGACGGAATTGGCCTCCCATGAAAATGTCAGTGCTTGGGTCTTACGGTGAGCTCGAGATATATCGCACCAGGTGTTTTAGGTGAAGAAAATCCACCCTGAGTTCACTACAGCAATGCCTCTCCCCCTGCAGTGCTGCCATCTGGACCTGCCCAACCATACCCTAAAGCTGCTTGCAGGTGGAAGTTGATGAGACCACTGAGTTCTGGATTCCACCAGACATCCAGAAATGGGTATCCAGAATCAGATTCCAGAGAGGCCCAGCTTGGTTATGGACCTGAGCTGAATCCAGCAGGCTCCAATGGACGGTGGGATCCCATGGAGGCTTTGTTGATGCTGTAGGATGCAATGAGCATTCCCAGAAGCCTCCTGAGCTGACATAGTACAGAGGGCAGCCTAAAATGCTCATACAGCCACTGGAGCCCTGGCAGAATCCCACTGGGTTCCAGTTCTTTCAGAAACGTGGCAGCATCCTACTGTCAGAACCACCTTTTCAATAAGCCACAGCAGTGGCCATGTAACGGGTCTGTTACAACTGGTACTTGAAAGAATAAAGAAACGTAAGGTTTATTACTACAAAGAGGTAAAGTCATATATGCTGAAGAAGCCATGTGGCTTCCACTCTGGGAGCCATTACTAACTAACTGAGAACAAAGACAGGAGGAGAAGAAGAAGACAGGAAGGGGAGGAGCAAAGCCTGCAAAAACAACAAATGCTTTAGAGAGGGACTCAGCAGAGGGAAAAATAGATTGCCTTTCTGTCTGTCACCCCCCCTGGTTCAGGTCACTTGTTAAATATGTTGGTGCTTTACTCCCAACACACAATTCCCTGACATATGTCCCCACATCACATCCTCTGAGTGCTTAAGGAGGAATCTCTTCCTGCACATCATGGAAAACACCAAGACCAGCTGGGCAAAAGTGTAATCAAAATGCTATGAATGTCCATTCCACAAACAGCACATGAAAACTCTTAGAACAAGCTTTGGATCTGGTCACAGACGACAAAGAAATCACTTTTGTAACCCCCACAAGCTTTGCAGCAACCACTTTTCCCTCACCCATTTTCTGGGTGATCAGTCTCTGCTCAAAAATATAACAAGCAGTGGCAGAAATGAAATAATTGTGGGGTGATGTGGGGTGGGGTAGGGAGATAGCTCAATTTGAGTAATGTAAGGAGGGGAGGCAATAGTAAGCATGTTCAGATAAGAAATCTAAAAGGACAGAAACATCATTTTCTAGCCGGTATGGATGAATCATAAACAATTCAGAGGGATTTTAAAAAAATAAATACTTTTTTTTAAAGCCAGACTTTAAAGGTGGACAGCAGACAGCATCCTGTTGAACTGGGAGATGGAAGCCAATTGATATTAATAGGGTACTAAATTAGAATACTGTGTTGGCTCCCCATGCAAATTGGCAAGGGCTTAATTAGAGTCACAATAAAAAGCTGCCCCGGAGGCATTTTGCTTTTCAGTCACTCACATACACCTCCACTGGCTCGCCATTTGCAGAACAGGTGGAATTATTAATTCACTTTATCCTGAAATGTTTGTGGGTAGTTTGTGAAGGGTGCTAGAATTCCCAGAGTGGTTTAACAGTCTTTCTTCCCAGAGAGCTTTAGAAATTATAGCTCTGTGAGAAGAACAGGGGTCTCTTAATAACTCTCACCACTCTTCCCAAACTACACTTCCCAGGATTTTTTTGGGGGGGAAGCCATGCCTGTTTAAAGTGGAATAACACTTTATTCCACCAGATGCTGTTGGACTCTGACTCCCATCAGCCCTGGCCAGCATGGCTGACAGTCTGAGTTGATGGGAGTTTCATCCATCTGGAGGGCTCCAGGTTAGCCACCCCTGGTATTCAGATATTCTTAATGCCCTTGCGATAATCTATCTGAGGATGCAAATACTGTGGGTGTGTCTTTCTCTCCCCTCTTTCCTTGCCTGGTCCCTATCAACATCATCAGAGCATCCACCCTTTCCCCCGCATCACCAGAGCATCCACTCCTTACAGGAGTTACTGCAGCTGCTGCCCTGAAGGAAAAGGAGCTGTACATTATTAATGTGAGCTGTCCCACCAATGCCCTTCTCTGCATTAATTAGGTCTAAAAACAAACAAGCTCTTTTGCTGACAAATGGAAAGAGCTGAGCTGAAGTGCAATGCGATTTCTATCCACCACGGCCCCAATCCACACCTAGAAGGCAGGTGAGGAGGCAACCTAGGCTAGCCTAGTCTTTCTTCTACTTTCTCCACTTTAACAAAGTGAAGCAACAAACAAAGCTGTTGGGGAAGTGAGGGAGGGGGAAGGGAGAAAGGATTTGACAGCAGAACCAGCTCTAATGGGTCTATATGAGCAAGTAGTGTGGGGTAGGAGGGGGCTTGTGCCTAGCAGACTACGGCTTTGCACCCACCTGGCTGCTGAGCTGTAATAAGTGTGGTGGTGGTGACAGTAGCACTGGTGGTAGTGGTGGTGGTAGTAGGAGCATCAGTGGTGGAGGAGGTAGTAGTGGTAGTGCTGGTGGTAGTAGTAGTGCTGGTAGTGGTTTTGGGAGTTGTAGTGGTTGTAGCTTTTGTAGTAGTGACTTGCTTTGGCCATTCATTTGCTAACAAAAGAAAAATAAGGGTGGGATTGTGGGAGAGAAAGAAACCATAGAATAGATTTCTCAGGCCTTCTTCCCAATTTATATTTCAAGTATTATGCTAGGTGTGGGGAACCTTTGGCCCTGCAGATGTTGCTGCACTACAGCTCCCATCATCCCTGGCCATTGGTCATGCTTGCAGAGGCTGATGGGAGTTGTAGCGCAGCGAAATCTGGAGGGCAAAAGGTTCCCCACACCTGGGTTATGCCTATCCTGCCATATCTTGGGTTATATCAACATTACAGACTTCCAGCACAATCCTATGTGTGTCTACTCAGAGAGCTATTTGCTATGGGCAGGATATAAATGTAACAAAATAAATAAATAAATAAATAAAGTAAGTCTCAATGAATTCATTTGGGTTTATACCCAGGTATGTGGGCATAGGCTTGGTTGCAATCTACTTACGTGGGTGTAAGCCCCGTTAAACCCAATGGATTGTATCCAGTGCTAGTCCTACTCAGAGTAGGCAAACTGAGAATAATTAGCATGACTTAAATCCATTAATTTTAATGGGCCTACTCTGAGTAGAACTTAGTTGGCTACAACCCTCAATAAACTAAAAAAAATGAACAACAAGCCATTTCTACAATTGTATAGTTAATGTGCCATAAAACAACAGGGTCACAATTCAGGGAAAGCCTTCTTAAACAAACGAACAAACAAGGTATTTAGTAGTTTCCCAAATATCAAGCGCTGTGTTGCTTGCCTGATTTTAGTTGGTAACTAAAGGGTAGAGCCAGCCCTGCCCTTTTGTCTCTAAATTTGTAAGACAGCCTCTCAGGGACATTACTAAATGTGGGTAGCAACATGTCCATCTGCTGGTACTCAAGCAACATACAGGGGATCTGCGTGGGTAGTTCTTCTTGGGCCCAAAGGAGTGCCGTGATGAACCTCACACACTGCCAGCTCAATTGCCCCTCAGCTGCATGGCAACTCACCAAGGGGTCAATAGACTCCCCACCCCCCAAGAGGGTGATCAAGTGTGTCACAGGCCACAATCTGTGGCTGGTAGTCCGCAGTTATCTCAGTCGATCACAGACTGTGCAAGCTTGTTCTACCTCTGCTAAAGATCAAGGAATTTCTGGAAAACCACACACTGACCCTTTCAACTTCCTCAATGGCAAGCAGACACCTTTTTACGAAATGAGGATTTGGTGGCAATGACTCGTGACTTATAGTGCATTTATAGAAAGGTGGATGAATCCCCTAGCTGTGCACCCTGTTCCAGTGGCCCCATGTGTATACCAGGGATTTTATGCACAGACAGTTTGATGATGGGTGGGTAAGGAATACCCTCTCCACCTTGGACTCCATCTCACACTCTGCCCCCAGTCCCTGAACATTACATTCAGTCCCCTACCTTCAGCTCCAGCAGTTATTGTTCATCTGCTTTCAAGCAGCACTTTGCAGCCATATGGAATAGAAACTCACTGATATTCTGAAAAGTTGATATTCAGCATCCAGGGTCAGCCTAAGACATTTCACTGCCTGGGACAAAGGACAAGACAGCATCCGTCCCCTGTTACACAGAGAGAAACAGCTGGATCTTTCTTAGATGCTCATGGTGAGACAGCATCCTTCATAGCAGCTGAAACTTAGGGGGTGCACAGCTGGTCCTGTGATACACACAAGTCCGTCCTCTAAGATCTTGCTGCCTCTGCCTCTGCTTCCTGCAGCAGCCACTTCGCCCTGCCTACCAGCAGGGCTGGCCCAGAATGGCATTTAGCACCACATTTTTTGTGCTTCCATGGAATTTCAGTACAAATACACATGCTCCTGGACTTGGTGGAGGGGAACATTCTCCCAATGTTCTTGCAGCCATTATTTAAACAGAATGACATTTTGCTAGGAAATAAAAACATACAAAAAGCCCAGTTGGATCAAGCCAAAGAACCACCTGGTCTAGCATCCTGGTTTCGCAGTGGCCAACCAGATGCCCCAGTGGGAAACCCGAAAGAAGGACCTGAGCATAACAGTGTTCTTCTCACTTGTGATTCCCAGAAAATGGCATTCACAGGCATACTGTCTCCGACAGTAGAGGCAGAACATAGCCATCATGGCTAAGTAGCCACTGATAGCCTTCTCCTCCATGAATTTGTCTAATCCCCTTTTAAAGCCACTCAGGTTGGTAGACATCATGGCCTCTTTGGGAACCAATTCCATAGCTGAACCATGTGCTGAGCGAAGAAGTACTTCCTTTTACCCAGCAGCAGTGTCCCAATATGGTTCATTCCTCTTCATTTTTTCAAAAAAGCACTCCATTCTAATGAAAGTGACAGTGGCTAGAACTTGTAGCTGAGAAATATAAAACATTTTGCTCCTAGTTACAGCAAGAGCTTAATGTACTGCCTGTGATGCTTAGGGTGGGGTGAGGGAGTTCATGGCATTTTGAAAACACGCAGACCACACTTTCATTTCCTTCCCTGCTGCCGCTCTAACAAACCTTGAGGGGGTAGAAAACTACGCCAGAGTAACAGAGACAATGAGGTTGCTGAAGTCAAAGAAGGTTCTTTGACAGAATGGAAAATGAGACACAATTAGAGGAGCCTGGAAGATGCTAATGGACAGAGAAAGAAGCCGCTCTCCCTCAGCCCCCCATCAAAGGGCGTGAGCAGGGACCATGCACCAAACTCGTTAAATTCCAGTGTTTCAAGTTACATTTTTTACTTACTGCCAAAGTTTGGAGCCACACCTGGAAGAGAAGAAAAGGGGAAAAAATATAAGAGGGTCAGCAAACACAAAGAACGGCATGACGCTAATTAACAGGAAGCTTGCTCATAAGTACACGGACAGTCTGGGAGATGTCAAAGGCAGCTGACACAGGGCAAGGCACAGAGATGAGTTTTGCCTCCAGATGACCTGCCATGACTCGTGGGGATCAGCCAACTGATCATCTAACTTATTAGTGCTCACTTACCGTGCCCTGTGTCCAAGCAGGGTCCTATATTCTTGTCACCTTTGGCATAACAGCTTATTATTAATACATCATATTTCTAGTACATGAAGTTTAGTATAATTCTTATTAGTGCTCAGCTGAAATATGTGTGTAGGGGGATGTAGTTTATTAAGGGTGCTGGGAATTGTAGTTCTGCAAGGGGTAAACGACAGTTCCCAGGGTTCTTGGGGGGAAGCCATGTGCTTTAAATGTATGCTGTGTACACAGCAGCCTACTTTTCTAGCGCTTGTAGAACCTGAGGTCAAAATGTACAAGCACTATATTATTCTCATTTTGGGGAGTGAAAAAGTGGCCTGCTCCCTCCTCTTTCAATGTTTTACTTTATATACACACTCCAGAAATAATCCTATGGGCTCCTGTTGCAGAGTCTGGCTCTGTCTGTGACATCCAGGCTCTGTGTCAGGAGTGTCAGAAGCAAGCTTAATGGAACGAGGGAGAGCCAGCGAACTACATCTCCTGGTGCCTGTCAGAACCAAAAAGGTTCTCTGTGGCTCCTTTGAAGAATCATAGGCACTCATCGGCAGCTGACAACCTTGTTCCCTTTCAAACAGCCCACGTCTTCCAATTACTGGCAAAGACAAAACATTCCTGTCATGGCCTTTTGAGACTGGATTTCTGCTTTGATCACTCTAAAGCCGATACATTTTTCTTTTTTCATAGGTGGGAAGCAGAGGCAGAAGAGAGTGGCATGCTCCTGGGACATGCTTTAAGGCTGCTGTAAAAAGGCCAGCGGTGGGTGGGGCAGTTGCTCTTCCACCATCACAATGAAGCCATCCCGCATGCACAAATAAGGGAAAGCCCTGGTGACCATGATGGCTTGCTTCAAACTTCCTGTCTTACTAGAGCTCCACTTCTTCTGAGATGGCTGCTGGTAGCCTCTGTGTCATTTCCAAGTCATAAGAAGAATTATTTCCCAGTGAATCTGCACTAATTAGACCACTTCTGAAGTACTGTGGCTGGTTCTGGGCACTGCACTTTAAGTAGGATGTAGACAAAGTAGGATGGGTTCAAAAGGAGTGCAGCCAAGATGGTCAGCAGTATGAAAAAGAGGTCCTATCAGGAAAGGGTGATAGAACTGGGCCTATTTAGCCACTAGTAATGGTGAAGGCATAGGAGGAAACCTAGGAAGCTGCTTTATACTAGGTCAGGCCATTGGTCCATCTACCTCAGTATTGTCTACACTGACTGGCAGAAGCTCTCCAGGGTTTCAGGCAGGGTTCTCTCCCAGCCCTACCTGGAGATGGTGGTGATTGAGCCTGGGACCTTCTGCTTGAAAGGCAGGCTCTACCACTGAGCTACGCCATGACAGCTCTCTTCAAATCTCTGAAGAGCTGTCCCACAAAAGGGGGCACAGACTTGTTTTCTGCTGCTACAGAGGGCAGGGCAAGATCTAAGGGGCTTAAGTTCCAGGAGGATAGATTTCAGTTGAAACTTCTTCAAGGTAAGAGCTGGTCATCAGCGGAACCAATGGCCCAGAGAGGTGGTGGACTCTCACTGGAGGTCATCAGAAATAGGCTAGATAGTCATCTGTTCTGGGGATGCTGTTGGTCCGGATTTCCTGAATTAAGTGGGGATGAGTGAGACCAGATAGCCTAAAGACCCCCTCCAACAGTGATTCATTCTACTCCATAACTAGGGTTCTAAATAAATACTATTACAGTGGGAGCTGGTGCCCATTGAGACTGGTGAGCCACAGCCAATGAAAGGCAGAGACAACTAATTCTAGTTTTATCCCCATCCTCCTCCCTGCTGAGTTCCACAAGGGCAACACTGAGACTAAAGAGGAGGAAGCTGACAGCCAGGGCCAACCTCTGGGCTGCTTGTAAGCAAAAAGCCAGGCATGTCCAGTGGCTGGCTGAGGACAGACTGAGGTTGGTGGGGCAGTGCCCTGTTCATCCTAATGGAGAGCACCACATGGCATGTAGTGTTAATCGTTGACATTTCTCTTGTGCTTGACAGCCATGGAGCACTATTAGGTGCCCATCTTTGAAATATCTGGTTTCAAAGCATTTTAATGGACTCACAATGGAAGACTGGCCACAGTGCCCTCTGAACCAAGACCCCCATTTTAACCAACACATCACCCTTCCTTCCATGCCATCAACAGTAGGCAAGTGTCCCCCGCCCCATCCACCTATTGCTGAATTAGTTTCCGAGCATGTTCAACCAGTTGGCAACTGCTCTCTCTCCATCATGCAGCTACATTGTTCTCCTAGCCTCTCCACTGATCACAGGCGGGTCTGTGCGCTCTGCAAGCACTGTGGGGTGGTGTCATGGCCTCTGCGTCTGAAGAGAGATGGGACATGGCGGACACCAAGGATAGGGAGGGTGTAGGAGCCCTTCCCCCAGAAGGAGGCCCAAAAGGCATCATTGTACCAGACACTCCCCTGGGAGGGGAAGCCCAGATGCCAGCAAGCTGTTGCCAGCCTGGCCTCAGGAGGTGGCTCTTCCTTTCTCTTCTGATGCAGAGGAATCTTCCTCATGACATTCAGCTTAGAAGGTTCCACAGCGCGTTAAGAACTGGACACAGCCCCGCTGAGCAATGACAGCTCTTTCAGAGGGGGCCCGAGGGGGAAATATCAAACATGACAGCTTGCCTGCTTAAGTTGGCTTCGGACTGTTGCTGAAGCCACAGCCTAGTTTGCTCTCTCAGGCATCTGCCTCCAGCCTGAAGTTTATCAACCCCCACCTGGAGCTACCTGTGGTCCTGATCTCCTGCCAAGCCTGGCTGACGCTCCCTGCAGACCCTGCTTGGAACAGGATTGGCACTCAGCTCCACCTCCAATGCAGAATGAGAATTGGGGGGGGGGTGTAGAATAAAATCAAAGCAGTCTTGCACAGCTACTTACATACATTAGCAGAGCCATTGGGGCGGGGCAGATAGGAGCCCGCTCGCCATGACTTGCTCCGGAAGTTCTTCTTACACCGGCTGCAGTCCTGCCCAGTTGTGTTGTGCTCGCACTCACACTGGAGGCTTCCTTCTTTGAAGGTGCACAAATTGGCATGGAGGTTGCATTTACACCTGCAAGGGGAGCACAAGAGAGACTGGCTATGATTGGCTGTTATTTTATTCATCCACCAGTGTCTTTAAAAATGTACAAATGCTCTTTTTCAATTTCAGCCTGCAAAAAGACATCATAGAAATATTACAATATAAAAGCATCAGAAATTAAAGCACCACAATCTCCAAACCACCACAAAAACAGGAGACCTAAGAAAGATAGTGCTGTGCTGAAAATTTCTATTGTGTTTTTTTTGACTAGTCACTATCAATTAACAAGAAAGGAAATGTAACTTGAAAGTTGTCAAAGTAGGAGAGAAAATTTTGGTGAAATTCTCCTTGGTAGGGTGCATATCTTGCCCTGCTTACTTTACTTTTGTGGTGGCCAAGCAGTGTTTGTGAGTATCCTTTCTTTCATTCTACATGTCATTTCTTCGGTGGGCTGCAGTGTGCAGCTTCCCCAGCTTCCCACACTTCCATCAAATCCCAGGAAAAGGCGTCATGAGGTAACACCTCTCATTAGGTCTTTTTTTTTCCAGATCAGGAACTGTAGGCACCCGGGGAAGCTGCAGAGTGCTGGAGGAATGTTTACTTGAAAGACATATATAGTACATTATCTTCTGGAACAGCTTTCCCGATATGAACCTACCCGAACCCTTAGATCTTCATCTGAGACCCTTTTCAGTGTTTGTCCTCTGAAGGAGGCTTAGAGGGTGATGACAAGGAAAAAGGTGCTTTCAGTTGTAGCTCCCCATCTGTGGAATGCTCTCCTCAGTCAGGTACATCTGGCACCTTCGTTGACATCTTTTTGGTAGCAGGGAAAGACTTACCTTTTCCAAGAGACTAATAAGTAATACATAATAATAATAATAATAAACTATATCCTTGACCACCTTACAACGACTGGATGC
Source organism: Rhineura floridana (assembly GCF_030035675.1). Taxonomy (NCBI): domain Eukaryota; kingdom Metazoa; phylum Chordata; class Lepidosauria; order Squamata; family Rhineuridae; genus Rhineura; species Rhineura floridana. The sequence continues at coordinate 17,754,712 of NC_084499.1, read as the reverse complement.
AAGAAGCCCGAGAGGTTGGCTACCAAGAACCTAAGATTGGTTCACTCAATTATTTTATTTTTAAAGGAAGTCCTTTCTTTTGCCTTTTAAAAGAAACCTTTCTGCACTGATTTCTTTACGAATAAGATTCCACTTTTTAAAACAACAGCAACAATGAACATCTGTCCAGTGCATGGTGCGCAGCTTCCCCACAATTCCACCCTTACAAGAGAGCCCAGCCAAAGTTATAATGGGATTTTCAGGAAGGCTGCAGGATGCAGACCACCAGAAAGATGTTTTTTAGAATGAAGGAAAGATCAATCGCAAACACTTTGCTGCTACCTCAAAAATAAGGTAAGCAAGACAAAACAAATTGTGAAATTTTCTCTTTCCCTTTGATTCTTTTCAAATGCAATTTCTTTTCTCATTAATTGATGATGAATGGTCAGAGTAAAAAATGCAGAATATCTGGCATAGTACTACTTCAGACACAGCTAATTCATTGTGTGCTGTTCCCTAAAGCACAGCTCATGCAGACTCCCTCCGCCCCCATGCCTTGATTTTTGTTCCATCCAACTGAACTATGTCAACTTTAAGTTTTTCCATTACCTCCTCATGTTTGACACATGAGCTTCTTTAGAGTCAAAGCCTTTTACACAGATAATTGATGTTCCAAATCAAATAATCAATGCATATGCAAGTAACTATCACTTATTACTTATGCCTCTTATTACAACTCAGGGCCCATTTTCAAACACTTCTCCATTTCCAAGGCTGGCAGGGATTGTTAACAGTCAATCACATTCAGTTCGAAATAGATCCACACACATCGCTTTGGCTTCTTAAATGTTCCTGAAAGTGTTCCTAATGCTCCCAGTGTTTGCAGATAGTTTAATGGTAAGGGACAGGCAGTGGTAGCTGATGCCTATTGAGACTAATAGGGCAGAAGCCAGGGAGGCCAATGGTAGGCAGAGCCAGAGCCAATGACAGGTGGCAACAGAACCAATGAAAGGCAGAGCCAACTAATCCTACACATGTCCCCATCTTCCTCCCTGTTGAGTTATACAAGGAGTAACAGTGAGACTAAGGAAGAAGTCCACAGCCAGTGCTGCCCCCTCAGCTGGTTGTAAATTTGAAGGCAGGCAGGTGAGGGTAAACTGAGGTTGGTGGTACAGTGCCTTATTTGCCATAATGGGCCAGCCTCCACCAGAGGCAGGGGAGAGAGAGTACATAAAAGAGAGAGAGAGAGAAAGAAGTGAAAACATGAAACAAATTAAGGGGAATTTATTGTAAACTTCCCAGAAAACCTTGGCATAGAAGTGTAGCATATAAATAAATGAAACCAATCCTTCTATTTCCAGTGTTCAAGCATGAGTGCTTATGCAGCCAAAACGGCATGACCCATATACAAGAGGGAGGTATTTGCAAATCTGGGGGAACCCCAGTTTGCAGAAGTACAAAAAATGTTTAGAAAAACCTCTAAGAGAGGGACTCCCCCCTCATAGCCTATGAGGACTAAGCATTCCTCATGGCCACAGAATGCTGGCTGACTGTTGCAGGAGGGAGTGGAGTAGAAACGAAACACTAGCTGGGAAAGAGAATGACATGGAGTAACCTGGAGGAGTGTGCTGAACAGAACACTGCATGCTGCAACATTTTGTTGCCAGTCTCACTATATTCCCAGTTTGCATAAGAAGAGCCTTGCAGCTGGATCAGGCCAATGGCCCATCTAGCTCAGCACCCTTTTCTCACACTGGCCAACTAGATGCTCCCATGGGAAGCCCACAAGCAGGACCTGAGAGCAGCAGCACTCTCCCTTTCTGCTAGTCCCAGTGACTGGGAATACGTGCTCTCTTTTGCCTCCCTGGTATGTTCCAGCTAAGACGCACATCAAAAATTAATTAGATTTGGGAGCTTCATGGGTTTAGCTGTCTCCCAACACCTGAGTATCGTTCAGTTTGCAACCACTGAGCAGTTACTTCCATGAATGCCTTCTCTGCAAGAGTGCCCCCACTATGGAACATTCTCCCCCTAGAAATGTGACTGGCACCTGCACATTGCAACTCTCATCTGAAACTCTTCAGAGCTGCTTCAGGCCATTGCAGAGATATTGCTGAGCTGGATGGACCCCATGGTCTACTCTGGCGTCCGCTCCAGATTCAGAATCTAGTGAAAGGTCAACAGTTCTGTGCCGGGATGTCATTTGGATGTTCTCAACAAGGCGCAGGCAAGAGGGCGGAATCAGAAATGTAAGGCGATTTCCTTCCAGAATAGTTTTGGGGCAGCAAAAACAGGAGCTCCCCTCTATCGTGGGTTGTGTTACTACTACACATTTTTTCCACCTCCTCTGCCAATATCACACAAGAGCAAAATCAGCACAGAATACCATGACTGTTCACAAAGTGAGGAGTTCTCCTAACATGCTTGGATTTTCAACCCAGTAAAGCCTGCAGAGGCCTTGATGCCATTTGCATGTTGGTGGAAGATTTTAATTAAAAACAACCCCCCCCAAAACCTACCAGAGTTACTTTTGATCTCTGCTCTTATTTCCAACTGCTTACTCGTAGGCAAGGAAGAAGTTGGGTGAGCTGCCCCCCCCCCTGCTTTTTCTCACCAGCTGCCACTTTGCTTCACTCCAAAACCAACAGAGAGAAGAGGGGACTTCTTCTCTAAAGGGGCGCAAGTGGAACATTTGATCTCTGGAGCAAAGAGCTGCCAGATGCAGCAAGCAAACCATGTTCTGCCAAAAGTGGGTTGCAGAAAAGGCTGCTGAAGGCAGAACAGAGACAGCTAAAGCCTTTCATGCTTAAATACTTAGGGAGTGGATTGTAACAGCTGACAGTCGGGGGGGTAACTGTGTGTGGGGAGAAAGATCTCTCCCCCCCCCCTACCAGATCACAGAAATCAAGGTTGCCCTGTTGCAGGGTTCTGGCTGCTTTCTCCATCTGCCCCTGTGGAGCAAAGTTTTCTGCACAACCGTCCTTGCCCTTTTGAACAGACAATGACCAGCGCTCAGGTGCCACAGAGCCCGACTCTCTGAATTATTGAACACCCACGGAACATTGCCTTCATCTCTTGCTGCAATTTCCTTTTGGGGAGAAAAAAATAGGGAAAGCAAAGTAGCGTGGGTCACAGCAGGTCATCATCTTTTCACCATGGTACAGGACCTAGAGGTGCCGGGGGGGGGGGGATAGCCCTACTCACAGAAGCAAGGATGGACCAAACCAAAGCACTCTATGAACATACTGTAGGAAGCTACCTTCTATGGAGTTAGCCTAATACTTCACCTTAGCTCAATAGGTTTATTCCAGATTTCACCAACCTCCAGATTTTTGGACACAACTCCCATCTGCCCCAGCCAGCATGGCTAAGCTGGTCTGATCCAACTGGCAGTGGCTGTCTAAGGGCTTCCCCAGCTCTTCAACCTGAGTTGCTTCAGCTGGAGTTGCTGGGGACTGTTCCTGGATCTAGGGCAGCCTTTCCCAACCAGTGTGCCTCCAGATCAGAGCTTGGAAAAGTTACTTTTTTGAACTACAACTCCCATCAGCCCCAGCCAGCACGGCCACTGGATTGGGCTGATGGGAGTCGCAGTTCAAAAAAGTAACTTTTCCATGCTCTGCTCCAGATGTTGTTGGACCACAACTCCCATCTTTCCTGACCATTGGAAATGCTGGCTGAGGCTCATGGGAGTTGTGGTCCAACAACATCTGGAGGCACACTGGTTGGGAAAGGCTGATCTAGGGCTAGGACAGAATTTCAATTCAGTTTCACATTTAAAGATGAACCTACCTAATTCACTTTCTGAAACTGTGCAGTCCGAAACATAGCCATCCTTCGAAATTAATTTGCCCTTCTCCCTAATCCTCACCTCTGAATGACAGTGCTCCTGTTCAGGGTCCCAGCCAACTAGCCAGCCAGCCAGCCGCACCCTCCAGTTGAACAATCTATTTCATTCTGTTTTTATTTTATTTATTATTTATTTAATTACATTTTTAAACCGCCCTATAGCAACAAGCTCTCAGGGCAGTGTACAAAAAGATAAAAACAGGTTAAAACACAAATAAACATGAAAACAATACAGTATAAAAAGATATAAACAAGATAAAACAAAGTCAAATTAAAGTAAAATTTAAAAATTTAGAGTTTAAAATTTAAAATGCCTGGGCAAAGAGGTAGGTCTTTACCTGGCGCTGAAAAGATAACAAAGAAGGCGCCAGGCGTATCTCGTCAGGGTTCCATAACTTGGGGGCCACCACCGAGAAGGCCCTAGCTCTAGTTATTACTCTCCGGGTCTCCATATGCATTGGAACCCGGAGAAGGGCCTTCGACGTCAGACGTAGTGAACGGGCTGGTTCCAAATAACAATCAACATTTCCAAATAACAATCAACATTTTGTGGTTCCTCTCAGCCTGCTCAGTCTTTATTGGGCTATTTGGAGTGGGGGGGGGAGAGCAACTGTCCCCAGGTTTTAAAAAAAAGATTATTTATTTATTTACTTAGTATATTTATTACCCACCTTTCACCAAAAGTCTTACCAAAGCAAGTGATTTTGAAATTTGTATTTTATTGGGTTAACATTTCTAAAAAAGATCCTCCGTGGCGCAGAGTGGTAAGCGGCGGTAACACAGCTGAAGCTCTGTTCATGGCCGGAGTTCGATTCCAACGAAAGGAGGAAGTCGAATCTCTGGTAAAAGGGGTCGAGGTCTACTCAGCCTTCCATCCATCCGTGGTCGGTAAAATGAGTACCCAGCATATGCTGGGGGGTAAAGAAAGGCCGGGGAAGGAACTGGCAATCCCACCCCATATATATGGTCTGCCTAGTAAACGTCGCAAGACGTCACCCTAAGAGTCGGAAACGACTCGCACTACAAGTGAGGGGACACCTTTACCTTTTTAACATTTCTAAACACATATGAAATGAAAGAAAAAACATAATGCTTTAAGATGCAGCAGTGGGTTTAACACTTTGCTGACTTCTCTGTATCAATTCCCATCTTAACTGAGTTGCAGATAAGGTTCTGCAAAGCTTAACTTGTTCCAGGCACTAAGCTCTTGCAAGGAACACTGTTTCACCTAGCATGCACAACAACAGATAAGAAACAGTTTGCAGCATCTGCGAAATGCATTAGGAATAAATAGGTAGCCTTTTTTGCCCCACACTTTGCAGTGCCAGGTCAGTCATTTCTCACTGTCAGGTCCCATCTGTAGGGTGAAAAAAAAAACCCTCATCCAAAGGATCAATCTTTCCAGAGAATTGCTTTCTGAATTCGACCTTTGAGAATCATCAGTCTAATCAGAAAACGATAACCTGCACAACCTGACCCCATGACACAGCACTTTTCAGACCAATCAATCAGGATGCATTATTTAATAAGGAATGGCAGAGCAGCTCCAAAAGGCTAAGGCTGGCAACCCCTCACTGTGCTGCAAGGGGTAATCTCTCGAGGAAATGTTTCCACCTTCCCGGCTTCCTTCATATAATCCTTGCTTGTGTCCCGCTCTTTGACTCAGCTTTAACTCGGGCTTCTCTCTCTTGCAGCTGCCTAACACAGGCACCCACATCTGAACTTGCAAGCAGGAAAAGCAGCTTCTCATCTAACCAAGAAGCAGTTGAAAACAGAGCAAGCTGTGTCACTTGGCAGGCTAAGAATGCAAATCTAGTATCATTTCCTTTTTTGTTTTTCAGGTGGAATCTAAAACTGAGATACCTCACGCAGCATCATAGCCAAGCTCAGGAGGGTACCAGTCAAAACTCCCTAGGGAGTTTCAGGTCCTGGGGGCAGTCACTGAGAAGGCCCTCTCCTGTGTTCACATCAAACATGCCTATGAGGGTGCTGAGACTGAGAGAAGGGCCTCCCCTGACAGTGCTTGGATAGGCTCCTATGGGAAGATACAGTCCTTCAGATAGCCTGGACCTCAGCCACATAGGGCTTTATAAGTCACAGCCACTGCTTTGAATTGTGCTCAGAAACAGACCGGTAGCCAGTGGAGTTGCTGTAACAAGGAGAGTGGGAGAGGGCTATTGTCCTCATGTTCTGCCCATTTGATTGGCCACTGTGAGAACGGGATGCTGGAGTAGATAGGCCCTTGCTCTGACCTAGCAGGACACGTCTTGTGCTCTTGTGTTCTTATTTAATGCAAACATCATGCAAATTGGCGCCCTCTTTTGCTCACTGTTTTTGCTGATGCATTTCTTCTCCTTTTATTGGTGATGTGTTGTCACCCTAAGTAAGAAGAAGGTCGTACTCTGTTGACTAAGCCAGGGCAGAAAGTTAGGTTCCCAATATTATACTAAGTATGCTAAGCTTGGCCACTCCAGAGGCGTTGCACTAAACCTGCCAATCACAGGACTGCTGCTGTACACTGCTATTCCCTGGAAGAGGGTGCTGAGGTCTGAGCACATATGGAATTGGGGAGCTCACTATGCTAAATATCAGCCTCAAATCATGTCATTCAGGTTCCTGGTTGAGTCTTGCAGTCCCTAGCTTGCACAGGAGGACTGCAAGAGAGGAGGACAGAGCATGGATGAGTTTTACATATCAGGACTATATCTAGAGAGACTTAGGAGCACTGGATCACTGCAACAGGAGGCCAAAATTAGCATCAAGGTGGCAGGAGGCGGAGGCCCCTTTCAATTCTACCATCTGTGCCGCAGAGTAATACTATCAAGTGGAATTCTCCAGCATTTTGTCCTAATACTGTTAGGGCAAAAAAGCACAGTTGTAGACTATAGCAAAGGCTGAAAGTGAGTTGCTTATGTATTTTTAATGCAAGGCCTTTCACTTCCCTCTAGAAAGCATGCAGCAAGGTCTGAAGCTGCCAGTTGGACGCATGTCCGGGCTGCATTGGACAGGCAATGAGCGCTGGCAGCAGGGTGCCAAGGAAAGTGTGCAGGGACAAGGGCATCCTCTTCTCACAGATGCACACAACATCTGATCCTACTGGTCAGCATTTTGAAGGCGTACCTGTGCCAAGCCTGTACAAGGCAAGAGAGGAAGCAGAGCTGTGGTTTTGAGCAGAGGTGGTGAATCAAAGAAAAAAGAAGAAGGTCCAGCCTCTAGGTTGGGTGAAGGAATGTGATGCCATAACAACTCACTCTGGGACTGTGAATAATCACCCCATATACCAGGGAAGGGGAACCTGTGGCCTCTAGATGTTTGCTGGACTCTTAACTCTCATTATCTTGATCACTGGCCATGCTGACAGGAAATCCAGCAATATCTGGGAGGTTACAGGTTCCCCATCTCTTTCACTCATAAAAATTCGCCAGCATTTTATTTATTTATTATTTAATTTGTATCCCACCCTTCCTCCCAGCAGGAGCCCAGGGCGGCAAACAAAGCGCTAAGAACGCTTTAAAACATCATAAAAACAGATCTTAAAATACATTAAAACAAAACAGCGTTAAAAACATTTAAAAACCTTTTAAAAGGGTTAAAAACATTATTAAAAATATATATTAAGCAATTCTAACACACACGCAGACTGGGATAGGTCTCAACCTAAAAGTGTAAAATTTTAGTGTAAAATTCTCCAAATATCCATATCTTTCAAAGCAGTTTCCCCTAACATAAAGCAACTTTTTTCCACTAATATATGCATTGTTACGCACAGTTTCCACAAGAATGTGCTTTTTTTGTACACATTATTTGGTTGGAGAACTGCATTGCAAAATCCAGAGAAGTGCAGATTTCAAAGGATGGCTGCGTTTCAGTTCTCAAATTGTTTTGGAAAATGTGATTTAAGTGAATCACCTTTAAATGCAAACTGAATCAAATTTCTTCCCTGTACTATAAGGAACCTGCCTTACATATCTGATCCAGAGAAGCCACATCCTCCCTCCCAACAACAGCAGAAATTATTTTGCCAGTTTTAAGTGGCAAAGCTATCGCCCTGAGAATCCAAACACATCATCCACTATAATTTCTTCCTTAAAAAACAAACAAAAACAAAACACCTTGGCAACCGTTACATCTTAAGTTAGTGAAATCTGTGCTTCATGAGTTGCCAATTTTGTCAACATTCTTGCAGAGAATTGTGTCAGGATGGAGTTAATCATGAAGACAGAGGGCACACAGAATTTAGAAAGGGTGGCAATGGTGGGGGTATTTATTTGCGTCACCCAGTGAGCTAAGCTTAGTTGAAAAACAGACTTTCTCCAGGGATGGAGAGGAAAGAACACCCTTCAAACTTGCCCTCCCACAGGACTCATTAAAGACCCATCAATTATAGTAAAAGGAAACAGTTCAGTGGCACAGCCATTGTAATCCTGCATGTTAGAAACTTCCTCACTTCTGCAAAGCATCTCATAGATGCAGAAAGAGTGGGAGAAAAGGCTTAACGCTGGGAAGAGCACCAGAAATAACCAGGGCCATCTCTACCACTGCAAAGTCAGGCATCTGCCTCAGGAGGCAGATGGGGGGGGGGGCTAGGGCCGCCCTGCCAGTTCCTCCGGAGCTTCCTCTGTTCCCATCTTCTTGAGCCAGCTTAGAGGTTTTATTTACAGTTAAGCAATATAGAAATTTTGTTAAATAAATAAATAAACTCCCATCAGTCTCAGCCAGCATAGTCAATGGTCAGTCAGGGATGATGGAAGTTGTAGTCCAATAATATCTGAAAGGCACAGATTCCCTATTACTGGTCTACCTGAACCCTGAGGAAATGTTTACCCCTTTGGCTAACACCAAACCTCAGGTTGATAGATGACGAGCTGGTGGTCATAACTAGGGATGGGTGAGAAATTCAATTCAATTTGCATTTCAATCTGAATCTATCAAATGTGCACTTTCTGAAACAATAAGAGAATCAAAACACAGCCATCCTTTGAAATTCACACTTATTTGAATTTTGTACTGCACTTCGCCAAACAATGTTTACAAAAATGTGTTGTGTTAGGGGACAGTGTATAAAAATGAACATAAATGTAATAAATAAATAAATAAATATATTGGGGGAAATTGCTCACAACAATGTGTATATTAGGCAAAACTGCATACAAAATGTGCATGTGAAGTAGGGATGGAAAGATCTGTCAATTTCGGTTCTCTCAGTTTCTCATTGTTCTAATCTTAAATTTAGTTCACATTTCTGCAACAATTTATGACTTTTTTTAAAAAAAATCCTCATGAGTTCTCCAGCATTTTAGTGTGAATTTCTCCTAATAAACACATTTTTGTAGCCAGTTTTGACTGATGTACACATTTTTGCAAGCCATTTATCCTAATATAATGCATTTTTGCATGTTATTTCCACCAATATATTCCTTTTTGTGAATATTTCCCCTTAATATATGCATTTTGTAAACATTGCTTGGTTGGAGAACTGCATTGCAAAATTCAGATGTGGTTTCTGAAGGATGACTCATATTGTTCTCATGTTGTTTCAGAAAGTGTTAATTTGATAAATTTGGCTTTGAATGAGAACCAAATTGAATTCCCCCCCCCATCCCTAATATTAAGAGAACTGCACACTAAAATACTGACAATTTTTTGTGAGGAGTGGCAAAAATGAATTTAAGATTGGAAAAATGAGAAAATGTAAGAAACAGAAATTGACGGATTTGTCCATCCCTATGGGAAGGCAAGGGTGATTATATGACAGCACAAATATTTGCAGAGCAAGTGTCATGGCCCCTTTAGAGGACTCGGAAGAGGCAGAGTTGGCAGACCCAGGAGAAGGAACTAGTGGAACCCCTGAGGACACAACTCTGGCCCTTCCCCAGCTGGAGAATGTCCAGGACCTGGCTGAAGCCCCTCAATCGGATTCTGGGTATGAACAGGAGGCTCCCCTCCCCCCTGCAGAAAGGAGACGCCAGCGAGTAGCACAGCAATGAAGGAAGAGGTCGGGTCGTTTAAGACCAAGCAGCTCTGAGCAGGTGGGAGACTAATCACAGGCACCTGGCTTAGGGAGTCTGTTATAAAAGGCAGTTCTTGGCTGCAGCAGACTGCTGACTACAACATCGGTTGTGACCCCTCGCGTGTAAGGCCGTTGCTAGCCTCTAGACCTTCGGACTGGAGCCCTGGCTTTCTGAACTCTGCTTCCCTACCTGGACAATGTTCTTGGACACTGCTACTGGTTAGGTTGTCAAGCCTTTCTTCTGCCAGCCGGCCTCCGTTACCTGCCTGGCCTTGACTGATTTATTGCCCAGCGAACTGCCGGCTGCTTCGTTACTGCCCAGCCCCCAGCCCTGAAGCTGACAGCAATGTAGAGGAGCACTCCCTGGCTTTTCTCCTGGAATGCAATGCAGCCTGTAATGGTGTTCATTGGCCATATTCTGTTTTGGCTGTTGTAGGTCTCTTCGTATTAAGTGCTTTCACATACATCACCTCCCCAGCCTATTGATGAAATTGTATTATGTGTCCAAAGGCCGAACACAATTCAGCAACAAAAAGGCACAAAATCTCCACAGAATAATGCCAGAGGCATGAAGACAGAGCCTTGGTGATCTGTCTCCTTATATATTGACAAAACGTCATTGGCAAAGAAAGATGTTTCCAGATCCTTCTCAACAGGACAGGTTGCAGGCAGTAATGTTTAGTGTCCACTGGGATTGGTAGGGCGGAAGGCAGGAAGCCCAACAGTGGGTGGAGTCAGAGCCATCAACAGGCAGAGCCAACTAATTCTAGTTTTGTCCCTATCCTACTCCCTGCTGAGTTCTACGAGGAGGAAGCTGACAACCTGTGCCAACACTTGTACTGGTTGTATGTAAGAAGGTGGGGGCTGGCTGCAGGCCGACTGAGGTTAGTGGGGAAGTGCCCTATTCACCCTAATGGGCCAGCCTCCTCTGGTTGCAGGTATTTGTGAGCTCTTGGACATAGAGGGTGCTGCAGCTCTCTTCCTTTCCACTTCACCACCACACAGAGTGGTTTCCTTCCACTCTTACTCCCTGCTCCCACCAGGGGTGCCTGAGGACTACACTAGACATGATTAGACAGGGGGTTGGACTCAATGGCCTTATAGGCCCCTTCCATCTTTCTTATTCTATGACTCTATGACTCAATTAGTAATTGTGTGGATGGCTTTTCAAAAGTAAGTAGCATAGCAAAAAGGCCTGGTCTGGAACAGGACCCTGGCCAGGGTGAGGGGAAGATAGAGAGGCTTTTACTTCTATGCTCCCTGCTATGGTATCAATCCAGATCTGGCTGCCTGTGCCTGCTATTTATTACAAAGGAAAAGCTTCCATGGGCGTGAATGGGAGCTTCCCCCACAATGGGAGCTTTCACAATAGGAGCTTTCCTCTGGAGCAATCATAGTTTATTTACCTCCTGTTGTTAACAGTGGGAGGTAAATAAACTATAACAGCTCCAGGGGAAAGCTTCCATTCACATCCATTGAAACTTTTGCCCATTGTTAACAATGGGAGGGAAACTGTTGCTGTGGAATCCCTCCAAAAGTCAGAGGAGTTAAAGAGTGGTCTTCTGTCCTACTACTGAGAGCTTGGCAGGACCTTGATGAGGTGGATGAACTGCCTCCCCCGCCCCTGAACACACGCTGCAAGAATACCAATTTGTATGCCATGGAAAGAAAGAAGACTTTTGGGCTCGAATTCCAAGGCAGAAGGATCAACAGCAGGGTTCTATGAAGGCCTGGGAGGAAAACACAGGTACCTCCTAGCATGCTTAAAAAGAGAACCCCTGGCTGTTACACAGTGGATTAGAGGATGCTGGTGGAAGATGCTGCACCACGCATGTGAGAAAACCAAATATAATCTATTGAATAATTTATTCTACTTAATTAATCCTTGCTCTGATAAATGCTGGGGCTGCCAGAGCTTCATTACTGTGGTGGTGGTTATTATTTATTTATTATTATTATTATTATTATTTCCCAGGATTGCAGTGGCTAAGCATTTTTGCAGCATGAATAAACAACATCGAGCTCTCTTTCCCATGGGGTTAGATAATTGTGGAGGAATTTTTAATTTTTATTTTGTTTTTAAGAAAATAAAGAAGAGCTAGGGAGAACACACAACATAGGCTTTGGAAAAGCCAGGAGAGAAACCTCCATCATTAGTTGGTAATTGGTTTGTTCCTCTCAAGCCAATCTTCTCATAACTGAAGCCATGTGGCCAGAATCCACCCCATTAACTTCAATTACACCCTGACTGCTCAGGCAACATGAAGATCCAACTGATATTAAATAGGGGAGAAAATTATGCCAGTGAGGGAAATGCGTGATTACGAGGAAGGGGGTGAATGAACGGATGGCCTTTTCTGCCTCAACTGCTGATTGATCTCAGAGCAATACCAAAGGAAAGAGATACTAGGAGCCTAACTCTCCCTGCATCTCGAGAGGTTAAGAGCACCCAAACCTTAAGAAATTCTACAGGGAGAGAAATGGTGTTTGCTTTTCCCTCTCCTTGGTTTCCATCCCTCTGGTCTGACGCACTTGCGTCTGCTCGCCAAGTAAGGGCTTTCTCGTTTCTATTCCTGTCCCAGGTCCTGTGCATCTCCAGTTACCCGTTGGATCAATAGGGACAGGATGGAAGAAAAAGAAGAAAGCAAAGGGAGGAGAGGGGAGGATGCATAAAAATAACACGTCCTCCACCACAAGAGTCTGCTGCCCCCCCCATGCAGTAATCGGCTAAGCTTCTAACTTTTGCTAAGTATGGGATGGCAGGTTTGGCCAACTTGGGATGCTTCCAGACGTTAACTCTTTTGGGGGTGGGATTTAATCTCATCCCAGCAAATTATGGCTGCGCAGTTAAAGCCGATTTGGGGCTCTTGTGAAACAAACCCACTTCCCCAAAAGATCGGACTTGTTGCTATAAGGAAAGTGACAGGGAAAAGTGTGGGATAAGACTTGCTTGATGCAATGCTGTCTAATCTCCCCACAACCAAATCAGGATGAATGTCCATGAAACAGCCGAGAGGTGTCAAACAAATCAGGCCAACTGCTCTTTAAACAGGTTGTTTGGAAGTGACACTAGTGTATTCCCATGTGAAACAGAGATTCCACATCAGAAGGTATCAGTTCAAAAACTGGCCCCTGAAATAGGCATATGGTACAGAATGCGGCAGCTCGTATGATCAAAGGTAGCTGCCGTCAAGATCATATTACCCCAGTTTTGAAGGAGTTACATTGGTTACCGGTTGTTTACCGGGCCCAATTCAAGGTGTTGGTTTTGACCTTTAAAACCCTATACGGTTTGGGCCCAGTTTATCTGAAGGAGCGCCTCCAGCACCGTCAGGGATGCCGCTCGACAAGATCAGCCTCTAAAGACCTTCTCTCGATCCCACCGGTTAAATTAGCTAGGCTGGTGAGGACCAGAGAGAGGGCTTTCTCAATATTGGCCCCCACCCTATGGAACTCCCTCCCAAATGATCTCCAACATGCCCCCTCTATGATGAGCTTCCGCTGGACTTTAAAGACCTGGCTTTTCAGGCAGGCCTTTGGGATGGGTTGAAACTTTTACTGTATGTTTTAATATTTTAATGCTTATGGTATGTTTAATGTATTATTCTGTTTTGTACGTCGCCCAGAGTGGCTGGGTAACCAGCCAGATGGGCGACTAATAAATCCAAGAATAAATAAATAAATAAATACATAAATATGCAGCCACCGAATGCTATTAGCCATTCTGACACAGCAGAAGACTCCATTTCAATCCTTGGCTCAGCCATGAAGGTCAAAACTAGGAAAGTGGCTATCCCCCAGACCGATCAACCTTGCAGGGCTGAGTCATGAGTACAAAGCTACCCATGAGGTTGGTACGGAAATTGCTGCTAGTGCTGGATGTTGCAGCCCGACTTTTGAAAAGTCAGAGCAGCTCCCAATGCCGAAAGCTCTGCGCTGGCTGCCACTATATTACCAAGCTAAGTTTAAGGTATTGCCCTTAGTATATAAAGCCCCAAATGGCAGAGGACCAGGTCACCTAGAGAACCACCTTGTCCCTTATACATCAGCCAGATCACTGCAATCATCGAGAGAAGCCCTCTTGAGTGCCCTATAGGCATCTCATATTCATTTGTATGTGAACTAAGGCTTTGAGTGTAGTGGGACCCATATTTTGCAACCCTGATCCTACTGAACCAGACAGGCACCTCCAATTTTGATATTTTGCCACCTGCTTCATGTCAAGCATCTCCAGAGAATTTGATTCATTGTTGGTCCCTTTGTTCTGCACTTTACAATTTCCTCACTATGATGTTTCAATGATTTGATTGTACACCACCGCCGTCTCGAGTTGGTTATTTTATGAATAAACAAACAAATACAAGGCAATGAGCAGAACCACACAATGTTTTGTGCCTGGGAATGGGCTATAGAGAAACGACAAAAGGGATAGAGAAGCTGGCACCCTCCAGATGTTGTTGGACTGCAGCTTCCATCATCCTTGGCCATTGGCCATACTGGCTGGGGCTGATGGGAATTGTAGTCCAACAACATCTGGAGGGTACCATGTTGGCTTCCCCTGGGATAGAGAGAAGCTATAGAAATATCAAATAGGAACCTCTTTTGGTTTGTATTGCTTTAGCAATGCAAACACCAGAAGCTTATCTTGCAGACAAAACTACAACATGTTATATTTTTGTTGGTCACCTGTTCCCATCTTGCTTTCTGCAACCTGGTGAGAGATTCTTGCTTTCAAAAGAACATAGGAAGCTGCCTTATACTAAATGAGACCATTCCCAGCTTTACATGGAGATGCCGGGATTGAACCTGGGGCATTCTGCATGCAAAGCAGGTGCTCTGCCACTGAGCTCTGGCCCTTCCCAATAACTTCCTTGAGCAAGTTATCACAAGCCACTGCTGAGAGAGGTCCATGGCAAGCAGAAAGTGAACAGGGTAAATCTTTTCTAATATGGAAATACAATAATATGGAAAAGTTTATCTGTTGACATTCTGTCTGTCAGACATCTTTCCACTTGTGTGCGGTCCCCGATTTACTTTTGGATCCTATACATCAGCACAGAATTGTGTAACATTCTGAATGCTGAGGAGGTGGAATGCAGAGGATGAACTCAGAATTCATGCTGGCTTGGGGCTGATGGGAACTGGAGTCCAACAACATCTGGAGGGCTATAGGTTCCCCTCCCCCTTGCTGTGATGGCTGCTGAAAGAGCCAGTGACCTTTTGTCTTGTCTTCTGAAGAGTTAGCAGCTAAACAAGTTTCTTGAATGGGCACTGAGGACTAGAGGATTCATACTTTAAATAAGCATTGATGACTCTTGTTGGCTGGCAGCGACTTTAATGGGTGCCCCTGACCTGCTTGGAGAAAGTTTGGCAGGCAAACTGTAGCCAGAAAAGGAGACAGAAGTCTTGAGTTGCATAGCCAGCTTGGGGGGCGGGGGAAGAGTCTTGAGAGGGCTCCAAAGGCATGTGGTTTGTTTAGAAAGGACTGATGCTTCTTGACAGACTAGCACTGTCTCCAAAAGTACTTCTTGCCTCTCTGGGATGTCGGGACAGGGCATTTGTGACCCGAGTCAGACCATTGGCCCATTTAGGCCATGGGGAAAGGTTGCAGCATTTGGGGCTTTTTAGTTTAGAGAAAAAGTGAGTCAGAGGTGACATGATAGAAGTGTATAAAATTATGCATGGCACGGAAAAAGCAGATAGAGAAAAGGTTTTCTCCATCTCTCATAATACTAGAACCTGTGGATGTCCAATAGATTCAGGACAGACAAAAGAAAGGACTTCTTCACACAGTGCATAGTTAAACTATGGAATTCACTCCCACAGAAGGCAGTGATGGCCACCAACTTGGATGGCTTTGTTGTTTTTGCTGCAACATTGTATAGGGCAACCCCTCTAAACCCAGAGTTTCACTTCCCACAGCAGTTATGTAGCCAGCTGGGGGGTAAAGATATAGCTAAAAAAGAAAAGGTATAGCCAAAGAAAAGGTATAATTGAAAAAGAGAGAGAGAAATGGAGCTCAGGTTACCTGCCCGTGACTTCAATGTTGGAGACAGCATAGAAGTATTTGAACAAGTTGTCCCTCTGCACATAGGTGCCCCCTAGTGCCGGCCTCAGCAGCCTCAGCCGCAAATCCGTCATGGTGAAGAAGTCTTTCAACCCTTTGGCACTCTCCAGCCTAGTGTAAAGGTTGTCCATGTTCTTGAGCTCTGGCCCAGCAAAAATGGCAAAGCGGTCCCTCACCTCAAAGCGCACATTTTTCTCTTTCTTGGAGCCTGGCCAGCGGGAATACTCCTCGGTGCAGATGACCCTATTGGAGCTGGTGGTGGAGAGGTTCCTGACCCGCCGTGCTAGCATGCCGTAGGTTTCGTTGCAATCGTCTGCATAGTATTGATATGGGTGCCAAGTCCTCCCACTGTCCAAGGACTTCTCCAGTATCATCATAGTGGGACGCCCATACTCAAATGTCACCACAATGTCATCCGTCAGCTCAATGCTCTTGTTCCAAGAAAGTGTGATGTTGGCCAGCAGAGGCTCCGGGTAACGGCTCCACGTCATGCTCTGCCAGTATGTTGCCAGGCCTTCATCTTCTTTGTCAAACATCAGCTTTGGTGGATGGGCCAGGTCGGGGTTGGAGGCGTCACATTCATCACACATGTAAGGGTTTTCCTGAAAGGACAACAAGAGTGACAAGAGAAGAAAGGGAAAACAAGGAGCAAGAACTAATATGGAATTCATTTCTTTGCAGCTGCAGGGATGCTACTGGTCACTGATCTTCTGAACTGAATAGGAACATTGGGAACTACATTATACTAAGCTGGGTCGTTGGTCCACCTTGCTCACTATTGTTGTTGTTTTCAGACAAGGGTCTTTCCCAGCCCTGCCTGGAGACATCAGGGATTGAACCTGGGGTCTTTGGCATGCAAAGGTAAGCAGGGCACTGGTTCAGTGGGTAGAGCATCTGTTTTGTATGCAGAAGGTCCCAAGTTCAATCTCTGGCATCTCCAGGTAGGGCTAGGAGAGACCTTGGCCTGAAACCTTGGAGAGCTGCTGCCAGTCAGTGTCGACAATACTAGGCTAGATGAACCAATGGTCTGATACAGTGTAAGGCACCTTTGGATGCTCCTAATGCTCTACCACTGAGCTACAAGCACTCCTACAATTCTGTAAAAACACAAGAAGCAAATACTTTTTATCATAGTCACATCAAGTTTTAGAAATGATGCGAGTCATGCATGACTCCATATGTCATGAAATGTCACCTCACTTGGTATACGACAATGAATCCCTTCCCACATCATGAAACGAGTCAGAACTGTTTCTTTTCTTTTCCAGCTTTCTCCTGCAGGTTTTAAAGCACTGTTGGAGATTCCTTCTTTTCCTCCAAGAACCCACTGTGACTTTCCAAAAGGTAAGATAGCCTAAGTACAATGGGTTATATCCAGTATTAATCATAATCAAATTAAGCCCACTGAGTATGTACAAGGGACAAGAGCATCTGTCAATTTCACTTCCTCTCAGTTTCTCATTTTTCTAATCTTAAATTCAGGTCTCCACATCAGTTTGCATTTTTAAAGGCCTCATGAAAATTTATCAAAAGTTTAATGCATATTTCTCCTAATATACATATTTTTGCAAAGCAATTTTCCCTAATGTTTATATTTTCCTGAATATAACGCACTTTTATAGGTTGTTTCCACTAATATAGGGATTTTTGTGCTCATTTAATTCTAGTATATGCATTTTTGTACACATTTCTTGGCTGGAGAAATGCACTGCAAAGTTTGGAGAAGGGTGAATTTCAAATGGCGGCTGTATTTTGGTCCCCATATTGCTTCAGAAAATGTGAATTAGACAGGCTCACCTTTAAATGCGAACTGAATCAAATTTCTCCTCCGTCTCTAGTATGGTCTTATTTTAAGTTTGACTTAGATTCATAAAATAGTACAGTTGGAAGGGGCCTATAAGGCCATCGAGTCCAGCCCCCCCATTGCAGTAATTCAAGTTAAAAGTATACCCAACAGGTGGCTGTCCAGCTGCCTCTTGAATGCCCCCAGTGTTGGAGGGCCCACCACCTCCCTAGGTCATTGGCTCCATTGTCATACTGCTCTAAGAGTTAGGAAGTTTTTCCTGATGTTCAGCCGAAATCTGTCTTCCTGTAACTTGAGCCCATTATTCTGTGTCCTGCATTCTGGGACCATTAAGAAGAGATCCTGGCCCTCCTCTACATGACAACCTTTCAAATACTTGGAAGAGTGCTGTCATATCTCCCCTCAGTCTCCTCTTCTCAAGGCTAATGTTCTCACGACTTAGTTGGATATCACTCAATATAAGAATATGTCAGAAATTGCAGAAGAGCATCCTCTGGGAATATGGGGGAATCACCTAAAATATCAGGGAATAATTTCTAAGGGATCTCCTGGGAAGAATGGCTGAGTGGCCATTAGATCCTATGGATCTCCCTCTCCACAGGCAGAGAAGATCTCCCAGCAGAGGAGCCCCCAACTTCTTCTAGTCTAGCATCTTATTTTCACAGTGGCCAACTAGGAAGACCAGAAGAAGGGCATAAAGCAAGAGTGTTCCCTTATCTCACCTTCCACCACCATCTGCATCTGTTTTTCAGTGGCATAATGTCCTTGAATATGGAAGATCCATTATCCATCATGGCTAAGGTCACATCCACACCACACATTGAAAGCCTTCCTGTACCACTTTCTTATGTCATGCACCCCCCCAAGAATCCTGGGAACTGTAGTTTGTTATGGGTGCTGGCCTCACAGTCATACAGTTCCTAGCACCCTTAACAAACTACAGCTCCCAGGATTCTCCATGCCTGCTAAAGTATTATAAGAATGCTTTAAATGTATGGTATGGGTGTGCCTTAACTGCTAGGAACATATTTCTTCCATCCAGCCTGTTTCCATTCTGTCTCGGTTTCGCATGCATTCAATCAAAAAAGCTTGGAAGCCCATTTTGACATTAAGCAGTATATTCATTCATTCACTCACTTGTACCTTCTGTCGCATTTACTGCAGATATTTTTTAAAACAGCATGAAAAATTCACATTAAATTTATGCATGTTTACCCCAAATATATGCATTTTTCTACAGACTTTCCCCTAAAATAACATTTTGCATGTGTTTTCTCCAACATATTTTTTGTATGCTTTTCTATCCATTTCCTTTGAAATAACTTTTTTGTACAAATCTCTCCTGTAAAATGCTCATATTTGAATTCATTTTTTAAAAAATCAAGACTGCCTCACAAAATTTACCAAAGTGCACGATCCAATGGATAACTCTGTCCCAATCCTCATATAAGTCAGGGAACGGTGAATTAGGTCAGCCTGCTTTAAAGGCAGACCAAAAGAAGTGAGATTCCGTCCCTAATAACCTTTGTGAAACTCATTCCACTGCTACAATCTGTTTCTGCACCTCTTAAATCCAGTAGGAGTTTTACCATCCACTTATACCATTGGGGTTGGGTTGTTAACGGGAGAGAGCAAATTCTCTTTTTCCAGGTGCTCAAAACATTTTCTTTTTGTAGCTCAACCTCCCCTCCCCTAATATATTTTAAGTGAAATTATGTTATTAGTGGATAAGCTGTTGAGTATTTTAAATACAGCAGACATCTGCTCCAAACAGTAAAAGCAGCAGAGATAGTTTAAAAAACAACCACCAAACCCTCAGCTTATTACCATTACTAGAAACAAATGATAAACAACAGTAATCCCATTTAAAATGCACACACACACAGAGCCAAATGTCCCAATGCCTCCTAGTGGGGGTACGATGAGAGGTTAGTATTTATAGGGGTGGTTGCTGCATGGGACTCGAAACAGACAGATGGGCTTCGAAGTGGGTCAGATAATGCCTTTTCCTAGGGGCACTTATCGGAAGGGCTGTGTTTCGGTTCTCATATTGTTTCGGAAAGTGCAAATTTGATAGATCCAGCTTCAAATATGAACTGAATTGAATTTCTTCCCCATCCTTGCTAGACAGTTATGCCCAAAACACAAGTAATGCATACAAAAGGTTTGTGCTTTGGGCAATTATGTTCCTTTCTCACATGGAGGTAACTTGAAGCTATTCATTTTGATGAAGGAAAACATAAAAGGAAACACAGCTCATGCTGCTGACGAGCACTTTGCTGGTTCAATGTACATATGGTTTTTCAGCAACAGAAGGATAGGGAATCAATGAAATTGTCCTGCAGTAGCTAAAGAGGATTGACGGTCTTGTTCAACAACAAAAGTGAACAATCTAGACAAGCCTTCTCCAAACCAGGTGCCCTCCAGATGTTGTGGACTATAGCTCCCATCATCCCTGCTTATTGGCCATGCTGCCTGTGGCTGGTGCAAGTTGTAGTCCATCTGGAGGGCACCAGGTTCAGGAAGCCTGATCTAGGCACACACATGGTATCCATCTTCTTCTCTCCTCTAGATTATTCTGGACTTGCCTTCTGACTTCCTTCTCCCTTTCCAGACCACCTTGGCTCATTGGAAACAGGGCAGCAAAACCTTTCCATTGCTGAGTTTCGCTCAAGTGTCGTCCTTGGGCACTTCTAGGGCTTTAGCATTCTGGCTGGATCTGCTCCTAGGTAACCTCCAGGCTGGATTACTGTAATGTGCTCTGTGTGGGGCTGCCCTTAAGGTTGGTCCAGAAGCGGTAGCTGGTGCAAAATGCAGTGGCGCGACTGCTCACTGGGGCAGGGAATCATCAACATGTTACCCCTCTGCTGAAAGAATTGCACTGGCTGCCCATTAGCTATTGGGCCAAGTTCAAGGTTCTGGTTTTGCCCTATGGGACCAGGATACTTGAAAGATCATCTGACCCCTTATATAGCCAGTCAATCACTATGCTCTGCAGGTGAGGGACTCCTGTAGATACTATCTTATCAGGAAGTCCATTCAGCACAACATAGGAAGCAGACCTTTAGTGTTGTGGCACCTACCCTTTGGAATTACCTCCCCTTAAGTATTAGATAGGCACCAACTCTGTTATCTTTTTGGCACCACTGAAGACCATCCTCTTTCCACAAGACTTTTAAGTAGAGACCTTATTCCAGTCTGTGTCTGTGCTGGAATTGCTTTTTTGGATGTTTTTTTAAGCTGTTTTTAAGATGTTTTAAAGTATTTGGTTTTCAAGATGCTTTAGAGTGCTTTTAGTGATTTTGTTTGCCACCCTGGGCTCCTTCTGGGAGGAAGGACAGGATATAAATTTTATTAATAACAATAATATCAATAACAATAATGATAACGATAATGATGTTTTGGAAAGAGCTAACTTGATAGATTCAGCTTTAAATGCAAAATGAACTGAATGCCTTCCTCATCTCTAGCTAGGAGACATACCCTTTAGACTGGGACCAGGAAGCAGAAAGAAGTACACTCTGGCCGTTGTAGCTGATAAGAGGGCTGAGGGCCACTAAGATGTTGCACACCCAGCCTCCCAGGAAAAACAACTGGGCAAAGGGAAGGCAAGCCTGGCCCTATCCATCGACTAGAGAAGGAGCTGCTACAAGGAGCTTTGCTTCCCTTCTCCTTGCCTGGAAGAACACTTGCCTCAAACTGCCAGTTGTCCTGGGGCTGCAGAGCTTAAAGGCAGCTCATTCATTGGTCAGGGGACCAAGGGTCACAGGAAGGCTGCACCCCGATTCCCAGAAAAAGCATCACAGCAAGGGGGAGGTCAGCCTGGCCCTTTCTATCGGCCAAAGAAGGGGCAGCTGCAGAGAGTTGCAATTGAAGGGGGGGCATAAATCTTTGGAATAAACAATAAGCAAAAAGAAATAAGCTTCTTTCAGACAGTATCCTCCTCCTCCTTCATGGCACATTTAGCTCTGGAGAACTTAAGTCAGAAGAGGAGAGATTACTTTAACTCAAGGAAGAGCACAAACTATTGCAAGGATGTTCAAGCTGTAATTGCTGTTTTGGACTCTGCCATCTGTTCTGATCCTGCTAGACCAGGGCTTGCTGTTTGGATTGGCAACGAAGGACACAGAGATGCCATATGGCTTGCAGGTGCTCAGGTCCGCTGAATCAGCATGCCTGCCACTTGAAATCCTGTGTCTCATCATCTGGAAGCACCTTTAGAGACAGGACTCACTGCCAACCCCCACCTGTTGTACCTGGAATGAGATGTCATGTAGAGGAGTTTGCTTGCCTTGCTTTAAAAAGGGATTCAACAAATTCATGGAGGACAAGGCTATCAATGGCACTACTAGACATGATGGCTATGTTCCACTTCTACTGTTGAAGGCAGGATGCCTCTGAATACCAGTTGCTGGGAGCAGCAAATGGAAAGAGTGCTGTTGCATTCAGGCTCTGCTTGTGGGCTGAACAGGGGCTACTGGCCTGGTCCAGCATGGCTCTTCATATGTACTGTCTCCACTGCTGAAGGCTATAAGCCTCCATACCAGTTGCTGGGATTCACAAGGGGGGACAGTGCTGTTGCACTCAGGTCCTGCTTGTTGGCTTCCCATTCGGGCATCTGGTTGGCCACTGACGTCAGACCTGTCTAAAATAACCCAAAGAATGGGGAATGTCCGTAGCTCAGTGGCAGAGCATTGGCTTTGCATACAGGAGGTCCCAGTTCAATTCCCAATGGCATTTCCAGGTAGAGCTGGGCGAGACCCCTTGTTTGAAACCCTGGAGAGCCACTGCCAGTCAATGTAGACAATATGAGCTAGTTAGACCATTGGTCTGACTCGGTATAAGGAGCTTTCTGTGTTCCTATAACTCTACCCCAACATTCCTGGGCTAGTTTGTACCTCTTCTGTGTGTGACCTTTTATTCTGGTTTAATGCTGTAAGGGTGGGGAGCCTTTGGCCCTTCAGATGTTATTATTATTATTTATTAGATTTATATCCCGCCCTTTCTCCCAGTAGGAGCCCGGGGCAGCTGAACTGCACTCCCATCATCCCCAGCAAGCATGAGGAGAGTTGTAGTTCAGTGATATCTGAAGGACCAAAGGTTCCCCATACCTGCTGTAATGCTAGATCAGCCATGGAGAAAACTACAGTCTGGGTGCAGCTTAACATTGTGTCTGCCCTCCCTGGGAAAAAATATTCCACTAAAGGAAGTACGGGATAGGGAAAGGGAGGAATTCAGGTTGATTCGCATTTTAAATGTGAAACTACGTAATTCACACTTCCTGAAACAATCCATGAACTAAAATGCCACTATCCTTTGAAACATACTCTCTGAATTTTGTGATGCACGTCTCCAATCCAATAACGTGTACAACATTGTGTGTATTAAAGGAAAGGGTTCATAAAATGCATATATTAGTGAAAATAACATACAAAAATGCATTATACCAGGGGAAATGGCCTGCAAAAAACAAGCATATGTTTGCAAAATTTGTATGCGAAATTTCATACAAAGACATGTATAGTAGGAGAAACATGCACTAAAATGTTGATGAATTTTTGTGACAACTTTTAAAAAAACACCCTCAAACTGGTGCAGAAACATGGTGAACTGAACTTAAGATTTGAAAAATGAGAAACCAAGATGGACTGATTTGTCCATCCCTAGGAGGAGGCATGAACAAATCTCAGGAACCCAACCTTACTGTACATAGCAGTTTGCTGATTGTGGAGTGGGTTTCTGCAACCATATTTGAACCAGACCAATGATCTGTCTCCTTCTCTGGTGTTGGTCCTGCTTAGGGATATAAGAAGGCAATATTGTCTCATGTAGCACTGCTTGCATTTCACTGCAGTCTGTCTTCCACAAAAATATATATTTGCTTTGCTGTCTGCTGTGGCCAAATTACATAATTTGTGTAATTTACAAAATTAATTGCGTAAATTACATTGTTATTATGTTATTCCACCCCATTTCAGTGCAAAGGAAATTCAATGCAAACACAGAAAAAAAAGTAATCAATTACATATCATTTGCGGGCTGAAAGCAACAAATCAGCCAATACTGAACATTTTTGCTGAATTGATTTCTGTTCCAGACATGGGGTAAACAAGTGGACACTCACAATTTCTGCTTCTGTTTCTGTTGGAAACCTCTGACATACCTATTCCTGCTAAATCTGTGTGACTGGGCAATGACAAGAATGGCAATCTCTCTTGTTCTTCCCACCTGACAGCAGAATTTGTGGGCAACTGGCACTCTTAAGTCAGAGGGCTATCCACCTGCAACTTATGGGACTTGAGCACAGCCTGCTGGGAGGAAAGCACCAAAGCTTGTAACACGTAACCTGAACTGGTGAGGGGGCAGGGATAGACAGAAAGGCAACCTATTCTTCCCTCACTGATTCTTTCTTTAGTAACTACTTGTTTTTTCTCAGGCTTTACTTCCTTTCTCATCAGTGAGAGACAGTATCTGTGAGTGTGAGCCTCATGGTTATACAATGGCCACATCTATGTCTTTAGTCAGAATAACTTCATTTCCCAGTAGTAATAAACTTTTAAGTTTCTTTATTCTTTCAACCAAAAGTCTTACTAGACTATTTACTTCTGCACTCATCTGCTCCTGCCAGCTCCTTCCTCACATCACGTAGCTTGGACAGCAGGCGTCTTAAGGACCTGCCCTTGAGAGCTCCTTCTGCATCAGCTTTGGTGTTCTAAGACTCTGCTGCTGGCTTCTGGCTTAAAGATTACCTGATTAGTTTACAAAATTCCTGTTTTGCTGAGGACAGCAGCAAAGTGTTTAAGTTAGGATAGAGTTCCCTCCAGATCCTGCGGGATGTCACAGGAAGGAACCATATCAATAACTATTTGCTTGTCTGAAACAATGACACCCTGCATTTACTGGAGCCACATTTACCACTACATATGGCAGGCTCTGATGAAGAACGGGTCCTGTGCAGCTTCTTTATCCCCATCCTACCCCAGTTCTCAAATCTGCCCATCATGGCAGAGTCTGACACTCAACAGACATGGGTGGTATGTAAATCTCTAACCTTGCTGCCACCCCATCCCATCCCTCCCTCTTCTGACCCAACCTGTGGAGTCAAAAGCTTAGCCCCACTTCTGAGGAGCAGATGGTCAGCAGCGCTAATGAATCAGCCTGTGTCTTTACCGCGCCTGTTCCTGCTGAGAAAATATTTTAATAAACAGCAGCCAGAATAAATAAGCCCTACAAGCAATCCAAGCCTTCTGCATTTCTCTCTGTCTCTTCTGTACATCGACTTGTGTGTACAGAAAGATCCTGAAATTATACTAGTAAGAACTGTTTGCTTACCAGAGTAATTTGGGAAGGGTTAGCTTTTTCCTTTTTAAGCAGCCGGGTGTTACGCTGTTGTAAAGCAAGGCTGGCTAACCTTCCCCCCCCCCCAAGAGCCCAACTCACCTTCGGCTAAGGGGCAATATGCATATCTACACACCACACCCAGGCCAAACACACACACACAGAGGCACACAGCTCTCTCCCCCCCCCAGCAAATTTCAATCTCCATTGCAGCTTTGGACTGGTCATAGTTCTGGAGTGAGGGACCTGAGTTCGAATGTGGTCCTCCAGACCTCTCCATCTGGTCCATGGAACTCTCCCCAGGCCACACCCCCTCTTCTCAGGCCACACCCCTAACCGGCTGTGCTTCACACCCCAAGTGTTTTTGCCTGACTGGACTCTGATCATGCCTCTTGCTTGTCTTGTTGGAGTATTAAGAGGAATGTGTGAGTGTGTGTGTCTAGCCGACTGTACAAAGGAAACATTTACATCTGTTGCTCCACCCACTTTTGTCTCTGGCACCGCCCACCACTGGCATGTGGTCCCTAGAAGGTTGCCCAGAAGGGAATGATCCCACCCCCGATGTAGAGGTTTAAACGTCTCTGTCCAGCTCAGCAGGGTTCATTCTAAGCTTTTTTCCCCTACTGCATAAGCAGCCAGCACACTACCCACCCCCAAACTAGTCAAGTAATTTGTCCTATAATATACTATATCAGCAGGGCTTTTGTCTGTGTGTCAGTATTCACCAGTACAAAGTACTGGCACCTCTTTTTTTTGCTGTCCATGCCAATCATTTTGTGCTGGCACCCACAGAACATTTATCAAGATATGAGTGGTATTTTGCTTCATTTTCTATTTCTTTTTATCTTTTCTCATCTATTTCATTTTAAGAAACGAACTAGCTCCGTGTTAAATCCCATATGCACAAAATCCCATTCACAAAAACTTATTTTGCATTGGACAGGTTTTTTGATGCTGCACAAACTGTGTCTAGCTGCAAATTAGAATAAAGCTGCAAATTAGAATAAACCCTGCAGCCCAGCACTGTGATAGAGATTCAGATTGATCTGATCAGTGGGGAGGGCCAGTTTGAATCCCTATCACAGCACTAGCCCAAGCAAAGAAGTTTAAACCTCTACACCATCTAGTGCTGCATCTACTTTGTTTTTATTTCTACCAAAATTGGTGGGGGTCTTGGGGGACCACAATGAAATTGCTTGGGGTGGAGCAGATCAGACTCGCTAACCGGGTGTGTGTGTCACTATCCCTGTTTTGAAGCATGCATATACATACACACAGAGCTCAAATTGTCCTTCCACTGCATCTATTTTTCTTCTTCTGTCCTTTACATTTAGCCAAATTCCCCAGACTAATCCTGGGATTAGTGTGGGCTCTTGCAATAATAATATGATGCTGTTAACCCAAAGTTCACTGCATGACAGTGGACTGTATTGTACTTGTTGCTTTGTGGATCCAATCAAGAATACTGTTATCTACCTTCAGTTACTTGCACACTGGTTGCATCCAGACTAGTCTATTGCAGTGCTCTCTTATACAGGGCTGCCTTTAAAGACAGCCTAGAAATGTAACCTACTTAAAAAATTCAACCCTGGTGGGGGCTAGATAGTTTGATCCTATTATAGCAGTTTTGAAATGGTTGCACTGGTTACCCATTTGTTTCTGGGCTCAATTTAAAGTGCTAGTATTAACTTTTAAAGCTCTGAATGGTTTGGGGCCATGTTATTTTAAGAACTGCTGACACTATATTGACATGACTGAGCCCTAAGATTGGCCCCTGAGGACTTATTCTCTGGCCTGCTACAAATATTGATCAGGTTGGTGGATGCCAGGGACAGGGTCTTTTAAGTGGTGGCTCCACAGTTGTGAAATGTCCTCCTCCAATAATTCCACCTGCCTCCCTCTCTTGCAGCATTTAAGCATACTTTGAATACTTTATTTAAAAATTCCACAAAGAATTTATAATTGTCTTATTGCTGGCTCCTTACATATGATTTCATCTGATGCTATTTTTATGATGCTATTTCTTCAGTTGTTTTTAAAACTATACCATCATCATGATTTTAAAAAGCTAGTTCCCTTTTTATTTTCTTGTCCTTTTTAAAGACAGAAACATTTGCTGGATTCCTATGAATGCTCACTAGGGAGGGAGTAAGCCCCACTAAACATATTCAGACTTTCTTCTAAGTAAATATGTATAGGATAGAGATATAAGACTGCTGTCCTAAAGAAGCTCACTCACAAGCTACCCTGAAAGCAGCGGGTGTTATGCAACGCTAGTCTTACTCAGAGTAGATCCACTGAAGTTAATAGATATGACTAACTTAGGTTCACTCATTTCAGTGAGTCTACTCTGAGTAGGACTAAGGTTGTATCTGTGTAACTGGCCCTGATCCAGCTACAGTTAGTAATGGCTAAAAGTACAACCCTATACACACTTGTGCAAGGACACAGACCCACTGAAGATAGTGAGACATGCATTCCTGGGTGCATGCATAGGATTGGCTTGGACACCCCATGGAAATCAACATAAAAGATTACTAGTGAGCAGGGCCTGTACAGAGGGCAGCCAGGTTGGGCCCTGGCTGAGGGGCCCTGCAACCCAGAGGGGCCCCTGAAGGGCCCCTCCTTAGGGTGGAAGGGTAGGTCTCCTGTTCTGCAATCCACGGCAGCATCGACTTGCTGATTTGGGGCCAATGTGCAAATTGTTATATTAAGCTTCTTTTCTAAAGCAAACTACTGATGGGAGACCTGTGGCCTTCCAAATATTGCCCTCCAGACCTGTGTTCAAAACCCATCTGCAACATTTCCAGAGGAGTGGCAAAGACTGGATTATTGCAATACACTCTGTGTGGGGCAAAATAAAACATAGTGTAGAGTGTTACTAGAGAAACTGATACATGTGACCTAGTCTCCAATAGGTAATACAGTAAAGGTGTTTTTTTTAAAAAATAAATAGTAAAAAGCGTTCAGCCAATCATAAAATAGCAATTTCTTTTTTTTAAAAAATGTTTTTTTGCTTTCCAAGTCAAACTATGTTGTTCAGTTTGAGAAAGGACAGGATGATTTCAGGAACCAAAAATAACATCTGTAGGTAATTAATTTTCATGCTCCAGGGCACAAATTGATAACCTGAAAGAGATCAGGACGGAATTCCCATTGAACTGAAGATATTCGCTGTCAATTAATTTTCGCTCCATTCACAGTTTTAGGGAAAGGGAGCAGCCATAATTAATTTAGAGTGATTACTGCTAATAGCTGGTTAAGTGGTAAAACACGAGCACAGAGACTATCAAGCAGCAGGGCTGAAAAGCACAAACATTCCAGCACAAATGCACACCAGCTTTGTTAGCAGGAAAGAAAAGGGCTCTGCGCAACTCTTTCCACAAATCATAACCAAATTCATTACGAACGTGAGTATATTTATAAATTCTACCTAGAAATTTTGCAATTGGCTTCTGTTGAAAGTGGGAAATCAGAGGGAACAGATTAGTGATACTAGAGCTATGAGCAAACAGCCTGACAAAATTTTCCAACCTATCTGTGGGTAGACAAATTTGGGGGGGACCATTTCACTGAATTTCCCAACCCAGCAAGGTGGCCCTGGCGCTAAATTCTCTCTCTCTCTCTCTCATTAGTGAATAAAGGCATAACAAAAGCTGCCAGGGTTTGTGAAATCACTAGAGAGACGTATCGGTTTCTCCATTATGACATGATCCCACACCCTCAAATACCAGGAGGAAACTGTGTGAAGGACAGACCTCCCATTTCCATCCAAGTGGGCAGCTGAGAAGGAGGAGATGAGAGATGGTGTGTGGTTAGTGCTGGACTAAGGTTGTGGAAACCCAGGTTAAAATCCCCGCCTGGCCACTCAGCTGACTAGCTGACCCTGCAGGGATGAGCAGGAACAAACCACCACCATGCTGTCACCTTCACAGAAGATACGGCTATGATAGAGGATAAGGCTATCAATGGCTACTAGCCACAATGGCTATGTTCTACCTACACTGTCAGAGGCAGTATGCCTCTGATGACTAGTTCCTGGGAATCATAATTGGGGAAAGTGCTGTTTCAGGTTTCTCTTGATGGCTTCCCATTGTGGCATCTGGTTGGCCACTGTGAGAACAGGATGCTGGAGTGTCAGACTACGACCTGGGAGACCAGGGTTCAAATCCCCACACAGCCATGAAGCTCGCTGGGTGACCTTGGGCCAGTCACTGCCTCTCAGCCTCAGAGGGAGGCAATGGCAAACCCCCTCTGAACACCGCTTACCATGAAAACGCTATTCGTAGGGCCGCCATAAGTCAGGATCGACTTGAAGGCAGTCCATTTCCATTTGGTGGCCTGGTCCAGCAGGGTTCTTCTGATGTTCTTATGGGGCTCTACTTCCCAATTCCCTGGATGCCAAGCTTTTCTCAGAGAGAAACCTACCAAATAAGCTAAGCAAAAGAAGAGGTAGTTTATGTTGGCATGTATGGGATAAAGCGCCATTTTTATATTGAAAATGTCCCTTTTATTGTGACCAACCAAAAAATGTCACAAAATACTAAGAAAACAAAGGACTCCATCAGGACTCTTTATCAGGGGGATGTTAAGCAAAGTGGGTTGGTGTGTGTGTGAGAAAAAAAGCTGGCTTGCTATTGATGCCATAAAGTCTGCGTCGGTGAAAAGTTGGATTTTGTTGTATATTTCTTAGAAAAGGCATGGGCATGTGGACTGTAACGAAGCACCTGCACTTCAGAATTTACCGCTACACCACTCAGGTAACCAAACACTATCTCTCAGACTAGCCTACTTTATAAGGGTGTTGTAAAGATAAAATGGGGGGAGGAGAGAAACATGCAATCCAGATTGAGCACCTTGGAAGAAAAGGTGAGATGTAAAGATAATTAATCATCTTTGTGCAAAAGATCTTCCCAAGCATTGTCGAACTATATTTAGTGAGGCCAGTCTGGGTCAATGCTTTGCCTTGTGGCTTGTCTTTGTGCGACATCCCACTCCAAAAGCTGGAAGCAGTCTTGCTGGACCATCCTCAGATTAGGGTGGTTTTATTGGCCAATTAGCATTTAGAGACGAGGAATATTTTTGTTGGGATTTTGGCAGGTGCCCATTGGGACTGGCAGGGCAGAAGGCAGAGAGGCCGTCAGGAGATGGAGCCAGGGCCAATGACGGGCAGAGCCAACCAGTTTTGGTTCAGCTGCCATCCTCCTTGCTGCTGAGTTCTGCAAGGGCAACACTGAGATTGGGGAGGAAACTGACTGCTAGTGCTACCACCCCACCCCACCCAGACTGGCAGGCAGGCGAAGGCTGGCTGAGGTTGGTGGGGCACTGCCCCTAATAAACCAGCCTCCAGCGATTTTCTGCATTCAGTATTTAGTTCTTTCTCCTGCTCTTCATCTCTGTTTGCACAAGTTACAGAGACAGCAAAGGGTAGAAAACAATTTTCTCACCAGGAAGGCATTCCTGTTTATTGGTAAGAGAGGTCAGGCCTGCAATGAATTATTAAGACCGCGGAAAGGGGGGCCTGAATTCTGGCTCACCCCCCGGGTCCTTCTGCTCCGGTTTGGGGCTATCGATTGCTCTCTTATTTACCTCCCCCTCCCCTTTTGTTTCCTCTATTGCTCCCTAACCAAAAGGTCCTTTGAGTCCAAGGTCATGTTACAGCAACACAGGGGTTGAAGGCAAGGCGTTTGCAGGGATGCTCCTTTTCCAGTTGCCATGAATCAGCAGAAAGAGACACCACAGTCCAAATGAATAAGCCTTAGTAAACATATAAGCTGGGATTGTTTGGTAAAACACTTTCTCCCCCTTCCTCCTTCCTTTTCTTCCTTTGGCCCAAACCAAAGCAGATTTACTGTTATGAACATCATGTAG
This sequence comes from Rhineura floridana, assembly GCF_030035675.1. Taxonomy (NCBI): domain Eukaryota; kingdom Metazoa; phylum Chordata; class Lepidosauria; order Squamata; family Rhineuridae; genus Rhineura; species Rhineura floridana. The sequence continues at coordinate 17,723,797 of NC_084499.1, read as the reverse complement.
CTCATACATTCCCCTGGGCCTTGCGTAGTGTGTAGATAGAAATAGAGAAATAACTGGTGTTTCTTCTTCCTTTCCCTACCTCTCCATCTTTTTCTTTTTTAAAAAATGTGCACACACACACAGTTCTTGGAGGACTTTTATAATATCATTTGTATTTGCAGTCTTGAGTAACCCCAGAGCTGTGCAAAATGAGTAAGATTTCAGGAGCTTTAGCCATGTTTTTTTTTGGACAAACTTTATAATGAATGAAGCTTCACTTTTATAAACATACCCTCATCACAGGATAATTTACTTTTCATTTTACAGGTAGAGAAAGTGCAGTAGAGTAAGGAGGTAGGATGACAAGAGAGCTAGATGGGGCAAAGGGTCAGCTATCTTATCTCTTTCTTAGACAACTTATGTTATCCCTGACTAGAGAGAGGGGAGAATCGTACAGAATCCTTGCTACTTCTCTACCCCCCAAAACACACTCACATGTTTACCAAGGGAAATCTGCTGGTCCTGATTGTGGAGATAAAGCTGGTAAAGGCACAAGAACCTTGTTCTTCCCTAATGCCTAAGCCTCTTTGCAAAGTTTTCAAGTTTTGAATTTGTCATTTGGGAAAGGGATTCTTTAACATCCGCCTGCATTTACTGTGTAATAGTATTTACAGGAAATAACTTCTAAGGACTACTAGAAAGGAAGACAGAAAAGTGCACTACAGGGGAGGAGAAAAACAAAAGCTCTTTTGGACTCCCGGAGTTCCTACTGCCTGGTATCCAAACAACTCACTTATCAACCACAGCTCTGACTTCACTCACTGGATTAAAACTGACAGTCAGGAGCAGCCAGGCTGGCTCATTCGACAGAAATCACTTAGAAGGGTACCTGCACATTTTGCTTCATAACTTTCTTTCTAGAAGGGCTAAAGACTTAACTTGTTTAAAATGAAAGCTCAGAGTCTAGGCCCCCTTCCTGGAGGTGCCAATAAAAGCATTTGTGGGCACCATGGCACCCACAGGCGCCAGGTAAGCAATCCCTGCAGTAATCTATACAGGAGGTTATCAGAGCATGGATTATTAAGGCCAAGCTATCCCAGTCCAGGAATGGCTGCAGCTGGCCATTATGCTTCCTGTTGTTTACAAAACAGTTGTGTTTTTGTAAGAAATAGCAGTTGGTTGTATTTGTTTTACACTACACAAAAATAACGCATGATAAAAAAAATGTCATGTAGCCAAGGTGATATGAATATGTTGTTTCCTCTTGACCTCCCTCCCCTCCCAAGATTTTCAACTACATACCACTTGGTGTACTAAAGCAAAAGGTTTTATTTTAATGCTAATGGCTTTTAAAAAAAAATCTTATTAGGGAATTTCCATTTAAAAACAAAGCACTAAAACAATGATAGCCTTCTCTCCCTACCACCATCACCCCATGCAGAAACGTTCCCAAGAAATGAAATGATACTAAACCATGAACTCAGTGCCTGGTGTAGCCTGAACATAAAGATGCTGTGATTTACACAAGGGGGGGAAATGTCATTCTGATAAATGCTCACCCTTACTGGGCAATTTACATTTTTATCTTCGTAATGAAAAAAATGGCCAGAAGTATTGAGGCTGGCATGTCTCTGTGGCATCCAAACTCCCTGCAGAGAGGCATATTATACAGGAGAGGGGTAGGGGTTAATGACATTCTGGGCTGGAAATTGTGTTCCTAAGAAGATTATCTTCTCTTTCAACTGGGGCTGGGTGTGTCTAGCACACAACAGACAGAGCTCCAGCTTCCAAGGAGTGATTTTAAAGAGCCTCCCTCGTAGCAAAGGGGTAATCACATCATAGTCTAATATGGCTTCAGCTGCACAAGTGCATAATATGTGCACCCCCGTGGCAACCTCACTTCACCCCTAGTCCACCTTAGAAATTTCTGATCCTCCTAGAGTGAGTGTGAATTTCAAAGAAAGGAGGAGGACTGCAGCACCAACCAATCTCACCTCTGCTACAAAGTCATTTATTAGCCTCCACAATGCTGTTCTCTCTAATTCCCCAGCATATGAGGATAATAACAATATTGGTATTGGCCTTTACCAGCTTCAGAAATTACTGAGGTAATACCTGCAAAGTGCTGCTGTTGTTGTTGCTAGCTCCTTAGGTTTTATTTTCCTAATTTATTTATTTTTTACTTCTGCAAGCCTGCCAATATCTCTCTCCCATGTGGGGGTAATACACGTATGTCTTAGGTTTTGTCTGAACTGAGCCTTATGGCTCAGGCTCTCCTGGGACTTAACTTTCTCCTCTTTCCAGCCAGCTTCAGTGGTATCGGGTCTGCTTTTTCAAACCAGGTAGCCAGAGACCAGCTTACAGAAAGGGAGATCAGATTCCTCTTTTTGCAAATCTCTCTCTCTCTCCAGGAATGATTCCTACCACTTGACTGAAAATGAGGGCATCTAAGGGTTAAGCTTCTTGGCTCCTACACTCAGCTATTTCCTTCTAGCCTTGGAAGGACCTGGCTCTCGCTACTGAAAGGAATAACCCACTTTTCTGTGCATACTTACACATGAGCAAGCGGGTCATACGAGAAAGAAACACAACAGCAGTGAGCCAGATGATGCTATGTAGAGCAAAGTGCATTATTGATTCAGAGAATCAGAAAATGGTTAGGACGTTGGGAAAGTGTCCTGCTCTTTAAAAGCTTGTGTGCCTCCTTTGCTTGAGAGTTGCAGGCCTTGCAGAGTGGACTCACGATGCTGACATAAATATTTTATTACATTAAAAAAGAAAACAGAGGGGGAGAAAGGACCTGGATAATTTGAGCATTGGAAGAGTAGGACAGAGAAGAGGAGAAATTGGAGTGGCAGGGTAAAGGAGGTGAGCAAAGAGCAAGTGGAGATTGTCTGAAAGGGGTGGCAGGGATTCCATCCAAGGGGGAAAATTTTTAAAGCCTCTCAGGGCATTTTGGCTTTAAACATGCACAGCCCACTGCTTCCATCCCTAACACTGACCAAAAGCCCTAGGGATAGGCTGCAGCTCAGTGAGAGAGTCCATGTTCTGCATACAGAAATTCAGAGTACACAGAGTTCCCCATTTACTTGGGCACTCTAAATTTTTCTATGCAGAAGCTGGGCACTCTCAATGAGCTACAGCCCATCCCTATGGCTTTTGGTTGGGGTTAGGGATGAGAGGCAAGACTGAAAGCCAGTGCAGTGCAGTGGTTAGAACAGCCTTCCCTAACCTAATACCCTTCCTTCAGATGTTTTGGACTACAACTCGCATCATCCCAGACCACTGGCCATGCTTGGCTGGGGATTATGGGAGTGATAGTCCAAAATACCTGAAAGGTGCCACACCTCAGTTAGAGTGTCAAACTTGAACTCGGAAAACCCAGGTTCAAATCTCCACTTAGCTGTAAAGCTCCCTGGGTGACCTTATTTATTTATTACATTTATACCCTGCCTTTCTTTTTCATGAAACCCAAGGTGGCTTATGTATGGTTCCCAAGAGGTCTCCCATCCATGCACTGACCAGACCTGACCCAGCTTAGCTTCAGCAGGGAGCTGGCCTTATGTGCCTGGGACCATTATTTGATTATATTCTGCCCTTCCTCCCAGGGCAGCAAACAAAAGCACTAAAACACTTTAAAACATCAGAAAAACAGACTTTGAAATATATTACAAGAAAACATCTTTAAAAACATTTTTTTAAAAAAGCTTTAAAACGTATTTTTAAAAAAGGTTTATAAGCATCTATTTTAAAAAAAAGTTTTAAGAACATTAAAAAGCAATTCCAACACAGACACAGATTGGGACAAGGTCTCAACTTAAAAGGCTTGTTGAAAGAGGAAAGTCAAAAAGATAACAGAGATGGCGCCTGTCTAATATTTAAGGGGAGGGAATTCCAAAGGGTAGGTGCCACCACACTAAAGAGCCATTTCCTATGTTGTCCAGAACAGAACTCCTGATAAGATAATATCTGCAGGAGGCCCTCACCTGCACAGCACAGTGATCGACTGGATATATAAGGGAGAAGACAGTCTTTCAGGTATCCTGGTTCTAAGCTGTATAGGGAGCTGTACACCAAAACTAAAACCTTGAACTTAGCCTGGTAGCTAATAGGCAGCCAGTGCGATTCTTTCAGCAGCAGGGTGACATGTTGGCGAAATCCTATCCCAGTCAGCAGTCTTGCCTCCGCAAGTCTCCATCTTGCTAGGATTCAGACTCAGTTTATTGGCCCTCATCCAGCCCACCACCAAGTCCAAGCAGCGGTCCAGGGCTTGCACAGCCTCTCCCTATTCAGATGTTACAGAGAAACAGAGCTGGGTATTGTCAGCGTACTGCTGACACCTCACCCCAAATTTCCTGTTGACTGCTCCCAAGGGCTTCCTATAGATGTTAAACAACATGGAAGACAATATGGTACCCTGCGGCACCCCACAGCACATCTGCCGGAGGCCGAAAGACAATAACCCAAAGCTATTCTCTGAAAATGACCTTGGAGATAGGATTACAACCACTGTAAAACAGTGCCTCCAATACCCGTCTCACCAAGTCGGCCCAGAAGGATACATGGTCACTGGTATCAAAAGCCACTGAGAGATCAAGTAAGAGTAACAGGGTCACACTCTCCCTGTTCTTCTCCTGATAAAGGTCATCCATCAGTGCGACCAAGGTCGATTCAGTCCCATAACCAGGCCTGAACCCAGACTTGAATGTGTCAAGATAATCTGTTTCATCCAAGAGTACTTGCAATTGCTGTGCCACAACCCTCTCAATCACTTTCCCTAAGAAGGGGGTATTTGTGACCGGCCAGTAATTGTTGCAAACCAATGGGTCCAGGGTGAGCTTTTTCAGGAGTGGTCAGATCACCGCCTCTTTCAGGTTGGCTGGAACCACTCCCTCCCGCAATGATGCATTGACCATACCGTGGATCCCCTCGGCCAAACTCTCTCGGCAAGCTTTAATAAGCCAAGAAGGGCAAGGGTTGAGAGGACACGTTGCTGGCTGCATCATCACAAGCACCTTGTCCGCGTCATCAGGCCGCATCAACTGAAACGTTCCCAAGAAGTTGGAGCACACGTCGCACTGGACACCTCAGTGGGGTGATCTTGAGACAGTAACTTAAACCTAACTCACAGGGTTGCTGTGAGGATAAAATCAGGGACAAGGCAGAAGAGATCATGTTCGCTGCCTTAAGCTCCTTAGAGGAAAGATGGGATGCAAATTCAAAAATAAACAATAAAACTGGTATTTGGGTGATTGGGAATTGGGTGTGCATATGCACATTACGTGTACTTGCACATACATTCACACACACGCATGCTCATGTCACAGGAAATTTGGAAATGGTCCCAAGTCAAGCCTCCACAACAAGCTGCCCTGACTGAAAATATGAAAAGATCATATCAGCATACTGTTGGAATCTGTGGACAGCCTGATTTTGACTCAGCAAATTTATCTTCCCTTTCCCTGGCTGCAGCTTGTGTCTGGCCCTGAATTAACAATAGGCTATTTATCCAACTAGCTGTTCCAGTGACACAAGAAGTAAGGTGGGGGGAGTCAGTGCCTCTTCCCTGGCAAGACAGCTTGAAATGCACAGCCCTGACAACTGCTAAGGCCCCTACCTTTTATACAGGAATCACTGTTAAGGTGCAGTGCAGAAAGAACCTGCTTGCACCTGTCAAATACATCAGATTGTGAGGGGTGTCCCCAATACAGCTATGTTTGGTTTTGTAACATGGTAGAGTCCATACAAAGTTGATCTTCAATCAGTAGAATTTTTGGCAAGTTCAGTCAGTCACACAACTCTCCTGAAACAAATCCAAATTGGGACTCCTCCCTTGAAAAAGTGTTGAATCGGGGCCTAAAATTTGACAGGGTGATTTGTGACCCGGAAATGTGTCAGGAGAGCTTAGTTCAATACACCAAAGTTTACTGCAAATGTCAGGCAGTGGTTTTATCTTATTAATATATATTAGCAGGGGAGATCCCAATAGGTCTCCAAGAGTTGAGAGATATGAGAAAGGAGAACTCCAGAAACAGCTACCTATGAAGCACAGGACCCAGGGTGGCTGGGAGGGTGCCATCACAGGTACCATCATAACCAGCAACACTGGTCATGGAATACAGGCCATGTGATTACATGTACTGCATTATGTAGACACCACCAGAGTGCAGTGGTTACAGGGAAGGATCTGTGAGTTCATCAGCTCCCATCACTAAGGATGTCAGAGAATTCTGACGGAAGTGGAAATTGCTGCAGTTTGTGTGGTCAGAAACGGAAATCAGTCAAGGAAATGTGACTGGAATTCACTCACATTGTCATTTTTAAGTCCGCAAATGATATGAAATTTGTGTTTTGGGTTTTTTGCATTGTTTTGATGTTTCCTTGATACTTTAATGAATTTAAGTTACGTGCATTATATAATTAAATAGCAGACAGCAAAACTAATAATGCAGTCTTTGGCAGAAACTGAATTGCAGCAGAATGTAAATGGTGCTGATTGTAATACAGGTTTGAATGCAAGTAGCTTCCTTGCTGGCTGGGGCTGATGGGAGTTGTAGTCCAAAACAATCTGGAGGGCACCAGATCAAGGGAGGCTGATCTACACTAGTGAGTCCTTGCTCTCCAGAGTAGAGGCTTTTCCCAGTCCTCCCTGGAGGAGCTGGAGATTGAAACTGAGATTTTTTGCAAGCAAAGCATATGCGCTCCGTCAGGGATGGGGAACTGCACTCCCTTCTGCGCCCTTTCCAAGAGCCACTAGCCAATGGTGGGCAATGCAACAAATACAAATTTTACCTTTGTATATTATAGGCTAGTTTCTACACACACTCACACTCTCAATCCACCATCCAGGCAACCAAGAAGCATTGTTATAATTACTTATTCAATTTATATCCCGTCCTTCCTCCCAAAAGAAGCCCATGGTGGCAAACGACAAGAGATAAAACAATAAAAATATATCTTAAAAACCATCCCAATACAGATGCAGACTGGGAAGGATCTCTACTTAAAAGGCTTGTTGGAAGAGTTCTGAGGCATCCTCCCGCTGGGCAAAAGCAAGGAAGATGCCAAGCAGGGCTTGTAAAGGGTGTGGCCTGGGAAGAGGGAGTGTGGCTTGGGGACAGTCCCAAAGGCCAGCTAGAGAGACCTGGAGGGCTGTATTTGGTCCCAAGGCCTGAGGTTCCCCATCTATACTCCACATCCTTTCCCCAAAGGGTTACTGCTTCAAAGCCTTCAAACGTGAAGTAATATTAAAGAAGAGAGTAGCTTCAAATGTGATGTGCAGCATGTTTTCCTCACTTGGCCACAGTCCACTTCCACAGACCTAGGATTTAAGAGCAGGATCGAAACTCTTTGAAGAAATCAACCATTAGTGGACTTCCCTCCTTGCCAGGTTAAAGCAGTCACACAACATTTTGCTCACTCAGACAGATGCATAATAAGTTGCCTTCCAACTAATTCAGACTCAAACACTCTTTCTTCAGAGCTGATATAGATCCATTTGAGACCATTTCTTCCAGCTCATGCCCACCTCTTGATTTACATCAGGGGAATCTTTTTCAGCCCAAAGGCTGCATTTCCTCATGGCCAACCTTTTGGAGGTCACCTGCCAATGGTAGAAAGAGCCCAAAGCAAAAGTGGGTGTAGTGGCCAAAAGTGGGCAACCTTTGCCCAGAAAGCCATATTCCTGGTAGAGTTCACACAGAGGTTGTCTACTGGATCCCATCTCCTGAACCAAATCATGCCAGTTCTGGCAGCCCTGGATCGCCACGGGTCAGATTAGTTCCACTAGGGAAGGAAAGATCTGTCTATTTTGGTTCTCTGTTTCTCATTTGTCCAATCTTAAATTTTGTTCTCCACATTTCTGCAGCAATTTGAGAATATTTTTTAAATCCTCATGAAAATTCTCCAGCATTTTAGTGTGAATTTCTCTAATAAGCACATTTTTGTAGGCAGTTTTGACTAATGCACATATTTTTCCATGTTATTTCTCATCATATATTGCATTTTATTTTCACTCATATATTAATTTTTATGCACCCTTTCCCCTAACGTCTATTTTTGTAACCATGGTTTGGTTGGTGAACTGCACTGAAAAATTCAACGAATTTGGAAGTGTGGCTGTGTTTTGGGTCTCATATTGTTTTGGAAAGTGCAGATTTGATAGATTTGGCTTGAAATGCAAACTGAACCAGAATTCTTGCCCATCCCTAGTTCACCTGGAGTAATACAGGTCTGTCAAAAATGGGGATGGTGTGACGGTGAGGAGATGGGGGAGAAGGAAACATGCAGGCAGCATGCATTTTAAACCCTGATTAACCATGCAGTCAGTGGGGGGGGGGGAAGAAAAGGAGACGCGTGTCACCCTCCTAACAGGCGAAAAGGTTTGGGGCCTGGTTCTGGGTCAGCCCTGGATCATCCCAGGTTGGATTGGAGCCACTCCGAAGCACTAGATCAGACCCCAAATTGGACTGGGGGGCCCATTCACAGCCTTAGTACACACACACACACACACACACACACAGAGAGAGAGAGAGAGAGAGAGAGAGAGAGAGAGAGAGAGAGAGAGACCCGATTGGGAGCTCCGATCCACTTGCACATTACTGCTGTGTTTCGAGCAGGAAAAAACAACCCAACCCTCCAGAAACAAGCATATAAAACAAAAACCAACAAGAAATGGCGCAAAAGCACTGTAACGCTATTTGGGCAAAATTAGCCAACATTTTTTTAAAAAAGTAGAATCAAATTCAGCTGAAGAGTATCACTGAAATGTAAATAAATAAATAAATAAATAAATGCCTGCGCTGCTGCCACCCCCCCCACTACTTCCCTTCCCTCCCTTCCTTCCAGCCCCTTCCAAACCCTGGTGCCAAAATTAACAGCCTCCATTTGCTGGTAAAACAGAGCTTGCTGACACCATCAGAATACTCCCCTGCCCCTCCAGCCCATCAATAATGCTAAGAGCTCCATCTCTGCATCAAAGAAGCACCATCTGCACAAGGGATGAGAGATTTGTTTGCACCCAAACAAATGCAAACAGACTTTAATGAAAAGATGGACTGTGGGCTCAGGGCCTGCCCTCCCCCCCCCGGTACAATAAATAAACACATTAAAATTATGTGCCAAGAAAAGTGGAATTCTGCAATGGGTCTAAAGTTATGCAAGTTGGGCACGCCTGCACATAAAAGTTCTTTTATTTTAGTCATGCCATTAACTTGACACATTTGCACAGGCATTTTTGGTGAATGGTTTCCTATCCATTTTCAATCACAGACACATATGATTTGTTGTCTGACTTTCTCTTTCTCTCCCTCCCTCCTTCTCATCTTATGTGAAATTTACAATTCATTTTTAAAGTGTCCCTGCCTGAAGGGCATTGACAGGAACAAGAAGAAGTTCAAGAACTGTGAAAACAAAACCCTCAGCGTTAATAAGCAGCAAGTATGTGCCGTGGAGTGGAAAGAGCAGCCAGATGTGAATAGAATTGGCTCCAGAACTTGGAAGGTCAGCACTCAGAGGAATTTTCCACCTCTCCAAGTCTTTAGGCAATCGCTACAGCCCATCCCACCCCAGTTTTCAAATCCCACCCAGAAAGGTTTGCTGTTTGGGGTGTTGATTATATGGGACCATGAAGGTTCCCCTTGGAGGCCTAAAAGTGCTCATTGCTCACAAGTCACTTTGAAGACTGGAATCTTATCATTCCTTCCAACAGCAAACTCTGTGCTCCTGTGATGATAAAAAATGAATACAAAAATGGGGCAACTGAGAAAACAAGACAGAAATATCAGCATGCTCAGGGGAACCTTGAAGTTTACAGAAATAAAGAAATAGAATAATAAAAACACTCAGAAGGGGATACTTCCCCCAAATTGCCCTGAGAGGACTGAGCATGCTCACTGGCCTTCATGAGCCATGCAATGTTGAGTTTCTGTTAGAACAGAAGGGAAGGGCAGGGAGGGTGAAATGATGTGGTTGAGATACTGTAAGCTCTTCAACATAGTATCTCTGAGGAAGGTATATTGGCTGGCTGGCACCCTGAACAGGACCTGTCTGGTTAGGAGTTAAGGATATATTGCAATATTCTGTTGCAAGTTCTGTTTGCATGTACTGAAGCCCATTCCAGGGCCCATAACACTTTAGCGTGACCAACAAAAGGTACCTAGGGATGCCAGGAATGGGGAATCTTCTTTGGCCCAAAGGCCACACTGCCTTCAGGGCAACCTTCCAGGGGCCATTTAGATGGAGTTCAAGGACGTATTCTATGCAAGCAAAAACAGTCAAGGAGAGTGCGAAGCAAGGATGGTGAAGGTGTGGTCTGGGGAGAGTCCCAAGGGCCAGATAGAGAGGTCTGGAGGGCCACGTTTGGCTACCAGATGTTAGGTTCCCCACCTAACATTGGGTTGTGCTAATGTAGAAAACAGATCAGCTATCAACAGATCTCACTAAGTTCTATGGATCAAAGGAAATTAACTAAAATTTTGGAACATTGCTATTGCTAGTCGGGCGGTATATAAGTTTTAAAAATAAATAAATAAAAAATAACATGACAGGGTAGCAGCACCTGTTCCAGGGATCATAGGTCACTAGGAGGTTTAACCTGCCTCCCAATGATGTCCTCAAGCAAATCTCTTTACCATCAAACATTTATTACTATGAGGTGGTTAACACAGCAGTTTACTTGGGGACAAAGCTGGTGTGAGGAACCCACCCATCAACCCTGGGTGGACCACATGGCATGCACATTCTACACACCTGAGTGGGGTGCTTCAGTTCACAGGCCGCCCTCTCAGACACATCCCAGATGTCCTAATTTCACCAGCAATGCATACAGCACAGGGTGCTAACTTACATTTATCTCATGTATGAGGTGGATGGTATAAGTTGGGGATGTGGAGCCTGTGTGATTCAGCAGATGTTGTCAGACTCCAGCTCCCATCAGCCCCTGCAGCCAGCGTGGCCAAAGTTCAGGGCTGATGGGAGTTGTAGTTCAACATCATCTGTTGGGCCACAGCTTCTCTATCCTGGATATAAGCAGGAGCTTTTTTGTTAGACTGCAAAGCAGACTGGCAATAAAATAAACATTGGGAGCATCAGTAGTGGCTGACAAGGGAGACCAAGGTGGGGTGATGTTCCTTACCTGGCTTCCCAATGCAGAGGTTGCTGCTGGTAACCAAGCTGGGGAGGTGCAAGGCAGTGGGGAGGGCGGCACAATGTGGGTGCAATGGTGGAGCCCATCCAACACTCCCACTGCTGCGCCTGTGGTGTGCCAGCCTCCCCACCGCCTCTCTCCTCTCCCTCTCGGTTATCAGCAGCAACCTACACATTGGGAAGCCAGGTGAGCAACCTCATTCCACCCTGCTCTGCCATCCGCTGCAGGGGAGCACTGAATCCCAAGCTTTCAACACAGGTGTGGGGTCCTGAAGTATTGACGCAAAACCTGTTATTGAGGGCTCTTCTTCAAATGCAGTTATTGAGATGGGGAGAGGAGAGATGCTCCCAGGTGAAGTTTGCTACCGTGTGAGTGTGTATGTTTGGCTCACCTTAGTTGTAAGATTGTGCAACCACAGGGCTCTGGCTCTATTCTTTTGGCTGTTCCTTTTTTTGACCCTTTAAACAAAGCAAGATTTGTGGATGATAAATCAATGCCCCCCACTGAGCTTTGCACCATGTGGAATAAAAGGCAACAATTAATATTTAAGGGGGAAAGTATGTTAAAGATTTTTAAAAGTACAAGAGCAGATTGATTCCTGCTTTTCATGTCTTTCATGCCAAGGTTGGAAGGGGAGAGACAAAACCCTTTCACACTTTCAAAGCCTACTTACAATTGGGTATTTTGAAATGCAAATCTAAGCTTCCACTCTGCAGGCTGCAAGACACTTGCCCTTACTTTATTTATGAGCCTTACCGCACCTTCCACCAGAAAGTGAAGCCCCCATTTGGAAAAATTTGCCATTCTGATTTATTCAAAATGTGTATATTTGTTTGTTTCACCACAAGGTCCCACGGTGGGATATATATACAGCCAGTAAAAAGCTATTAAATAACATTAAAACATCACTTAGCCATAATTAAAACAACACAAAGATTTCTACAGTGCAGAGTTGTATGTCTTGGGCTAGGGAGGAACAACCTTATCTAAAATGAACTCATCTGCTACCAAAAGCCTTGGGGAAGAGCTGCATCTTCATTAAGAATGGAAGAGAAATTCAATTTTGTTTGCATTTTTATGAGAAACTTACCTAAATTCACACTTCTTGAACCAATATACAAAAAGACACAGCCATCCTTCAAACTTTGTACTTCTCCGAATTTTGCAATACTGTTCCCCAACCAATGTGTACAAATATATATATATTAGGGGATAGTGTGCCTAAAAATGCATATATTAATGAAAATAACATACGAAAATAAATTTCCTTGCAAAAAATGTGTATATAAGTTAAAACTGCATACAAAAAAGTTTTTATTAGGAGAAACTTGTGCTAAAATGCTGATGAACATTTGCAAATTACTCCAGGAATGTGGAGAACTGAATTTAAGGCTGGAAAAGTGAGTAACTCTGAAGTGACATATTTGTCCATCCCAGTTCTTAGCTAACCAAAGAAATAAGAGCAATGACAGTTCCAGGTGCACCTCTGAGGGGAGTTCTATAATTGAGTGGCCACCATAGAGAAGGCCCTCCTATGGGCAATCATCACTCAGGCCTCAAAGGGCAGTGGCCTCAACATCAGGGACTGCCCTGCTGATTTTCACATTCAGTCAAGGCTATGCGGGAACAGATGCTCCTTTAAATATGTGGGGTGAGGCTCATGTTATTTAGGGCTTCCTGTGTTAACATAAGCACCTTGAATTGGGCTTGGAAGCAAATTGTATTTTTCCTTTTTCCTTTACATGACTGCCAAGGTAGCTAACAACAAGACACAAAAAAAACTTATATAAAGCTATCAGTGACTACTCGCCATGATGGCTGTACAGTGTTTATATAGAATTATGCCTCTGAATACCAGTTGCTGGAAATCACAAGAGTTGCTATTCTACTCAAATCCTCCTTGCAGGCTTCCCAGAGGCATCTGGTTGAACACTGTGAGAACAGGATGCTGGACTAGATAAGCCTTTGGCCTGATCCAGCAGGTCTCTGCTTATGTTCTTATTCAGAACCAGAGCTTGGAAAAGTTACTTTTTTGAACTACAACCCCCATCAGCCCTAGGCAACATGGCCACTGGATTAGGCTGATGGGAGCTGTAGTTCAAAAAAGTAACTTTTCCAAGCTCTGTTCAGAACCAAAACATATTCTGTGACTCCTGATGTGCACTGAACATACTCAGTCCTCATTTGTAAGCTGCTTTGAGCACATTTTTTGTGTGAAAAGACAGCATACAAATAAAAGGATGATGAACCTTAAGTGGAAAAGAAAAACAAGGGAACAGGGAATGTGAAGTCCCTAACAGGTTATAATATCCCAGAGGAAGGCATGGCAGCAACCCTGAACAGGAGCACTCCTCCTATTGAGTGAAGATATACCACAACATTTTCTTGCAGATCCCACTTATCACCTCCCCACCCAACCCATCTAACCCAGAATTAAAGGAGAGCAAGGTGCCAATTTGTCAGCATCTTGGCACACGGCACACACAGTAGCTGTCAGGCATGGTAGGATGGCAGCACTCCCCTGACCTCCAGCCAGCCACTTTGCTGCTGCCTACTAGGAGGTAGAGGAGGAGCAAGGTTGTTGTGGTGCAAACGCATCAGCAGGAGCACTGGATTGGCTTAGCCAATGCATTTGCACCAGACTGACCTCACCCTTCCCTCTCTACCTTCTGGTTAGCAGCCAACTAGTGGCCAGCAGAATAATGACAGGGAATTTTGGGTTCCCCATTTCCCAATTCCCCAGTGGCATCTGATCCCATTGACCACTACTGGCTTCAGTGCCTATTATTTAACTGAAACTATGGTGGCCCCACACAACCAGTGGCAGGACTCAGCAGCAGTGATGCCTGAACTGGAGACCAGCATAGCGGCTGACACAGAGAATGCCCTCTCCCAGGCCACCACTGCCACACCCATCCCAAGCTTCCAAGGGTGGCATCATGAGCACAAATCATCATCAATGTACAATAAAAAGAATGTTTGGAGGGGGGCTTTACTTCGGCTTCTTGACATATGCTTATGAAGATTCTCCAGCAACCAAATGATCAAGGAGATGAAGTAACTCCCCTAGGTTGCAGCATTTGGAGCTTTTTAGTTTAGAGAAAAGGCAAGTACGAGGTGACATGACAGAAGTGTATAAAATTATGCATGGCATGGGGAGAGTAGATAGAGAGAAGTTTTTCTCCCTCTCTCATAACACTAGAGAACTCGTGGACATCCAGTGATGCTGAAAGTTGGAAGAGTCAGGACAGACAAAAGTGCATAGTTAAACTATGCATTTGCTCCCACAAGAGGCAGTGATGGCCACCAACTTGGATGAATTTAAAAGAGGATTAGACAAATGCATCAAGGATAAGACTATCAGTGTCTACTAGCCATGATGGTTGCACAATGCCTCCATAGTCGGAGGCACTATGTTTCCGAATACCAGTTGGTAGAAACTGCAGGAAGGGAGAGTACTCTTGCACTCAGGTCCTGCTTGTGGGCTTCCCATGGGCATCTGGTTGGCCAGTGTGAGAACAGGACAGTGGACTAGATGGGCTGATCCAGCTGGGCTCTTCTTAAGAGACAGAATTACACTCTGCACATGTTTAGATGCTCTTTCTGCAGTTACTACTTCTTCTCCAAAGCTCAGCCACAAACAACACTGAAAACAGATTCTGGGGCTGAAATCTGGCAAGCCAAATTAAATCTGGCAAGCCAAATTAAATCTTCATCTTTTTTTTTCTCTCAGCCTGTAATTATGGCCAATAAATGTCAAGTACTTCGAACACTGATTCTTAATGCTTGGCAACAAAGACACGGGTCTGGTGTTCAATAAATTCTCTTTTTTAAAGAAGAAAAAAAAACTGCCCTTAATGCTCCCCTGCATCCATTATTCAGCATGCCCAAGCCGATAATGAGATCTAAAACTGACCTTTAGGTTTTTCTGAGTTCTACCTTTGATCTAAGGATGATCATTAACTTTGTGCCTTAAGTTATGCAAGGCAGCACTCTCACCCTCAAGTACCATTTCGCTTAGGTTGTACCTAAGTGGAGTCAAAGCTGGCTGAGGACATCCTGGTGCCCAGAGGTGGGGAATCCAAATATCACTTTTCCCCTCTCCATGCAAATTAACTTGGGACACAATCCATGGGGAAATTATTTTGCAGCATCCACATCCCTGGCAATTGAAATGGACAGGAGCTGCACAAGAGTACTCCTATTTTTTTTGAATGGGGCTCATGTGGGAGAAATTCCTCACAGATTGTGTCCCACTGTTCAGATCTGTTCATCTGCCTGCCATTCAGGAATCACTCTTAGGACAGAATGTTTGCGGTGTGCATGTGCAAAACCCTCATGCTTTTCCATAACATGGTAGACTCCCACCCATGCAGGATGATTCAACAGCACTAGTGAAAAACCACATCTACCTATTTTATCTCCCTCTATCATTCAGTGCATGTTCCCATACTCAGATAATATAGTTAGCATTGGTGACACTTTCAGCAGTCTCTGTAATGAAGGCCCTGATGACTTTGGCCAAGGTCACACAGAATTAGACTCAGGAGTACCACATGGATAATCAGGTTAAGCTGTGATGACAGGAAGAGCATCAAGAACAAAAATGGAAAATTTCCTTATACCAAGTCAGATCATTGGTTCATCTAGCTCATTGTTGCTTACACTGATTGACAGTGGTTCCCCAGACCTTCTCAGGCAGAGAAAACTCTTCCCCATAACTTGGAGATCTTAAGGGTTTGAAGCTAGGACCTCAGCCTGCAAAAATGTAAATCTGTCTGACCGTGAATTTCTGTTTACTAAGGATGATGAATGGCATTCCAGACAGGGATGGTGCCTCCTTCTTCCAGTAGAAGATGTCATCCCTATCAAGTATGTCATTCATCATCTTCAGGGAAACACATGATCCACCAATGAGCTGCAGCCCTCCCTCTTGTCCAAATGTCACTAGTTTGAAAGGCCTATGAAATACAAATAAATATGTTTTAAAAAAGAACCATTTATCCTCCACTTATTTTAATGGACCATCTTGTATCTTTTGAACATAAGAAGATGGTCCATATGGCTTAGTATTGTCTACAATGACTGGCAGCTGCTCTCTAGGATTTCAGGCAGGGGTCATTCCCAGCTGTACCTGGAGATACCATTCGGGGGGGGGAGGGAAGGGCCATAGCTCAGCGACAATGCATCTGCTTTGCATGCAGAAACTCTCAGGTTCAATCTCCAATGGCATCTCCAGATAGGCCTGGGAGAGGCCTCTGTCTGAAACCCCGGAGAATAGCTACCAGTCAGTGAAGGCAATACTGAGCTAGATGGACCAAGGCAGCTTCCTGTTTTCCTATTTAAAGGATAGCTCAGTGGTAGAGCACCTGCACTGCATGCAGAAGGCCCCAAATTCAATCCCCAATGGCAACTCCAGGTAGGGCTGGGAGAGACCCGTCTGAAAACCTGTAGAGGCTGCCAGTCAGTGGTGACAATATTGAGCTAGAGGGCCAAATGCTCTGACTCATTACAAGACAGATACCTATTGAACATGGGACCTTCTGCATGCAAAGCATGTGCTGCATCTCTCAGTCATGGTCCCTTCCAAAAAAAATGAATGGGTTGCATCTAGTGCTAGTCCAACTCAGAGTAGATCCATTGAAAGTGACGGACATTACTAAATTAGGGCTACTCATTGGAATGGGTCTATGCTGAGTAGGATGTAGTTGGCTCCAACCCAGTATCTTGACTTCCACTCCCCTCTTCACACAATCGTGCCAGTCTCCATCTTGAACATCTTCATCACAGGTCGGTTTCACTTTGACAGCTCTTGCTAGACTCACCCTGAAAATAAATAAATAAAACCCTTCCACTTACATGAGTGCAAAATTTCTGAGGGGGGTTTCCGCAAGTAATTCCCGGTGGCTCCACTCGCACAGTTGCATATTCCTTCATGGGCATGGCCCTTGGTTGGCAGGCATAAAATTCCCACATTGGCCCATTGTCTGTGGTCACCCAGGATTTGCAAATGTCATACTGTCCCATGACTAGTGGGAGGCAGCGCAATAAGAAAGCAGCGTGGTGCAGCATGGCAGCCGTGTGACTAAGCGCAAGGTTCCTGGGCAGAGGAGATGCTTAAAATCTTGAGAAAGGCAAATGTTGCCCTAGGGGAGGCTCTCAGGATCAGCATAGAAATTCCGCATCTAATACAAATAGCAAACGCTTCAGAGGTCAAGGTAATAACAACTGCAGTTTTCCAGCTTGAAGTGCGTGTTTAGGCAAGGGGAAAGTCTGTTACAGATGCCACGTTCGTAGATGATCTTGTTCAGAGAATATGGGCAAGCTTTTCCAAGCCTGCCAGTCAGTCATCAAAAGTCTTCCTTAACTTCATTGTGTGTGTGTGTGTGTGTGTGTGTAAATGATCTTCCAAATCAGTGTGAAAATATCTAGAGGTGACTCTTCTCAGTCAATCAATAGAACGATCAAGTTCTGATTCTTTGATGAAATTTGATCAGCTGAGGATGCAGATAGCTGGAGGAACTGAAGAAGCAATGCAGTTGAGGGCTAGATCAAGTTATCTTCAATCTTTTCTTTTGCTATAATGTGAAGCTTTCTAAAGTGCTTTGAAGCTTTAACATTTTATGTTTTATTTTTAAGAAAATATATATATAAAAAGATAGCATTGTAGCATGATGTGGAACATGGAAAGGTAATAATCAAATCTTTGGGAATACAATTTCCTTGACAATAAGTGTGTGGTGGTTTAACAGAAGCTTGACTTGGCAATTCTTGTCTGCTGTTCATGGAGATGGAACCATTTTACTTTTTAAAAATAGATGTTTTTTATGTGTTTTTGTCTTCTTTCAAGAGAAGGGAGGCACTCATAGGGAACTACTGTTGGCTTCCAGCAACTTTAAAATGTAAAGTATCCAAACTTCCAGCTACAGAGTGAGGATATTCCTGAGTTCTTTTTTTCTTCTCCTTGAGAACTATAAGGAGAAAACAGCTAACTCCTTCACAAACAATACCTGAAACAAAAAACATTTTAAAAAGTCACATCAGCAAAAGGGAGTTTCCCCACAGAATGTTTTAAGGGGAACCATAACTCCCAAGCAAATGGATGTGGACACCACCTGAGAGTTATGCAAAGACTTTTCTCTGAATAATCACACCTGTGCTATTATCAACAGACAAACAAACAAAAACCCACCCAAGAAAATAACAGTTCCTAAAGGAAAAGGAGAATGGACAGTGAACAGTCAGGACTAGCCATGGAGGCTAGACAAGCAAATGGATAAGTCCTAAAGAGCCAAGGCAAATAAATAATACAGCCAGACAACTGGAAACACAGTTCAGCCTCCATGTAGAGGATTTATTTGGACAATGAAATTTAATAAAAAACAATCTGAAGGACTAATCACATTTAAGGCTCTCCTAATACACAAAGAGCAGTGACCTCTCCCAGTGTTCACTGGAGTTTAATCCAACATCTCTGCAGTCTTGCCTACTCCCTTTCCAATAGAGCTATTATAAAAAAATAAAACGACAACCAAAAATCCCTCGATCATAAATCAAAATGACTAAGAGCAAATGCACATATGAACACTCACATGGCAAAGCCAACGCTGAAACTGCTCCCCCCACACACACACAAAATCCCACTGCAGATTCTGCAAAGTACAGTGGTGTTTTAAGAAAATCTCAATTGCAGAATAAACCTTCCCCCCTTTCCTTCTACAGCTTCTCACCCCATGAAAAGACCACTTGAATCAGACATACAGCATTTCCTTCTTGCTCAATATGCAGTTTTGATGTAAGATCCTCAGTTACATCTGCATATACATGGGGGGGGCAAGCTGTATACTTATTCCCTCCCCTCTAGGCTGAAAGCTAACCTAATCAAGACATGCAAGTTACAAAAAGTGAGACCCACCTTCTCTGCTTCGTCCTCTAGATCTTTAGAGGAACCACTCTGGACTGCCTTGGCCCAGAATAAGCTCCCAAAAAAAGCAAAGTCTGGTTGCTATTTTTAAAGTCATGAGTAAATTGGGGGTGGGGAGGAAATAATGAAACAGAGTGAGACAGAAATCGCTCTATAAGCCTTGCTGACATCAGGACTATCTTTTCAATGATTAAAAAAATATCAGCTTCCTTATCACATTAAATTTGTCATGAGCTCTTATGATGCTAATAACATAAGAGACGTAAAGGTTTTGTCATCCAAAAACCCACATCTGATTTTGGGTCAGGGTTTTTTTTGGGGGGGGGGGGAAGTTGGAGAGTTGCAACTGGGGGAAACATTATGCCAAACTGACAAATCTATTCTCAAAAATGTAGAAAGAATAAATTTTGCACTGGGGCTGGTTGATAGGAAGGGAAAGTAAAGGATGAAAGTGTCTATGATATCAGTTGCTATGTTGTTACATTGCTACATAATGTGATTATTGCTACATAATCCCAGCAAACATTTCTTTTAAAACTGATTTGGAATGTCTGCACGGAGAGCCAAACAGGCAGGTTGTCCCATTATTAAATTTCCCATTTCAACTTTTGAATATCACAGGTGTTTTATGGAAAGAGCTACCCAGCATTGCCTTCAAATAATACAGCACAAAGATTTTTTCTTTAAAAAAAAAATGGTTTGGAATTAAAACCTTGGCTGAGGTTGGAGTTCCTTTCCTACTGCAAAAATATAAATCTTCACCTGATATTTATTAAGAAACTGCACTTTCCAGGAAGAGCCAAATCAATGCCTTTATTTTCTTTTAAGAGTACACAGCAGTCACAAGGGACTGATAGCCAGCCCCACAAAATTAGATTTCATCTGGGTATCTGGACTTCCTTTTTTTCTTCTTTATTGGATTAACATGCTTTTGAAATAAAGAAGCAACCCGCGGTTACAACACCCTGCTGGGGAATTAAGTGCAGAAAGTAAACTTGATTGTTCCACTTGGCAATTAAATGCAGCCTTTTCTAGCAGTGAAAGAAAGAAAGAAAGAAAGAAAGAAAGAAAGAAAGAAAGAAAGAAAGAAAGAAAGAAAGAAAGAAAGAAAGAAAGAAAGAAAGAAAGAAAAGTCTGAGCATGATCATGGCACAATAATTGTGGGGGGAGGGGAGGGTTTTTTGTGGGGGAGGTGGATTGCTTTTGGGGGCTGTATCCCTTTCCTCTTCAAATGGATCGTGTTATTGTTGTTGTCTTTTTTTAAAAGTTAGAAAATAGATGTTAAGTGTGATGCACAGAAGAAATGAAGACACTATCATAACAGATTTAACAGCTCAGAGAAGGAATTCTGTTCCCAGGAGAAACAAGAGAACTCTTATTCACAAGCAGCCACCATCCTAAATATATTTCTAGTCCCAGATGGTTCCATGTGTTCCCCTCCTCAAATCCAGTTCCTTTTTCAAAGGGATCTTTTACATGAAGATATTTCAAGGGCTCCGGATAGAAAACAGGAAATTAGGTGGCATTGTAATACAATGGGCTCTTGCTTCTCACTAACTTATTTTTGGGGTCTTAAAATCAATGGTTATGACATCACTCTCTGGCAGAAGGTAGAGAAACATGCAAGTAACTTAGCTTCAGAAACCCGAAAAAGTCAGACACTGTGGGAGGGAAAGAGGGAGGGTGTTTATGTGCATGGAGACGCAAATTAAGTTGCTTGCAAATTAAAAGCCAAACAGCAAAATACTTTGGAGATCATGGTGTCTTTAAAACTTGCAGTAGGAGAGATAGCGGCAGGAACAGCAAACTGCAGGAGACTGGTGGGATTTCAAAGAGTTATGCCCAATCAATCAATATTAATATGAGTAGTTGGGTTTTTTTTTACAACCCCCCCCCAAAAAACCTCAACTCCAGGCAAGTTAAGATCTCTCTCCCTGTTCTTAAAATTTAGCCAACAGACCTCCTAATTCTGGTGGAATGGGGAAAGAGATCTGTGCATGATTTCCTTACAATCAGCCTGAACAAGATGAAAGCTTTGATATGCTGTTAGCATATACATGGGGAGGAAGTATACTTGAGAGAGAGAGAGAGAGAGAGAGAGAGAGAGAGAGAGAGAGAGAGAGAGAGGACTGCAGGGTGTTATCAATAGAGTGAATCTTAAAAAGGTTCTTATTCATTTCCTATTAGGAAGATGAAGATTATGACGGTGATGATAGATTTAATGTGAACGTTTGTGTAGGCTAGTCAAAATGCAGCAGATGAACAGGGTGCTTGGGAAGAGAAAGGCAGGCAGAAGGTTGAAGGAGAAGTAGAGAGGGGAGACCTGTAACTAAACACTATACTAATTGCTTTGACTGCTGAGAGACTTTTGCCCAGAGACACGAGAAAAGTAGCCCTCCACAAAGAAGTCAGCTGCGGGAATCGGGACGAGTTAATAAGAGACGGTGTCTCCCCAGCACATAAAAACAGACAAACAAACAAAACTACCCCACCCTGTGTATTCTTAAGGGGAGAGACATGAAAGCAGTAAAATAGAATCAAACCACAGCGCCTGCCGCATCTGCAGCCGGCTGAGCAGCTCGTTAGGTAAGTTTTCCTCCCTCTGCTACACGGCGGCGGCGCCCGGTTGCTGCTGGGGAATCTACCTGCGTGCCAGCCCGAGAGTGCTGAAGGACAGCTCCTGAGCGGCGGCGGCGCCTCCCGAAGGACTCCCGTCCCGCCCCGGGTAGCCCGCGCCCAGCTCCGGGTGGGGATCGGCTTGGCTTACCGGCGGCATCCGCGCCTCCTGGAATCTGGCGGCGTGACGGAGCAGTGGGGAGAGAGAGAGAGAGAGCCCCAGATGGAGGCGCCGGCGCGTAGGGTGGAGGGATGGCCGGCTGCCCCGCACGCCAGCCGAGCCGAGCCGAGCCTCGCTGCCTTCTGTACGGGGCGCCCTAGGGAGCCCAGCGCCTCCCGCTCGCTTTCGGGGGTCCAAAGGGATGTAAGGAGCAAATTGCCCGGCCAAAAAAGGACCGGGGAGGGAGGACAGGAGCCCCTTTCCTCTCTCCCGTCTTTCCTTCTCCCTCCTTTTTCGTTTAAATCTCTCCTTCCTTCAGGCTTCCATCCGAAGCGCGATCTGGGGGCGGCGGCGGCGCCCGGCAGGGAAGGGGGGGGAGCGCCAAGTTCAACTTTTTCCTTTCCGAAAGAAAACGCCCCGCCAGAGGCTCCCGCTCCCCTTCATCCCTTCGCCCCACCCACCCACGCACCCGACGCTCCCCCCTCTCCCCCCCGGGTTGGTCTGGGGAAAGCGACACACAAACACGCGCGCCCCCCTCCCAAAAGATAACAACCTTGGCTCCTCTCTGCCCGCAGGACGGCTCCGATCCCCCGCGCTGGCACTCAAGGGCAGGGCGAGGGTGGCTGCGTGCAGAGAGGGAATCGCGCGCTCTCTCTCCGTGCAAGTTCAGGCGCCGAGCTTCAAATCCTTTTGGCCCTCATTTTCAGTCACCAGCACAGAGCTTTGATCCTCGTGCCTGATCCGGGCTGCGTAACTTCCTCTGTGGGGTGGCTTCCACACACCGCCGCCACCATCCCGGTCGCTCTTAAAGGTGCAGTGGGGAGGAAACGCAACCCGGGCCGGGCAGAAGAGGAGGAGGAGGAGGGAAGAGGCCGGTGGGTATATCTGCGTGAGTCTGAGAGAGAGGACCAACGAGATAAACAGCAGCAGAGCCCAAGGGGGAATGGAAAGGCAAGGCGAGGGAAAAGCCACTCCCTGGCCTGGCCTCTCCCTGCGGAAGGCGCTCCTCGACCAAAGCGCCTCCTTTTGACCAGCCCAGCCCTCCCCAGCCTCCCTCCTCTCCCGCAGGACTCAGGCACAAAATTCCCGGAAGCCGATGCAGGAGAGATGCTGCTCCCCTGGGGGCATCAAAGGGATGCCTTCCCCTCCAACAGGAAGGAATGGGGGGCGCAGAGGGGGGCCAGTCCCCTAACCTTTCCGAATCCCCCTCCCCTTAAGGTACTGTCTTTGGAAGGCTAAAGGGGTGGTTGTAATTTGGCCACAACGCAGCAAGGCTGAGGAACGCAGGAAGCTGCCTTATCCTGAGTCAGATCACTGGTCCATCTAGCTCAGTGTTGTCAACACTGACCGGCAGCAGCTGTCCAGTGCTTCAGGCAGGAGTCTCTCCCAGCCCTACCTGGAATGCCATTGGGGATGGAACCTGGGGCCTGCTGCATGCAGAGCAGATGCTTGTGGATTCCAGCCAGGGCTTCTCCTGCCTTTTGCCCCTCCTTCCAAGGCCTCATCCCTGCCCTGCTGCCTGAGTTCTGATGCCAGGCCGGGGTGCACAGCCTTGCCCTTGGCCTGCTTCAGATGGTCAGGGTGCCCCAGAACAACCAGTGGTGGCCCTCCAGATGATGCTGGACACCCAAATCCCCTCAGCCCAAACAAGTGTGGCCAATGGTTAGGGATGGCGGAAGCTGGAAGCAGCCACATCTGGAAGGCACCAGGTTGGGAGTCTGCCCCCCAGAAGGACTCCACCAAAGCCCTGCTTGCTTCCTTAACCTGTCTTATATCAAGGGGCATATCTGGGGCACTGTTATGGGTAAAAGCAGGAGAATGACCTCATCCACAGGGCTTCGCCTACTGAGAATTTCTGCACAACTGAACTAACATTCACATTCTAGCTATTTTTTTTAAAAAAAGAGCTACTGTATATTCCGATCTCTCTTCATAAGAAATCAAAGCGGCTAAGAACCATAAAATCAACAATTAAAGCAATTGCCATCAAATTAACAAAGCAATAAGCAAAACAACAACAAAAACAGAAAGTAATGGAAACAATCAGATAACAAGACAAAGGGTGCCTCCAGACTGAGTATTTTGCAGGAGGGATTCAAGCACATACTGTAAATTTAGGCTTGCACAAATAAAGTGGATTAAAGTGCTTTG
Organism: Rhineura floridana; assembly: GCF_030035675.1. NCBI lineage: Eukaryota > Metazoa > Chordata > Lepidosauria > Squamata > Rhineuridae > Rhineura > Rhineura floridana. The sequence goes on along the minus strand of NC_084499.1, from coordinate 17,699,821 downwards.
TTGCCGGAGTGTAACAAACCCACTTTTAAAAAGAATTGCTGCGGTTTGGAAAGTGACGGCAAATACAGTGAGAAGGGGGGTTTGAATGAATGGCTAATGGAAAGGCGTGGAAAATGCCCCATAAGCAAGCCAGAATGAAGGCTCATTATCATATAACCCTCCAGCAAACAAATCAGAATGAATGCTCAATAAAAACTGGATGTGGTCACCACTGTATAAGCTTTGTGCAAGCAAATCGGGGTGAATGCTGAATAAACAGATCATCTGGAGGTCATAAGCCCATCAAAGCTACATAAAAGAGGGCAAAAAGCCCCATCATAATGATGAGGGACATAGGTACAGAGGAAGCTGCCTTACGCTGAGTCAGACCATCTAGCTCAGTACTGTCTACACTGACTGGCAGCAGCTCTCCAGGGTCTCAGGCAACCATATCTGGAGACGTCATCAGAGACTGAACCTGGGATGAACCTGCATGCAAAGCAGATACTTTACAACTGAGGGACAGCCCTTCCCAGGAATAAGACGGTGCCTTACACTGAATGAGACCATTGGTCTATGTAGCTTGGTATTATCTACACTGACTGGCAGCAGCTTTCCAGGGTTTCAGGCAGCCCTACCTGGAGATGCCATCAGGGACTGAACCTGGGACCTTCTGCATGCAAAGTCGATGCACTGCCACTGAGCTAACGGCCCTTCCTCTAAGCACCAGACAAATACTAGCATGCTACACATGTTTGACTGCAGGAACTGCATATCGCTTCCCTGTTTATTGCTGCCTCCACTTCCATCCCCTTCCTCTCTTTTCCTACTGTGCTGGAAAACTTCCACAACTTTTCTGTACAACAAACTCTTAAGGCACTTCTCTGAACTGGGCTAGCCCAAAGCACTTTGGTGCCTGTGATGGAAAAACTCAAAATCTGAACTGTTTTAATCATGATTTTAGAATACTTCAAAATACTTTTTTGTGTGTGTTAAATTGTTTGGTTTTCATCTTTGCTCCCCTGGGTTCCTTTGGAAGGGAGGGTGGGATACAAATTCAATCAATCAATCAATCTCAGGTTTCCAAGCTGTGCCTGTGGACCAGCTTCATTCAGGTGGTCCACTACGTGTCTGTGGATTTGTGGTTGAAGATGGGAGGCAGCACATAAGAACCTAAGAAGAGCCTGCTGGATCAGGTCAAAGGGGGCCCATCTAGTCCAGCATCCTGTTCTCACAGTGGTTAACCAGATGCCCCTGGGAGGTCCGCAAGCAGGACCTGACTGCAAGAGCACTCTCCCCTCCTGAGATTTCCAGCAACTGGTATTCACAAGCCTGCTGCCTCTTACCATGGAGGCAGAGCATAGCCTTCGGGGATAGTAGCCATTGATAGCTTTAGCCTCTATGAATTTGTCTAATCCTCTTTTAAAGCCATCCAAGTTGGTGGCCATTTTAATTGTATTTTCTATTGCTTCTTTTATTTCTTTTATTGTATTGGAATATGGCATATAATATGGAATATGATCTGGCACATCTTATTACAATTGCTACAACAGGCAGAAAAATCCTTTAAGTAGTTCACCAAGACCCTCTGTAATTTTCACGTGATCCATTTGAGAAAAAAAGTACTGCTCTGAACAGTACTTCTTTCCTAGGGGTGGATGGATCTGTCAATTTTTGGTTTCTCTCAGTTTCTCATTTTTCCACTCTTAAGTTTAGTTTTCCACATTGGTTTGCATTTTTTAAAAAAGTCCTAATGAAAGTTTGTCAGCATTTTAGTGTGCATTTCTCCCAATGTACACATTTTTGGATGCAATTTTGCCCAATATGCACTTTTTTTTGCAAGCAATGTTCCCTAATACAATACATTTTTGTATGTTATATTCACTAACAGAGGCATACTTTCCCATAATATATGCATTTTTGTACACATTTTGTGGTTGGAGAACTGCATTGCAAAATTCAGAAAAGTGCACTTTCTGAAGGACAATTGCATTTCCCTTCACATATAGTTTTAGGAAGTACAAATTAGGTAGGTTTGCATTAAAATTTGAACTGAATCTCCTCCCCATCCCTCCTCCTCCTGCTAATGTGGCCTAATCCACAGATAAGCTTTCCAGCTCAAAACCCCACTAAAATGAACAGGGGTTTCCTCTTATTTCAGTGATTACAATAGATTGTGCCCTAGTAGGTTGCGACTGATTAGACTGCTGCCCTTAATGGTGTCCCCAAATGGGACAGCTGACTCACTCTGCTTTGCAGCAGGACTCTGTGTGTGTGTGTGTGCTGTTATTTCTCTAGTACTGGTTTGCTTTACACCACCAACAGGGATCTTTAAACATCGATTCTAAGGGTAATAGGTTCCACTGGTAACAGGAATTAAATTGACTTAACACTGACAGACATCTAAGCATTCAGCAGTGATACCGTCATGGATCTTAAGACATGCCTCTTAGTATCTCTGTTGAAAAAAAGCAGACTTCCTTACAAAGGGCAATAAGATGCGGTTCCTACTGAGCCCATATGTTCTGGCTCCTTATTTTCTCTAGAGATGGCCCACACAGTGGTGTAGCTCACCACAGGAAGCTGCCTTATATCACTCTATCAGGACAGACTCTTTATCTGCGTAGCTCATTATTGTCTACTCTGATGAGTCTCAGGGCAGAGGTCCTTCCCATTATCTACAATCTGGCCCTTTTTTACTGGAGATGCTGGGGACTGAACCTGGGGCCTTCCGCATGCAAAGCAGCTGCTCAGCCACTGATCTAGGGTTCTATTGCACCACAGGCCCAGGTTCAATCCTCAGTGGCATCATCTCCTAGTAGGGGGGGAGAGGCTCCCTGCCTGAAGAACCACTGCTAGTCAGTGTAGACAACAGTGGGCTAGAAGGACCAGTATAAGGCAACCTCCTATGTTCCTGTCCCTAAAGGAAAAACAGTAATGTGGCATATTGCCTTATACCAAGTCGGACTATCAGTCTTTCCAGCTTGCTATTGTCTACATTATCAGTAGCAGCTCACCAGGGTTTCAGGCAGGAAATCTTTCCCAGCCCTACTTGGAGATGCCATTGGGGATTAAACCTTAGACCTTCTGCACGCACAGCAGTTGCTCTGACACTGAGCTGTGTCTGCTCCCAGAGCCCAAGAAGCCTCCTAGTTTTGCTGTCTGCTGGAGACGGCAAAAAAACAGGGAGGGAGGTATTGAGGCTGCCATGCACCTGCATGGTCAGCAAACTGCATTTTGTTCAGTGGGTCTCCAGTTATCCAGTCCTGCCAGAGAGTGTGTGCTTGATTGTTTTTAAAGGACACTCCCTCCTCTTCTCAGGATCATGCTCCGCTTTAGTCAGAGGAGGCCATCAGCTGGTGTTGAACTTGGGGAACATGAAACAGGAATTGCACACTGAAATCAGGTGTGTCTGAATGCGCGTGCATTTCCCCCTCCCCCCATCAGTTCTTGTTCAAACCACAGCGTTTACAGCCAGGTGCATATCAGTTCTAATGGAGATGACAAGGATGGAAAAGATTTTTAGGTAAGTAGCTGAACAACATGTTCGTAATGAGTGAAGTAATTTAATAAATGCTGACAATTTGATGTGGAAAATGCATAATCAGCTAGCTCTAGAAGACAGTTGAGTTGTACTTTCCCCCCTTCCTTCCTGCTTCCCTTCCACTCTCTCTCCTCACTTTTTTTAAAAAAACTTTTATTTTTACACAGGGCTGAACATTTATTCTCTGCTGAGCAGGTGATCTGCTCAGCCATAACGTGGGGGGTGGGAAGTAGAGCTGGATATTTATACAGGCACACACATGCTTTCTTCCAGGCGTGCATGCAACGATTCCCAGATAATTGACCCAGTTATGAATATATTCTGCGCACGTCATGGTACAAAGAAAACCTCACTACATCTTGCCTTGTTTCTGGGTAAAATCCAGTGGAATGCCTTGTCAGTGCTTATCCACTTCTACCATGAAGGGCAGCGGAGGAGGGGACAGTGTGTGTATGAGACCATTCAAAATCTGCTCACACAACACAAGGGGCTTCAGAGGCCATATTTTACAAACAAGAAACAAAAACAGGCAATCACTGAGAAGTTTGGCCACCAAAATAAATGTACAGGCAATCAGTGGTTAACAGCTTATTCATTCAGTGATCCCCAAAGTGTGTAATACAGGAACCCTTGATGCCATAGCTCAGTAGCAAACCACATGTTTTACATGCAGAAGGTCCCAGGTTCAATCCCCAACATCTCCAGATTAGAAAAATGCCTCTCTGAAATCCTGGAAGAGCCACTGCTAGTCAGAGCAGGCAGTACTCAGCTAGATGTGCCAATGGCCTGGCTCAGCATAAGGCAGCTTCCTATGTTCCTAAATGATTTGCTAACATCTGAATTGGGGGCTGGATTGTTTGCTTATTTCATCCCTTTTTATCCCAGCCTTCACCCACAGAGTCCAGGGTAGTGTACATGGTACACAAGGCCCCACAAAAGAATTATCTTCATAACAGCCTTTCAAGGTAGGCTAGGTTGAGAGATAATTACATGCCTTCCAAGCTGAGTAGGGGTTGGAACCTGGGTGCTGCTTTTGCCCCAATGTCTGCTTTCTCCAATTTTATTGGGGGTGTGTGTACCGTGAAATGAGCTAAAGGAACCCAGGGTGAACAGTGCGCATCATTTTGTGCTGCTTGGGACAGGGGAGACAAGAAGGGGCAAATTGTGGGGACAGCCAGGGTTTCCTCCCTCCCTCATTTTTCTCTCTCTTTAAAATCAAGTTAAAGAAATGCTGTCCGCACTGCTGTAGGTTTGGAGCCCTGGCTATTTGTCTTCACCTGTTCTCAGAGTGCCCCTAGAAATGATACTAGCATGGGAAAGGCATGGGGGGACGGGACTCTACTGCCGCCATGGTATGGAAAGAGAGAGGGAAAAGGGAGGGGAGAGAGAAGACGCTCCACTGCTGCTGTGCTAAGCCCCTCTCCCAAAACATTTCAGGAGTTGAATCACAGCCCACAAAACTAGGGATGGATGGATCAGTCTATTTCCAGTCCCTGTCAGTTTCACATAAATTAATCCATAAGTCCATTCCATCATGATTCTGCATCCATCTGCTTAAACAATAATAACAAAAAGCTTGCATGCACATTTGCATCTTTGAGTGCAATTTTGTGTTTACTAAGTGCACATTTTTTCTCTGTTTTAAACACATTTCATCATAACTTACACATTTTCATTTAAACCTAAAATATGTAGTTTTTAAAATGCATTTTTAATACTTTTTTTCCAGCCAAGGACTGTATGGCGGAAATCCAGAAATGTGCTCAAGGACAGCCACATTCCGATGCACTTATTAGTCTGGGAATTGTAAATTGGGTCAGTTTCCTTAAAAAAAAAATCCCTACCTGAAAGTGGGCACTGCAACAGCCACATATGGGGTGGTTAATTATGGGCAGCTGTTTTAGCTCAGGCCTACAGTTGCTGGCTCTAGTTTGATATTCTAACCCCAACAGTGCACTGTCTCTCAACTAAATTTAATCCACTCATTTAGTTAGATTAAACAAGTGACTGATTGGGGGGGGGAAGGTACATGAATTATAATCAAAACTCAGTCTCATCTGATGTAGTTGTTCCACTACAGGCACCAATTCATATTGTTACAAATGCTGATGTGGTCATACCTTTTATCTGTCTGTCTGACAGCCCTCCATAGGACTTATTGGGTGGGAAATACTTGGAGTTCTGAATGGAAGAAACCCATCAGAATTTAGGGCTGATGACACAGTTCTACCCAGCTTTTCTTTGGGGGGGGGATGAAACTGTGGTTTGAGATAGGGAGACACAGAATGAACAAAAGAATATAAAAAGAGCCCTGCTGGATCAGACCAAAGGCCCATCTAGTACTGTTCTCACAGTGGCCAACCAGATGACTATGGGAAGCCAGAAAACAGGGCCTAAGCACAAGAGCATTCTCCCCTTCTGCAGTTTCCAGCAAATGATATTCAGAAGCATACTGCTGCTGACCGTGGAGGCAGAACATAGCCATCATGGCTAGTAGCCATTGATAGCCTTATCCTCCATGAATCTGTCTAATCCTTTTTTAAAGAATGGGAGAGAGAATGTCATGGCTCTGCAGTCCAGCAGTAACTAGGACAAAGGGTCACAGGCTATAATGTCATGGGCTAAGGTTCCTGGCTCTGAGTTTGATGCTGGTGATCAGGGGACCACTGAACCAAAGGATGGCAGACAGGAGCCCACTGAATCTGATACCAGAGCACTAGGCCCCACAGAAGTAGTGCAGAACCCTCATAGGCACCTTCCTCAAAGCTCAATGAACCAAGTGTCTTCCATACTACCTTGCAAAGGAGGAAGCACACGAAAGAGGTGCCCATTTTCATGCCAAAGGACTCTAAATCAAGCACCACCTAGGAGAGGTGGTCTGGAGGCAGAGGCTCCAACAGCCTCTGTTCACTTCCAACTGTTGTCCAAGCAAGAGGCTCACTCTCCATGGTGCTGAAACAACTCTCCCACCTTGCTCCATGGGCTTCTCTGCAGGGCCAGAATAGGGCAGTTAAACTGGGAGCTGTGGAGTAAAAGCATCTTGGATTGCAAGGGGTGGCTCTCTCTGGAGATTTGATGTGGGGCAGAGTGTTTGCTGTTTATAGGAGTGCTTAAGCTCTTTGCCTCAACTGATGTTCAGCCTGAATGTGTTTTCAAAAATAATAATACAAAAATCAGAAACGAAATATTGCAGAACGCCATAAGTCTCCAGTGACCTCTCATTCTATACAAAGCCCAGCCTTGGAATTTTGGGGAAGTGGGGAGCATGTGAGGCATTTGTAGGCATTTTATACTGAAAATGTCAGTAAAATTGTTTGGGGAAGGGCCATAGCCCAGTGGTAGAGCACCTGCCTTGCACGCAGAAGGTCCCACGTTCAGTCCCCAGCAACTCTGGGTAGGGCTGGGAATGTCCCCTGTCTGAAAGCCTGGAGAGCCACTGCCAGTCAGTGTAGGCAACACTGAGTAAGATAGACCAGCAGTCTGGTTCGGTATAAGGCAGCTTCCTATGTTCCTTTGTTCCAATGGTGTATACAGGTATCATAATCAGAGACCCAAGACTGACTGCAGCTCTCTACTACCTGCATACTCAGTCAATATCCCAGATTTGTAGCCACTTTGAAAACCCTATGATATGCTATTTTTATGAGCAAACAGAACATTTTGGGATAAGAATACAGGAAGCTGCCTTATCCTGAGTCAGATCATTAGTCCATCTAGCTCAGTATTGTCTACAGTGACAGCGGCTATGTACACACCATACATTTAAAGCATATTGCTTCCTCAAAGAATGCTAGGAATGGTAGTTTACCCCTCACAGAGATACAATTCCCAGCACCCTAAACAAACTATAGTTCCCAGGATTCTTTGGGGGAAGTCATGTCCTTTAAAGGTATGGTGTGCGTACACAGCCTGGCAGCAGTTCTCCAAGGATTCAGACAGGGGACTTTCCCTATCCTACCTGGAGATGCCAGGGATTAGACTTGGGATTTTCTACATGCAAGGCAGATGCTCCACCACTGAGCTATGGCCCTTCCCTAAATGCTAGTGAGGAAGGAAGGAAGAAAGGAGAGTGGATATATGAATATGGCTCAGGGTATTTTACTGCCTGAGGTGAAAAACAAAATAGTACCCCTCTTGCCCAGTTCTGTATACAGAAGCCAACCAGTGGCAGAATAAACTTACTTAGACATTGGTGATGGGACAGCATCCTCCAACATGTCCTAGGGCAGCAAGCTAAGCTAGCTATGCAGGGCAGGCCAGAGCTTTATCCTCCAAACACTTCTCTGCCACCCTGCCCCTCCAGCATCCGCCACCTGAAGCAGTCCCCTCACTCTGCCTAAGAGCCAGGCTGCCCGATGAGGCCTGAGAAACTAATCCAGAGTTTACCATGCTTTAGTTTATCTCAAAGAGCTCTGCATGTTTCAGCATTATGTTTTGGCATTTCCTGAGAAACGTCCACAAGAACCAGATATAGAAAATTATGGGCAACAGATTATTTAACATCCCTGTGGACCTGCAGATCAAATATGATTATTCAGAAGGTTTTGACAGACCTGACAAATCTGTGATTTCTTATGCAGGGGTAGGGAACCTTTTTCAGCTCCAGGGCTGAAAAGGGAACCTTCCAAGGGCCACGTGCCAGTGGTGGTCAGAGGCAGAGGCAAAAGTAGGTGGATCAACAAATATAAATTTTACCTCTTACAGAGTAGGCTAGTTCTACACACACACTCTATCCTCCATCCAGACAAGCAAGAGGCATTATCACAGTTCAAGGACACATTCCAAGCAAGCAAAAACAATTGGGGGGTGAAGTAGAGCAAGTGAGAGGTATGGCCTGGGGAAAGTTCTGAGGACCACATAAGGAGCCCTGGAGGACAGCATTCAGCCCCTGGGCCTGAGGTCCTCCATCCCTGTTCTGAGCCATCCTGTGAAACCCAGGTCACAAGTACAGGACATTTCTTGTAAACCACTTAGAAGTTTTATCACAATCAATCAGTATATACTGTAACATTTGTTGATTAATTAATTAATATAACCAATGGAACGTGTCTCATTGTTTAGGGTGGGGGAAAACAAGGAAATTTGTCTGAGAAGGACAAAAGGTCAATATTCAGTGTGTGTGTTGAGGGGGGGGGCTTTCCTCACACAAATTCTGTTCCTTTTGGTGATGACTGATGCATTAATCTCCAGATCAGCTACGGAGTGGTGAAGGAAGGGGAATGATGAATGTAAAACACAAATAAAAAGAGATTTTTTCCTTGCCTTGTAACTTGCCGCCGCTCTGTGTGTGAGAGTGTATTGCATGGCAACTGCATTCACACTTCTCTATAATAAAAGATCCTAGCAGATGGGCCCACTATTAAAGTCTATCCCCATATTTGCATATTTATTATTCATGCCAAGATGGCACTAACCACACCGGGAAGGAACAGAGCCGATGCAAACACAATTGTTGAGATTAATGAAGAGGAAAAGGGGGGTGTTAACCTAGAATTCCCAAACTATTAGGCTAACGGTCTTTTAAATCAGCAACGAGGCATCACGGTAATTCCCTGCTGTACACACTGGGTTAATTCTGTGCAGAGTCAGGGACTGGAAAGAATCCTTTCAGGGAGAAGAGGGGAATCTGTTCTGGTTGCTGGACCTCAAAAAGGACATTGTAGTACTGGAAAAGATGAGAAAAAGAGCAGCCAAGAGGATCAAGGGGCTAGAGCAAGTCCTGTATGAGGAAAGGTTACAGACACGTTTACCTCCCTCTTCTGCAATACTAGAATCCAATGGGGTCATCCAGTGAAGATGAATGTTGGAAGATTCAGGACGGATGAAAGGAAGTACTTCTTCACCTAGCACATAGTTAAAACTATGGAATTTGCGACCATGTGATGGAGCAATGGCTGCCCACATGGATGGCTTTAAAAGGCTATCAATGGCTACTAGTCATGATGGCTATATATTATGTTCAATATTAGAGGTGGCAAGCCTCTGAAGACCAGTTGCTGGGGAACATGAGTGGGAGAGAGATATTGTACTTGTATCTTGCTTGCATGCTTCCCATAATGGATATCTGGTTGGCCACTGTGGGAACAGGATGCTAGACTAGAGAGGGCTTTGGGGTGACTCAACAGGGTTCTTCTTACGTTCTTATGAGATGGCGAGGCTACAGCAACTGACCAAGGAGCAAGGTAAAACCACAGGTTAGAGAGGCAAGTTGAGGTGAGTTCTAAAATGTAAGATACTAAGCAGGGATCTGGGCAAAAGTCAGATCCAGTAGAACTGTTTCCCACTTGCACCAGTCCATTGGTCACTTCTTGCTTCTCTCCCCTGGATCAGCCCCCATTCCTGAGAGGCAGAAAAAGTGCACATACACACACTTCACTTTTCCAAAAGATCAGTGTAAAAGTCAGTGTTACGATCCCTTCTGAGTACTCTGATTCAGACCAGGAGTGTGAGGCACTTGAGGAAGAGGACTCAGAAGCAGGGGGGAGAGAGATGAGTCCTCCTGGTGACACCCCCTGCTTCTGGATTCACCCAGATTTACAGATGAGGTAATGGTCCCAGAGGCTGCTTCTTCCTCACCTGAGGAAGAGAGGGAACTACCTGTTTGCCTTGTACAGCACCTGGACTATATCCTGCTTTTCCCATGATGCTGAGGTTGCACTGTTAGTCTGCAATAAAAAATGCTCACTTAATTACTTGCAATAAAGTGCACCTGTTGTCTTTTGGGGTGGGAGCCAGGGCAGTCAGATCCAGTTGAATTAATCTCAGCCTTGAAGAGCACATAGAGTTGAAAAAGGAAATGGGAAAGAATGTCACATTTCTAGCTTCCTCTTTCAGCTCCATGTACTTTTCAAGGGAGAAAAATGTAATTGTCCGGCCCCTCATCACCTCATAACAGTGAGGGGTGGCTCACAGGCTTCATGAGTGCCAGGAAAGACCTCACGGATGCCACTGAGCCCATGGTCACCACGTTGGTGACCTCTGCAAGGCCCCTCAGCCCCTGGATGCCTAGTATAGGATAGTGCCCTAAAATAAACAATCAGTACTTTAAAGCCTCATCCCAAATTTGATGCTGTTTTCTTCTCCCACTTGCTCTGCAAACTTCATTTCTTGCATATCTTAGGAATTATTTTAACATTCTCCTTCATGAATTCTACCTCTTGAATATTCTTCCCCATGGATTTTGAATACCAGCAGATAAAATCCCAATACTTATTTCTTCAAAACCACTGCCACAGAGCACTTTGTGACATCAAAATCAGCTCTCCCATCTCCCCTTGGCTGGTAAGATTGAAGGGAATGTTCTAGTAAACACATTTATAGCTCCAAAAATTAAACTAAGGCAATGTCAAGTGCAAAAAGATCTTTAAAAAGAAAATGTTCTCATTTCCTTCCATGCCTCACTTGCATATACGGGGGGGGGGATATTTTAAAATGAATCAAGGGCATCTTCTTAAACTTGGGTAATTTTCACTTTCTTTGGAAGCCTGGACAGTGTTTCCACTGCACTAGTTTCAACTTGCAATCACATTTATTCTTCTGTATCTAATCTGTTAATGACATCAGATCCTTTCTGATTATAATAAATAGCCTAGTGACTTTTCCTGGGTAGGAGGCAGTGGGGAAAACCCCTCTCTGCTTAAATAGGATTGTGGTCAGGACAAGACAAGGACAGGTGCAAGCAGCAGCAGACTATGTTAGATTACAACCAGCAGCGCATGGCATGGTAGGGTTGCACTGCTCACCTCATCTCTGTCCAACAAAGTTGATGCAGCATACCAGAATGGAGAGGGAAGGGGTTCAGTGGCAGTGAGTGTGATGGATGCACTGGGTTGAGCCAATCTGATGCTCCTGCCTGTGTGTTTGCAGACCACATCAACCTTGCCGCAACTGTACCCATCCTCCCCACACCAGTAGGCTACAGCAACTCAGCTGGACAGAGGTCAGGCAAGTGGTGCAGTCCCACCACTCTGTCCTCTGCTTGGTACAACTTCATAGGGACTGTATTAAAAGCTAGGCTGGATTGGGTGTCAGCTTTTAGGGAAGGGTTGGCAACCAACGGCTCAGGGGCCACACGCAGTCCTTAGTCCAATTTCATGTAGGTGGCAAGAAAGGAGGAAATGTGGCAAGGGAAGGGGGAGAAAGAGGGGGGAGAGCATCATTAGGAATTTAAAATTAAACTCGAAACTTTATTTACTACATTTCTATCCCACCTTTCCTCCCAGGAGCTCCAGGTGGCATACAAATATGGTTCTCCCTCTCCTGATTTGATCCTCAGAACAACCCTGGTAATGCTGGGAGACAGTGACTGGCCCCCAAGGGTCAGTGAACTTTATGGCCGAGTGGAGATTGAAAGAAAGAAAGAAAGAAAGAAAGAAAGAAAGAAAGAAAGAAAGAAAGAAAGAAAGAAAGAAAGAAAGAAAGAAAGAAAGAAAGAAAGAAAGAAAGGAAGGAAGGAAGGAAGGAAGGAAGGCAGGAAGGAAGCTGCCACTATCATAATGCCTGGGATAAGGTCTCTACTTAAAAGGCTTGTGGAAAGAGGAAGGTCTTCAGCAGGCACCAAAAAGATAACAGAGATGGTACCTGTCTAATATTTAAGGGGAAGTAATTCCAAAGGGTCGGTTCCACCACACTAAAGACCCAATGCCTACGTTGTGCAGAATGGACCTTCTGATAAGATGGTATCTGCAGGAGGCCCTCACCTGCAGAGCGCAGTGATCGACTGGGTATATAAGGGGTAAGACGATCTTTCAGGTATCCTGGTCCCAAGCTGTGTAGGGCTTTGTACACCAAAGCCAGAACCTTGAACTTGGCCTGGAAGCTAATGGGCAGCCAGTGCAATTCTTTCAGCAGCAGTGACATATTGTCGATATCCTGCTCCAGTGAGCAATTGCGCCGCCGCATTTTGCACAAGCTGCAGCTTCCAGACCAACCTCAAGGGCAGCCCCACATAGAGAATTAGAACTGATATAGGATACAATCCTTTAAATAGCTATGGGTTCAATAAAGTGCTGCTCAGAGTGGACCCATGGAAACGAATGACACTAAGTTAGTCATGTCAATTAACTTCAATGGGTCTACTCTGATTAGGACTAGCACTGAATTCCATCCTATATTGTAGAAGTTTAGGTCTTTAATAAATAGGGAATACTTGCTTTGCTTGTGTTTTCCGAACAAAGCATGGTTATTTCTGCCAGCTGTTGCTGAGCTCGGATTATCACTTGACATTAATTATGAAAAATGATAAAGACATCCAGTGGTGACAAATACTCAAATGGTTTACACGGACTTCCATGGTTTTATGCTTCTGTGGCCTTTTCCTAATTTGAGCTTTTCCCTTGGCCACAGCTGATGGGACATTGCATAATCCGCTACTAACAGCATCAAATTTATTTAGCATGCCAAGCCAATGAAGAAAATTTAATTCAGCTGACGACTTTGGATACAAGTCTTCTCTGGGGTTGATCTAAACTTGCTGAGGTCAATAGAATAACTCTGCTAGCTCGGTGGAAAATTGTGGGAGGAACTGCGCTCACAACAATAGTTTCAAAAGTAACAATGAAAGTTTATTGTGATTGTGCATGGTAGAGTAGAATCTGTTGCTATTTCTGTGTTCCTGTTCTGGAAGAAAAACGGGCAAACTTTTCTTTAAAAAAGATAAATGATGTTGTTTCACAGCCAGATCCTATGCATCTTTTCCGGGAAATAAATTGTAGGGATGTTAGAAGGCATCATTTCCTATTCTGCCCTGTATTTGTTGCATGCAGAACTATTTCTGTTCTGCTGCAGTTCATCTTTTGCTAAAAACTGAGTTATTTATCTCACTGTCCATGTGGTGAAATTAAGTGACTTGTGTATTTTTACATAACTAATTACGTAAATTATATTGTCTTCCATCCCATTCACTTCAATGCAAAGGAAACAAAATGCAAATAAGGGGTAGAATGTAATCGGTTCCATATCATTTGCTGACTGAAAGCTGCAGCAACAACAGTGAATGCTGATCATACTCTCTGGATTGATTTCTGTTGTGGACAAGGGACAAATAAGCAAACATCAGCAATTTCCATCCCCATTTCCTTTTTTGTCAGAATTAGCTGACATTTCTAGTAACTAGTCCTCCTGAGTGTAATAGGAATGGAACCATTTTCAGACAGATTTTTTAAAAATCACAGATTAACACAGAAACTGGATGGAACGGGTTGATAGTTAAACATGCAAATGTTGACATGGACCAGAAGTGGACTGATTCACTCATGCCTACCCTCAATAGCTTCATTTGCATGCAACAATAAAATATGGTTATTATTATGGGAATGAATTTAGGTGAGCTTTGGGCTGACACACTTCCCAACCCTCCCTGAATCTGACATGACTGTGCAGAAGTGACTGGAAGGTTTTCCTTCTATTTTTAATTAACCACAGTTGGCATTATGTCTGAACCCAGATGAACTGCAGTGGTCGGTCAGTCTTAATTACGATTTAGTCAACTTCAAACTGTAGTTAATGAAAGTGGCTTGTTGCAATAGACCATAGTTAAGATTAATCACAGATTAGGATTTGGACATAACACTAAACTTAGTTAATTGAAGATGGAAGCAAAAGCTTCCAACTCATCTTCTCACAGCTGGGCCAGAGGAAGAGAAGGGAGGAGAGGCATGTGTACTTAACAGCATACTCGTGCATCTTAGCCCTGCTATCCCCATGAACGTGTCACATATAACTCTCGACAAGCCACAGAGTAAGATGAAGGAGAAGCCTGTCAGTGATCTGTCAGTGGAAGTAAGAACAAGAACAACCCTGTTGTCATGTGGCTCTGATCAGTGAGCAAGCCTGATTTGGAAGATTTTATAGGTGTAAGGGCCCCCTCTGTATACCGCTTACCATGAAAACCCTATTCGTAGGGTCGCCATAAGTCGGGATCGACTTGAAGGCAGTACATTTATTATTGAAGGGACATATATCACTTGCAGGACTCTAGCCTACTGCTGTTAAGAAAGTTCTTTGCTGTTCTGGTTAGATTCCCTGTAGTTTCCTCCTTCAGCCTGAGGTTGAAGTCTGAATCCCTGCCTGATATCCCTCAGATTCAGGATATAACAGTGAGATGCATCACTGTTTCTGCATATTGTGGGAACTAGTTAGTGAGCAGGACCTCCTGTCTTTTTTAACCTCATAGGCTCCGGCTCCAAAAGAGTTCAACATCATTGTGATCCGAGTCAGTGGTTTTCAAATGTTCCAGGCTCTATACCTACAACTTCCCCTCCTTGCATTCTCGGCTGTATAAAGTGTTTTCACAGTTGTAAATGTGTTAGAACAGCTGCGAAAAGTAGCTGCACTTACTGTTAGGGGAGAGACCGTTAAGGAAGCTATACCTATTCCATCTGAGGCCCATAAGTATTAAGAGATAGTCTACCATGGCCATCCATGCCCTAATCTCCTGGTTAGAGGAAGGTGTTGCTAAGTAGAGCTGCCTTTGAAGACTGTTCAGAAGCTCCAGTTAGTGCAGAATGCAGCAGCCAGAATATTAATCAGTAAAGCTCACCAGATCACATCTCACTACTTTCAGAAGAGCTTAACTGGCTCCTGTTTGCTTCCCAGCCCAGTTTAAAGTATCAGTCCAAACTCTAAATGGCTCTTATATGAAGAAGTGACAATGTATTTATTTATTTATAAACATATTTGTATGCTCCTGTTTCAGAACATCAAACCTTTATTATTAGTTTACAACAAATAAAAAACAATAAAAACTGGAATAAAAATGCAACAAAAACAAGGTCAGCTACTGCAAAGAGACATCTTAACTGCCTGCGTAAGCCTGGTGGAATAGAAAGGTTTTCAGCAGGTGTTTAAAAGTGCCTACCCAAACTGAAAAGGTCATTTGCAAATGCTCTTCTATGAGCACCTCCACCATTAGAAGTGAGGCCAGTTAGGTAGCCTAACTGAAGACCTTCCTTTTTTCAATAAGACTTTTAAGTGGGATTTTAAAAAATCCCAGTCTGTATTAGTATTAGATTTCAAATTGTTTTTATATACGAAATTATTTTATGTAAGTTTTTATTGCTAAATCACTTCAAGGTGTTTTATAGGAAGTGATTCATGAATGGGATTAATTAAATAAATAAGGAGACGTCATTGTTGACAACAGGAAGGGCCTTTTTGGTTGTGGCCCCTAGACTTTGGACATCCCTCCCCCCTGAAGTATGACAGGTGCCAACTTTAGTTGCATTTCAACCCCTGTTAAACACAGGTCATTTAATATTGAACCAAGCATTTGCTGATGTTAGTTTCGAGCTTTCAGCAACATGATTTCTGATTGTTCAACTGTGGATTGATATATTTATGAATTTAATTTGTTGCTTTAATGTTTTTCTGTACACTGCTGTGGAATTTTATAATGAAGGATGATATACAGATATTTTAAACAAGCAAACTACTGATAAAGTTATTTGGCTTTTTTGTCTAATTGCAGTGCCTCTCTTTTTTCCTTCTTTGTCTGCCTTTATAGATGCTCAGTGAGGCAATTGCTTTAAGATTGCATCTGCAAGTTTGCCACACAGACACACACACATTCTTTTCCACATAGACCTACCAGTTAAAGTTACATTCATTTCTCTTGCCTTGTCCTGACTTTTTGTACCCAAATAACAAGGCTTGATATTAACGTAACTGAGGATGCACTCCTTATTCTAAAGCTACTCAGTCATAGAAACCTGATAGTTTTTCACTATGCAGATTCTTTGCTCAAAGTCACTTTCACAAATCTAAACACACACACATAGGAGGAGCCCTGTTGGACCAAGCTAAAGGCCCATCTAGTCTAGCATCCTGTTCTCACAGTGGCCATCCAGATGCCACAGTATGAAGCCCACAAGCAGGACCTGAACACGCACAATAATGCTCTCCCCTTCTGTGGTTTCCAGCAACTGGTATTCAGAGGCATACAGAATCTTGAAGAAAGTCAATGTATAACCTGATCATTCTGTAAGTCAGATAAGGAATGGAGGGAATCCCATTAAGGGGACAAAAACTAAATCAATACTAATAGCAAGTAGTAGGATTTTAAAAGCCTTTCAATGAAGCCAGGCAGAATCTGACTAGTCTAGTCAATGGATACGACCAAAGTGGGAAAGAGGGGTTCATCTTAGGGAGGGGCTCGCAGCTCTCGGTTTCCCTGATTTGGCAGAACACATCCTAGTTAATAAGTTTAAAAGCTCACTTGGTTTGGTGAGGTGGAAGAAACAGCACAAAGGGGCCATGGTAGGGAAGGGGTCAATTGTGTGCCCTTGCCATTTCTTCCTTTTCTCCCTTGTATTTCTTTGATGTACAGTAGCAGTCTAAAAAGCATGTTTTATCACACTTTTCAATAAAAGTGAGATTGAGTGAGTTGGTTGGTTGACATCACACTAAGCCATAGTTTAGCATTACATGCATGAGTCTACTCCCCCTTCCCATCTCCTCCTCCAGTGTGGGTGTGAGGAGGATACTAGAAGGATTTGCTTCCCCTTTCAGCTACATTATGTCTGAACTGGGAGTGTGAATTAGTTTTAACTATGGTTTATCCCATGGGTGGGGAAGCTGTAGCACTCCAACAGCTCTCACCATCCCTAACCATGGTGGTTGGGGCTGATGGCAGATGGAGTCCAGCAACATTTGGAGGGCAACAGGTTTCCCATCCCTAGTTTATCTGACCCAGCCAGGATCATAAACTTTGGTTTGAAGTTGGCTTGTTTAGACAAACCATAGTTAAAACTAACCACAGTCTATCCCAGTTCAGACATCATTTCAAACTGTGTTAGTTGAAAGTGGAAGCACATGCTTCCAAACTCCTCCTTATGGTTAAGCTGAAAGCAGGGAGTGTCATGGCCCCTTCAGAGGACTCGAAGGAAGAGGAAGAGGCAGAGTTGACAAACCCAGGAGAAGGAACTAGTGGAACCCCTGAAGACACAACTCTGGCCCTTCCCCAGCTGGAGAATGTCCAGGACCTGGCTGAAGCCCCTCAATCGGATTCTGGGTATGAACAGGAGGCTCCCCTCCCCCCTGCAGAAAGGAGACGCCAGCGAGTAGCACAGCAACGAAGGAAGAGGTTGGGTCATTTAAGACCAAGCAGCTCTGAGCAGCTGGGAGACTAATCACGGGAACCTGGCTTAGGGAGTCTGTTATAAAAGGCAGTTCACGGCTGCAGCAGGCTGCTGACTACAACGTCGGTTGTGACCCCTCGCGTGTAACACCATTACTAGCCTCTAGACCTTCGGACTGGAGCCCTGGCTTTCTGAACTCTGCTTCCCTACCTGGACGACACTCTTGGACACTGCTACTGGTTAGTTTGTCACGCCTTTCTTCTGCCAGCCGGCCTCCGTTATCTGCCTGGCCTTGACTGATTTATTGCCCAGCGAACTGCCGGCTGCTTCGTTACTGCCCAGCCCTCAAGCTGACAGGGAGGGTGAGAGCATGAACCCCAGATTTAATCTAATGTCCAAATTTGGCATGTATCTCAATGCTCAGCCTGTCCAGAGGTGCTGGGGCTGCTGAATTGGCCTGCGTTTGCATCTCTCATAAATTATATTATGTCAGCTTGACTTCTTTTGACCTTCCCTCATTGTCAATAAGCAAAATTTTACCAACAGAATCAGGCTGACAATCTTGCTGAAGGATGGAACTGAAGGGAATTCAGCTCAGCATCCCATATATGAACCAGCTCTGTATGTGATGAAGAATAAGTCAATTGTATGTCTGGGAGAAACAGAATAAAGAGACTTGATTCTGACATATATGAATCAGGGGCTCATAAGAGGCCCTTGTATGTAGTCTCATCTAAGAATAAATAGATCAACTTCAATAGCCAGAAAACGCTGTTTGGCACAATGAATTGTTTTACATTTTCCCATTGTTAGTTAGTTGCAGGCCCATTTCTCTCATTGAATAATAGAGATGAAAGTTTTAAGTCAAATGTGGCCCTCCATATGGTAATGGACTACAACTTCCAGCATTCCTGGTCACTGGCCATGCTAACTGGGGCTGATAGGAGCTGGAATCCAACAACGTCTGGAGGACCAAAGGTTCCCCACTTCTGTCTTAAGTGGCAGATTAAGAAGATAAAAGTATGCAGCTGGATCCTGCATATGTTTACTTGGGGATATGTTCCACTGTTTCTAATAGTGCTTACTCCCAAAATAGGGACATAGGACTGCAGCAACAGAAACAATGCCTTATATTGAGCCTGATCTGTCTCTGTATTTCCTACACCAGAGGTGACCAATATGGTACCCTCCAGAACTTGTGAACTACAACTCCCACCATCCCTGACCACTGGCTATGCTGCCTGGGGCTAATAGAAGTTGTGGTCCACAACTCCTTGAGGGTACCACATTGGTTATCCCTTGCTTATGTTGACTGGTAGCGGCTCTCCGGGGTTTCAGACAGAGGACATTCCCAGCCCTGCCTGGAGATGCTGCAGATTGGATCTTTTGCATCCGAACATGTTCTCTGTTATTAAGAGGCCTCACTAGGAAGAAACGTCAAGGAAGTACTGAGTCAGACCATTGGTCCATCTAGCCTCACTAACTGGCAATAGCTCTCTTGGGTTTCAGACAGAGGGTCTTACCCAGCCCTACCTGGAGATGCCATAGACTGAACATTGGACATTTTCCGTGTAAAGAGTTTGCTCTGTCACTGCCCTTCTCCAATTTTCGGCTATGCAGCAGAAACCTAAAGCACGCTTAAAGTCTCACTGAAATTGAAGGGACTTACTCCCTAGTAAATGTGCTTAGGATTGGGCTGCTCAGTTCATTAACTGGCAGGGCTAGGAGCTAAAGACACAAGTTCATTGTCTGAAGCTATTTGTTTCTGGTCTATCATAGTGGGAATGATAAAATAGAAAATGAGTCTAAAAATTAGTTCTTTCTTCTAACATGGTAATTTGTGTGGCTTAAATTATCATTGTCCTTAGGCTTCCTTCAGTATTTCATAAAGCACCTACTGAAGTTTATAAGTACTATGCAACTTTATGTAAATTTAATTAGCTATGCAGATGATCAACTAAAAATTCTTCAATGAAATGCCACCAACTATCCAGAGCCATTAAACATAAGGATAGACAGATCTGTCAGTTTTGGGCTTCTCTGTGTCTAATATTTCTAAATTCAGTTTTCCACATTGCTGAAGCCTGTGTAATTTTTTTAAATTCTCCTGAAAATTCCTCAGCATCTTAATGTGAAGTTTTCCTAAAACACATTTTGCCTTTTTAAACATTGGTTGGAGAACTGGATCGCAAAATTCAGAGAAGTGTGATTTCTGAAGGATAGCTGTTTCAGTTCATGTGTTGGTTCGAGAAGGGTGAATTAGTTAGTATCTTATTCAAAATACAAACAAAACTGAATTTCTCCCCCATCCCTAGTTAAGCCACACAATTCCACCCCCCCAAAAAGAAATCATGCTGTCCATTCTTGCACACTCCACTTCCATGACTCACCTAAGCATAAAAGGTTTGGCCACCTCATTGACTCAGTTCTTGGCCTCCTTCTGCTGAGCACCTACTACTTTCTGACAAAATAAGGCACTGCACATAAAAGGAAAGAAAGCAATAGTTTTAGATAGTAGCACTGGGATCTTTGCAGGCTTGTTAATATTCAGCAGACATATCACCAAAACGTCAGGCCAGAGTTTAAAATATAGCACTGCAAACGGGCAGTTCTTGAGATTCTGCTGTTAATTGTGATGTTCTTTTTTCCCCTCCTCTTTCTTTAACGGCAAGGAGCAACCTTTATGTTCTGGAGTAAGGCAGCCAAATTTGTTCTTCGAAAAAGAAAGAAAGGAAGATGGAAAAAGTGTTGCTGTAGCTGTTTTAGGCTATATTTGCAAGAATGTGAACGTTCAACATCAAAGAAACAATTCCTTCCAGTGTCCACTTCCCTCAAGGTCTTGCATACCATTTAGTGTACATTATTTATTACATTTATACCCCACCTTTCCTCCAAGAAGCTCAAGGTGGCATACATTGTTCTTCCTCTCCCAATTTTATTCTCACAACAACCCTGTGAGTAGCTTAAGCTGAGAGACACTGTCTAGCCCAAAGTCTGCATCTTATGTCTCCTATACCTCCATCCTTAGCTGTTTGAAAAGGGGTGTAACACAGTAGTGGAAGACATGTGTTCAACCCAAAAGCCACAGAATCAATCACTAGAAGAGCTCTAGATATGGCTATCAAAGACCCCTGTGTCTCAAACACTGGCCAGCCACTGTCAGTCAGTGCAGCAGATAGGACCAATGGTCTGGCTCAGTACAAGCAGCTTAAGGAGAGCAACTGCTTTGTATGCAGAAGGTCCCAGGTTTAATCCCTGGCATGTCCAGGTAGGGCTAGAAAAGACACCTGGTCTGAAACCCTGGAGAGATGCTGCCAGCCAAGAATCCTAAGCTAGACAGAGTAATGGTCTGATATGGTACAAGGCAGCTTCCTATGGATGTGTAGCGTACATTCTGAAGGATGCTGCAAACTGGATCCTTGAGTCCCTGTATTGAGTAGGCTTGAAACCTAACACTTCTTGGTCTGGGGTTTGGTTTCCTCTCCTCAGTATTCTTAACTTCTGCTAATAAATGACCTTGTGGGCAGCAATGCAAAACTTTGGATCAAAAAGAGGGCAGATCTTTCACTGTGCAAAGCTCCCTGTGCAAATTGCTGCACTCTTCATGCCACTTCCTGTTTTTTAAAAACCCAACTGCAAAACACAGGGGTACACTTTCTGCCACTTTCAAAGTGTTAAATGGGCTTTCTTGTAGCATTTTAGTGCCTTGCAGTTTGCAACCACTGCACTTCCCCCCCTTTTTAAAAAAAGCAAACAACGAATATCCAGACATACAGCACTGGGAAGAAACATAGTTCTTCAAAGGCTGACTACTTTCTCCCACAGATGATCTCTCTGGGAGGATAGCAGGCATAAGCAACCTCAGGCCTAGAGGCTGAATGTATCCCTCCAGGCCCCTCTGTCTGGGCCTTGGAGCCCTACCTAGGTCACAGCTGTCTATGCAGGTCCCTCACAAGGGACCCCTCAGCACCCCTGCTTTGCACTCTCTTTGGGTGCTTTTGCTCAGTTGGAATGTGTCCTGGAACTGTGACAACCTGTCAATCACATTAGATAACTGTGACATCAGATGGTTGACAAATGGGATGTCCTGGCTGCCTCTCAAGATCCCTTGCACAGGTCAGCTGATGCATGGGGAGGTCAATCCCGCTTTCTTCAGGCTTCAGGTGTGCAAGAGAGCTCCCTGCAAGAGAACTCCCATCAGCTGATAGGCAGGTATTTCAGTCCTGCTTTCTGCAGGGATGTTGTCCTCTCTCATCTGCTGACATCAGCAGCCCATGGAATGACATCCCCTGATTGACACAGGGGTGTGGTTTCAGGAAAATGGCCTCATTGGGCTAGACCTAAACCCCTGATGGGCCAAGATCATCATGATCAGGGATGCCGCTCAACAAGATCAGCCTCAAAAGGCCTTCTCTCTATCCCACCAGTTAAAACAGCTAGACTGGTGAGAACTAGGGAGGGCTTTTTCAATTGTGGCCCCCACTTTGTGGAATTCCCTCCCAAATGATCTCCGCCATGCCCCCTCTATGATGAGCTTCTGCCGGGCCTTGGAGACCTGGCTCTTCAGGCAGGCTTTTGGGGTGGGTTAGGTTTTATTATTGTTGTTGAGATTTTTAATGTTTTAATGTATTTGTATGTTTTTATTTTGTACGTCGCCCAGAGTGGCTGGACAGCCAGCCAGATGGGCGACTAATAAATTCAATTAATTAATTAATTAATTAATTAAAATTGGCCCATAGGGCAGAAGTTCCCCACCCCATGCTACACAATGGCCAGAAATACACATTAGCAAGAAAGCATGTAACAGTCTATGTTTCCCAGTTTTTGATAGTTTTCAAGGGACAACAAACCTCCAGGTTGAGACTTGGCAACCATCTTTTTACTGTCTGCAAAGGAATAAGGGAGCAAAATTGCTAATCTTCTATGGAAGAGACTTTTTAAATAGATTTATCTATAGCGATTCTTCTTAAAACAGTGTGTGTGTGTGTGTGTGTGTATTCTTGCTAAACAAACAAGACTGCAATAAAACCATTAAAAAAAGAGCAAGGGGAAACCATTTGTCTCCCTCCCCCGCTGCACAGTTAATGGCTAATTAAATCTGTTGTGGGGATAACGCAGGGAAGAAAATGATATGGAACCTCCTTATTTTTTGGGAGTGGGGGGGGGAGAAATATTGATTGGGAAGAATCAATGTCATTATCAGAGCCCATCTTAAGCACCAGCCTTTGAAAGACTCTACACGTTGCTTAATACAGATTTTTTTAAATGACTGCGTTAAGTAAAGACTGGACTTTACCTGTAGCTAGTGGGGGAGATGCCTTCTAAATTGCATCTTTTCCCCTCCCCCTGAAAGGGGAAAAAGTTATAGTTTAATGAGAAGGGTTCCTTTTTTGGTGCTTTGCTGTAAATAATGGATTGCTAATGGGCCTCGAAAGTCTTTGTAGTTCTGTAAGGGATGAAGGCAAAAGCATTGCAGTTTTCTAGTAACTCTGGGATGGTGAAACTAGGGACAAACATATCTGAAACACTTTGTAAAAATACTTTTATTTAATCAATAAAGCATCTGGAACATTTCCTTGCACATAGATGTTTATGCATGTTGTTTGTCTCTCCCTGTCCCCCTTTTTATGTTAACAGCACAAGAACAGTAGAGTCAATACTTCTCAGAGGAACAACTTAGCAGAATCAGGGATCCAAATGTTTATTTTCAATATAAATCTACTGTTATGTTTTGTTATGTATAATTTATTAGGGTTTTCACATTATTACAGTAAAACAGCACAGTCCCTTATTCTCCTCTTCCACTCCAGCTTCCCTCCCTCCCTCTGCCCTCATGTCCCTTTTAGAGCAGATCCACACCATACATTTAAAGCATATCCAACACACGTTTAAATCACACAACTTCCCTTGAAGAATCATGGGAACAGCAGTTTGTTAAGGTTGCTGAGGGTTTATAGCTCTGTGAGGGGAAAAATGATCTTCAGTTGCTCGGCATTTTGTATAGTGCTCAGGTTCGCATACTCAGGTAAGGGTTAGGATAAATGAATGTCACTAGTGGTGGCTTGTGCCCATTTGGGACTGGTAAGGTGGAAGGGAGCGAAGCCAACAGTAGGTGGAACCAATGCCAATGACAGGCAGAGCCAGAGCCAATGACAGGTTGAACCAACCAATGCTAGTTTTGTCCTCATCCTCTTCCCTGCTAATTTCTACAAAGGCAACACTGAGACTAAGGAGGAGGAAGCTGACAGGGAGTGCCACCCCCTGAATTTGCTGTAAGAAGGTAGCAGGCGCTGGCTGAGGTTGGTGGGGCAGTGCCCCGTTCTTCCTAATGGACCAGCTGACATTGCATGTCACTTTTAATGGGAATTTGTCTATTTCACACTTCCCAGAACAATCCCAGAACACCAAAACACAGCTACCCTTCAAAATTCACATTTCTACTAATTTTGTGAAACTGAAAATGTGTACAAAAATGTATTTGTTAGGAGAAAGTGTGCATAAAAATGTATATCTTAGTGGAAAACATACAAAAATGTGTCTGCAAAAAATGTTTGCAAAAATGTGTCTGTTGGGCATAATTACATACAAAAATGTGTATATTAGGAGAAATACAGACTAAAATGCTGGCAAATTTTCACGAGGACTTCTCATGAAACTGATGTGTGGTGAACTGAAGATGAGAAAAACAATTTAAAAAAAGACGGAAACCAAAACCGACAGATTTGTCCATCCCTGTCTGTGACATAATCTGGTGTAGCAGTAGAATGTTAAACTAGGACTGGGAGACCAGGGTTCAAATCCACACTGGGTGACCTTGTGCCAGTCACTACCTCACAGCCTAACCTACCTCACCGGGTTGTTGTGAGGATAAAATGGAGAGGGGGAGAACAATGTACGCTGCCTCGAGCTCCTACAAATGTAATAATGCTACTAGAAACACATATTGTATAGTGTTGCACTAGCTTGGGTCCACCCCATTTTTATTGGTACGTCCTTTTTCTACTTGAACACGACGGCCACTAAGTGACAACGAATGCCAGGCAACTAGGGCTTGCTCAATAGAGATATAAGGCTAGAGTGGCAATCCCTCTTTCCACCGTGGTCCTTCCAGTGGTTGCCACCCAAAAAAGTGGCAGTGGTGCATAAACATATTGATCTGTGAGTAGGAATGCAGGAGAAGTTGGGGTTGGCTCTTTTTTTTTTTTTAGTTATCTATCATTTATTAGCATTATTAGGGTTGGTCTCTTGGAAAATTGAGTTTATTCTTTGGTGTTCCCTGGGAGGAGTGCAAGGGAGATATTTGCGTGAAATTTTAATTTGTGGTAAGCGCAATAATTGTATATTATTTGTTTATAGTGCAATGCCACTAGATTAACAGTGGATTGCACTTACAGCAAAGAAATTACCATCTAGAAGCAACTGTGTACATAGAAGTATTCTTAGCAACTACAGAAGCACAACAAGGATTTCTTCAAGAGTGAATTGTTATAATTCCTCACAAGGACAGCTGAGAAAATTAACAGACAGGCTTGAAAAAGACAAGAAGTCAAAACAGATTATTCTACCAGTGTACTGTCTCTTAATTTGGACTTATATCACTTACAGTTGTTTCATTGGAATACTTTTACTTGGTTTGTGTTATATATATATATATAAACAAGAGATGGATTGATTCCATAAAGGAAGCCACAGACCTGAACTTACAAGATCTGAACAGGGTGGTTCATGACAGATGCTCTTGGAGGTCCCTGATTCATAGGGTCACCATAAGTCGTAATTGACTTGAAGGCACATAACAGCAACAAATATACTTATACTTCAGGTCTTGTTATTGGTTATAAGAGATCTTTCCCAGTCATCCAATTTTTTTCAATGGTAGAGCATCTGCTATGCATACAGAAGGCCCTAGGTTTGCCCTCTGTCATTTTCCCATAAGACTAGGAAAGGACCCCTTTCTGAAACCCCTGCAGAGCTGCTAAAAGTCACTATAGACCAAGGGTTTCCAAACTGTGGTCTGCAGACCACCAGTGGTCCGTGAGTTTCATTCAGGTGGCCCATAGTGCGTCTGTAGATTTGTAGTTGAAGATGGGACTTGTCACATCCATTGCACTGAATATTCATCTTGATTTTTAAAATTTATTTAAATGCTTTTTTTATTTCTTCTATTGTATTGCAACCTGAATTCTATAGAATACAATAAAATACAATATATAAGAAATAAAAGAAGCTATAAGAATAAAATTAAAAATCATACTGTCAAGAACGCCTGGTTTGTTAAGGTTGTTAACTAAGATGGTTTTATGGCAAGGAATTGTGGGGGGGACATCTTGCCTGAATTAGGGCCTCTCACAGCTGAATCCAATTAATTATGCAGTGAGCAAGAACACCTGCTTATCAGCCCGAGACTTGTACCTCAAGGCCACAGGCCTGGGAAGGCTGGAGAAACACATGGCAGTTAGGCGCAAAAGCTCTGGAAGATTTCATCATCAGAAAGCCCCCTGATTGGCTAATTAATTCCTGGCTGTTGCTGGGCTTTTCCCCATAAAATAGAACTAAGATTCTGGGTCTTTGTTTTGTGGTGCTACCTGATGTTGGGGTTCCATCTCCCATCTGCTATCCAAGCTATGCATCTCTGGGGGAGATGTGGAACCATGAAGTTATTCTGCCTGTCTTCCTATAATGTGTGAGTATAGAATAGGCTAGACAGATTTGTTATTTTTCTTGTAACTTGAACTCTCTGTACTTTTTAAATTTTATCTGCCATTTGGGTGTTTGATTTAAGAATCATTTTGCTGCTATATTTTTGCACTTATATTTTATTCTAATAAAGCTACCTCTTGGTTACCAGTTTGTGTTCATTTCAGGGAGAATTTGGCTCTGAATCCAGCACCTTGGCCAGTTAGCCACAGACTACCATATAAATGGGTATTTTGCCTTAAGGCTCCAAGCCAAGGGGTGCATCTTTGGCTCTTGTCTTTTGGAATCCTTGGCAGGTCTATTTCTGGTACTTTGGGTTTCCCCTTGGCCCAGGGTGGGTGACCAGGTTTAAGGGATAGTGGCAGTCTACCTATCTTGCAGGGTTTGTGTTGGTTTAACTCCTCCCTGGTAAGGGAGGCATGGGTTGTGCCTGGCCGGGATCAATTGGCCTGGGCTTGGGAGTTGACCCCCACCCTGGTGAGAATTCTTTACATGTACAACATCTAGCACAGTGCATTACAGTTGCTGCAACAGGCAGAAAAATCATTAAGTGGTCTGACAAGACTCTCAGCAATTTTCAAGTGGTCTGTGGGAAAAAGGTTTGGGAACCACTGCTGTTGACAACACAGAGCTGGATGGACTAACATAGGTGTGGCAAATCTTTGGCCCTCCAGATGTTGCTCAACTTCAACTCTCATCATCCCTGGCCATTGGTCATGCTTGTTGGGGCTGATGGGAATTGCAGTTCAGCAACATCTGGAGGGCCAAAGGTTCCCCATACCTGGACTGCCAGCATCCTCTGATCTTCGGCCTGCACAGCATATGCTCTGCCACTGAGCTATATGGCCCCTCCACAAATCTGTTGACTTTCCGTGTGAAGTGGCATTTGGACTGAGGACAGCCCAAGCTCACCACTACTGCAACATCACCCTTTATTTTGCTATAGTAGAAGCTTAGGCTTCATTTTTAAATAAGGGATGAACATTTGTTAAACCCTTGTAGTTTCCTCCCCTTTGTGTGTGTGTGTTTCACACCATCTGATCACTCTCTCTTCTAAGTGCCATTTGTGGGAGGCTCCGTTGTTCTTTTACAGTATTGTGTTTTCAGCTGTTGCCATTTTTTTAGATTCTTGTCCAGTTGGCTCTCTCTCTCTCTCTCTCTCTCTCTCTCTCTGGGCATTATTATAAAATGGAATTTTGAAATGTGAGGTGTAGCAAGATTCATGTATGATTATTATGTGTATTTTCATCCAAATTCAAATGAAGCTTGGTTTCCAAGAGAGAGATAAAATCTGGATCTTGCAAGGGGAGCAGTTGCTAGTTTATTAAATTCGGATCTCATCATCTGTTTAGGGTGCCCTTCCAAGAAAAATAAGTAGGAATGGATCACTGCAGGTTATATCTATGTATATTTTAAATTTTGCTCTCATTTTAAGAGCCAGTACCCACTTCTCAGAGGATAATATTTGAGGAAAAAATACTGAGTTATGGGCACGAGAGTGGAAATGACTTCCTCTGTATTTAAAGGAAAGTTTGCAGTATTTCAAAAGACAGAAGAAGAAAAGGTTTGGGCACAGATCAGAAAATGAGAAATGGGAAGTATATTGTGAAGTAGGAAATTAAAGAGTTTGACTGGACCTTTGTGAAAAGGCACCTGGTTGGCCACTGTGAGAACAGGATGCTGGACTAGATGGGCCACTGGCCTGATCCAGCAGGCTCTTCTTATGTTCTTATGTATGGCGGTAAAGATTGAGGAGGAAGGAGAAAAGTCCATATAATATATGGATCAGTGGTTTTCAAACTGTGTTGCAAGGAAATGTGGTTTCTCCTAGAAGTTAATAATTGGTTCCTCAGTAAAAGATAGGAAGCTGCCTTATACTAAGTACAAGCTATTTCTCCCACAATTCTGGTCTGGTTCACTCATAATGCTATGCCAAAGTTTGTTTAGCCAAAGTGTGGTTTGTTTGAACATCTGAATCCAACCTAGCAGACTAACCATGATATGTTTTCTGGCAACAAACCACAAAGTCAAGCCATGGTTTCTTTTTAGCTTACGAATTAGGCTTGCTTAACTGTGGTTTGGCATTATGTCCAAACCCCCAAGTTGAGTTTTGGACCACCCGTTCCCAGATACTCACCAAGCTACAGAGCACAAGTCAAGAGTGGCTGGTAAATGAAGCTGCTCACATTTCCTGTTAACAATTTCCTATTAGAACTAGGGGCACTTCGGATTAAATCGTACAGACCCATCACTGTTGTTTGCATGGGACTCAAGTGGCGATACAAATCCAAGAGCTGATCATGTAAGAAGTTGGATGACTAAATGTTCTGAGGGATGTGGAAAATACAACACTCCTTGCTATCTCATCAGATATATGTTCCAATCTGAAGGACAGCTCACAGCTTCACTTCATTGGGATTCTTTATATATTATGTTATTATTTGATTTATATCCCGCCTTTCCTCCCAGTAGGAGCCCAGGGCAGCAAATCTTATATATGGGGTAACCATTTGGCTTGATGACTATTATAATTAGCCTAACTGGGTATTGTTACTTCTGATTTATGCAGTTATTTTAAGTAACTATTTCAGTTTTGGAAATATTTTTCTATTTATTATTTGCCAAACAGCATATGTATGTCCATATCCATATATTAGTCACACTGAAGAACATCTTTTGGTCAAAACACATTTATTTCTCTATTTTGTGTTAGCATTTTTTATAGTTACATTTGTGTTACACATCTTCTTTATCATATCAGTGCTACAGCAATTCATTTATTTATTTTCTGATCGCAATTTGTTATCATTGTTGCTGTTGCACATACGCATATATCACCCTGGTGATCAGTGAAAGCTGCTCCATTAGGATGAGCTCAGTCTGCCCTCAGCCAGTCTCCACCTGCCTGCCTTCTTGCTTGGAGCCATTCCAGGGGATGGCCCCGCCTGCCAGTTTCCTCCTCCTTAGTCTCAGTGTTGTCCCTGATAGAACTCAACAGGAAGGAGGAGGATGGGGCACAATTAAAATTAGTTGGCTCTGCCTGTCATTGGCTCTGCCTTCTGCCCCACCAGTCCCAATGGGCACCAGCAACTATTGCTGGTGGTGTGGTAATATAGGTGATGTTGTTGCATTCTGTGTCTCCCCCACTCCAATTTACTGGCTGCTGTTTGCCAGGGGAGAGGGAAATGCAATGACATCATGCCCACATGCTTCTTTTACCAAACCCTACCTGACAGCATGTTGGTGCATTGGTCACTGATGATGGTGGGTGCATTGGCAACTGCCAGCCACATAGCACCCCCCTCTCTGGTGAGATGCTGTCCACCCCTGTAAACCTACTTAAGGAGAGCTGCTTCATGCTTGGGAATTACAGGAATCATTTCCATCCCTCCTTCTAACAGTGAACTCAGGCGGTGAGTGCTGACAGGAGCGTAGCTAAAGCGGGGCTGCTGAGAAACAACGGGGAGGTATCAATATGCTCAGGGAAATACAGAAGAGAGTTTCTGCAGAAGTATTAAACAATTGTAAGCAAACAAAAAGCTAAGGGGGCAGCCTCCCCCCTTCAAAAAACAGGCCAAAGAAGAAAAAGCATGTTTGGTAGCCAGGGAATGAAGAGTAGCAGCTGGAAAAGAAAAATCAGAACATTCGCTCATAAGAACACATTCTCACTGGTTATTTCAAAGCTGGGTGAAGTAATCTGTATTTTTATAGATGTTTCTATAAAACATGTATGTTTCCTAAGTAACTCTAATGAGCCACACACAATCACCAATCTTAAATAATACGACATTATCCTAATGCAAAATGGGAGGGGGAGAGAAATAATGGAATACCCTGCTTGGAGGAACAGCACATTTGTTAGGAGGGAGGATACACTGCAACATTTTGCCGCAGATCCCATTTTTGTTGGGTGACAGAGAAAGTGGCAAGGCTAGATAACTCCAGATAAGAAATTTGCTCAAACAAAGGCTGGAAACACACTACCTTCTTTAGGCTCCACCCCTCACAGAGAACATCAGAGCCTTAAAGGGCCAACCCTCTGGCCTGAAGGTGGGTACTCCTTCAGTCCATAGCCCCCCTCCTGGTGTGCTCCCTGTGCCACTGGACTGGTGATGTGCAGTGGGAGGCATCTGGTTCTTCAGGCTCATGGGAGGATGCCCATGTGGGTCTGGGCTGTGATCCTACAGGCCCTGGTGGTCTGAGAAGTTCCTCTAGAGTCTAGGGGCTCGTGTCTGACAGCCTCAGGTACAGCAGTCTACATGTTTCCAGCAGTCAGCTCTGAGCCCTGAATCTGATCCATCTCCTTATCTGGTGCCTCTGCAGCTTCCGACTCTATGTCAGATCACTTCTGGATTTAGCAGTCAGGAGTCATTTTGTAACTCCAAAAGAAAAAAAACCTAAAAATATTTTTAAACTATTTAAATGACCACAGTATAGTGAGTGGGGATGCAAGGCTGCATCAGTTTTCTGTGTGCTCTAGTTAGTGTTATAATCTCAAACATTATTTAAAGGTTGGCAGTGTGGCTGGCTCGTTGAAGGAGTTACTTAGGAAACAGACATTTTTCAAAAAACACCACCACCACAGATAGAATACTTCAGCTTGCTGTGGAGTAGCCAGTGAAAATGTGTTCTGATGAGCTAATGCCTCCTAACTTATACAAGACTGGATGAACGCTCTGCTTCTTGGTGCCTTGCTCGGGAGGGGGTGGAGAGTGAGTAGTTTTCTGGGCAAGCTCCAAGCAAATCCTCTTCAGCTACAGGATGAAATTAAGCTCAACATTTTGTGTACTAAGATATCTTAGCCTAAGATACAGTAGGGGCCCGCTTTACGACGTTCCATTTTCCGGCGTTCCGCTGATGCAGCGGCTTTCAATTAGGGGAAATTCCCCATTTTAAAGCCGATTTTGCTGCATTTTTGCATCATTTTCGCGCGACGCGACCCATTATAGTCAATGGGTTCCGCTTTACGGTGATTTCCGCTTTACGGCAGGGGCCTGGTCCCTAACCCGCCGTATAAGTGGGGCCCTACTGTATACACTATTTAACACTCCAGGTCAGGTGGGGTGGAAGGGAGAAGTGCTTAAATGGAATGTCTGGTTTTGCTACTCACATGATCTGCAAAGCACATTCAAGGTTCAGAGTCAGCACCTTGGAGACTCCCAGCAATGCCCATGTAGGTACCCATTGTAAATGAAGGGCCTTAGCTGAGTGGCAGAGCACATGCTTTGCAAACAGAAGGCTCCAGATTCAATTTCTGCTGGCATCTCCAGATAAGGCTGAGGAACACTTCTGCCTGAAACCCTGGAGAGCCACTCATGGTCAGACACTCAGTGTGCTGAGCAAAATAGGACAATGGCCTAATAAGCTGTAAGACTATTTCCCACATTCCTGGGAGTGTATGAGACAGTGATTAATGGGCGAAAAGGTCCGATGCTTGGTAACTATGGTTGGCGAAAGCACATGGCAACCCAGCCTTTACTGACAGGGATCCCTTTTGGGGGGGGGGGGCACAATGTATCTCTGAGTGGAGAATGCATGGAGATGCACTGAACTTAGAACGCACAGAGATACTTTAGCCTCAGTGATCCATACTCTGGTAACCTCCAGGATAGACTACTATAACGTGCTCTACGTGGGATGCCTTTGAAGATGGTTTGGTAGCTGCAATTAGTTCAGAATACCAGATGAACAACTGCAGCTGGATGTTATGATCATATTATACTGATCTTATGTCCATTGCACTGGTTCACAGCTCATTTCTGGGCCCACTTCAAAGTACTGTTTTTGATCTTTAAAGCCTTTCACAGTTTAGGACCAAGATATCTGAATCCCTGTCTCCATGTGTGCCTGCTCATATGTTAAGACCTTCAGCAGAAGGCTTTCTGTGGACATCTCCACCATCTAAGGCAGCCTTTCCCAACCGGTGTGCCTCCAGATGTTGTTGCACCACAACTCCCATCAGCCTCAGCCAGCATTGCCAATGGCTGAGGCTGATGGGAGTTGTGGTCCAACAACATCTGGAGGCACACCGGTTGGGAAAGGCTGATCTAAGGTAAGGTAGATAGGTACCAGGGACAAGGTCTTCTCAGTGGTGGCACCCCAGTTGTGGAAATCTCTATTATGCTTTTGGTGTCAGACAAAGCTAATGTTATTTCTACAGATGTAGTTTTTGCCCCAGTGAATGGGTTGCATCCAATATTAGGTCTACTTGGGGTAGATCCATTAAAATTGATGGACATGACAAACTTAGGACCATTAATGTAAATTGGTCTACTCTGAGTAGAACTTAGTTGGATACAACACATTGTTTTTAACTGCTTTTTAAGATCTTGCTGCCATTTAATTTTTACCACTCTTCTGATTTGTAATATTTGTATTTTAATTGTGTGTAGCATGTTCTTCTATGTAAAGTGCCCTAGGATTTTTTCCTTAAATCTTTGAAGGGTGTTATAAAAATATTTCTAATAAATAGATGAGTAAGTACCCACACACACTCAGGGTTCCTTACAATATTATTATTATAATCATTATTAGATTTATTAGTCGCTTGATACCCGAAGGTCCCCAATGTTTAACAATATTAAAACAAAAACAAATAAACTATAAAAACATAATAATAAACAACAAAGCAATAGCACCCCACACACACAGCCACAGGAAGGTTTGGCAGCATGTTAAAACAAAACATCTCAATCTATCAAATGCTTGGGAGAAAAAGTACATCTTTACCTGGCCCTGAAAAGATGACAATAGAGGTGCCAGGCAGAGTTCACTGGGGAGCATATTCTACAGACAGATTATTGTAAGTTCTCTTACCACAAATATCCTGCTCAGTAATTTTGCAAGTTCCGTAATAAACATGTGAGATTTCTTGAACCGCACAGAGGATTATTTTTCCCATGGAAATGGAGCATCTAAAAGCAGCATGCCATGAAGCTTACTCAAGTTTCATAGCGCACATTCGAAGAGGTGTATAATTAAGCACAGATGCTCCCCTCAGCTCAGTGACTGCAGTGGCTTTGAATGAAGAATGGGAGGGGGGCTCATCCATGGCTTGGGCCTCCAAGGATTGCAATCATCCATCTTGTAGCTTCTGACCTGCTCTGCTCTGAGCAATGGTGACTGATGGAGTGGAAGGCAGGGAACCTGAAGAGTAGACGGAGTCAGAGCCAATAATAGGCAGAATCAACTAATTCTAGTTTTATCTGCATTCTTCTCCCTGCTGAGTATTAAAAAGGCAATGCTGAGATTTAGGAGAAGGGAGTTGACAGTCAGGATTACCCCCTGAACTGATTGTAAGTTAGAAGGCAGGCAAGTGGGGGCTGGTTGAGGGCAGACTGAGGTTGGTGGGGCAGTGCCCCGCCAGCTCTAATGGACCAGCCTCCATGGGCTCTGACATAACAATTAAAACAAACCATAAATGCAAATTCTTTGAGATGATCCACAGGGGCTTGTGAAATCTTAGAAAACAAAGACACCTTGCTGAGAACCGCAGGACTCAGCACACATCACTATCGGTGATGTTGAAGGGCTGCAGAAACTAGAGATATTCCATCACTCCACAAACTCTGTGGGGAAAGGCTGCAGTTGCTTAGTAGTGACTGAGTGAAAGGCATCCTGCATCTGTTCAGATGCCCACTGCTCCTTAATTCTAGCAGAGATGTCGGAGAATTCCATTGGAAAAGGAAATGGGAGTAGAAATTGCCACAATTCACATTTTTGCTCAAGGCCAAGAATGGAAATCATGCAATCGGCTACAAGTGGCAGTTGCTATCATTGGGTTTTTCAGCCTGTGAATGTTAGATAAATAATTACGTTATTTTCTGCATTGTTTTTGACATTTCCCTTCCACGGAAATGCATGGAAGTTAATTACGCAATTAATTACATTAGTCTTGGCCATAGCAGACAGCAAGATGAGTAATGTAGGTTTATTATCCACTAAGAAGCTGAACTGTAGTAAAACAGAAACAGTTGATTGCAATGAACCCAGGACGGGATGGAAACTGCTGCCTCCTTACATCCCTTGTGGGGAGACAGGAGCCCGCAGTTGCTCACTGATAAGGGAAAGCAACCTGACTATTCTCAAAGGCACTGCCTTACTGTTTAGATGTTACGTCTGCTTCAGAATTGCCTGCCATAGATATCACTACCTCATCTTTGGTCAGTCACATTGTTGTAAGATTGGGCCAGGGCCCTTTAAACTGGGCAAATGTAATTTAAAAAATGTATGTGCCATATAAGTACTTGACTTGTCTCATGGTCTGTGGCTTGCCTGGACTTTTTTGTCACCAGCCAGTGTATGTTCTTATTTCCTGTGTCCTTTTTGTGGCTTATTTTGAGTCTGGATTGCAGTGCAGGCTGGTCCATTTGGGCAAATAAGCTCAGTTTGCCCTCAGGCAGCCCCCATCTACCTTCCAGCTTACCACCAAACCAAGAGGTGGCAGCACTGCCTGTCAGCTTCTTCCTCCTTAGTGTTGCCCCTTGTAGAACTCAACAGAGAGGAGGATGGGGACAAAACTAGAATCAATTGGCTCTGCCTGTCGTGTGTTCTGGCTTCACTTACCGTTGGTCTCCCTGCTTTCTGGCCTGCCAGTCCCAGTGGGCACCAGCCAGCCACCATTGCTGGACTGAGTTGGCCCCACCCCTGTTTACTGGCCTCTTTCCTTAGCCCCCACCCATTCATCCGCAGGAAGAGTGTCTCTATTTTCATCTGTCAAATGTTGGGTATGCTAATAAGCTTTGGTGCATCAAAAAACAAAAACCTTAGTACCAACCACATCTCTTCCTTCACATGCTGCCCACTGGTTCCAGTTCACTGCTGAAGTAGCTGAGTTTCTGCTAACAGCATAGGCCAGACACACAATCAATATGAGGAAAGATAAATCGGCTACAAACCGGCTACAAACCATACTGTCACTAACACGACAATGAAAAATGCTTGCTACTTGAATACACTACATTGTGGTCCTTAAATCTTTCGACAAACGAAACATCGATATCAAATGCTAAATAATCTCCAGACAGTAGAAAGAATTCCCCACACCCAGCCGCCATGACCCATGGAAGATGGATGGCGGCCTTTCTATTTGTTTAATCCTTCCATATTGAAGAGGGGAATTACCTCTACAAATCCAGGTTCAAGGTGATCCGATGCCAAGGCACTTCTTCTGTACAGTTAAAACCTATTAAACATATATATTTAACCAATTCTAGGAAGTACACAGGGCAGTCCAAATTCTGCTTTTCACCAGTACCATCAGCATCAGGGCTATTGAGGGACATCCGTGATACAGCAAGAGTGAAGTAAACAAAAACTTGGTTCTTACTTTCTCTCTGGGCCAATGCATCTTCCTGAGTTGGACACTGTGATGTTCCTGTATTAATGTATATATGGTAAGTGCTGTTTGTATAGAAGATATGTGGTAAGTGGAATGAAAGAGGAGGGGGAGTAAATGAGCAGTAGAATGCTGGATGATTGGCTGAGTGTTTGGATGGCTGAGAGTATAAAGGGAAGGATGACAGTTGAATCTGGGTGGACGTGAGTGGGTTGTTTGAGAGGTGTTTGGTGGACGTTAGTGGGTTGTTTTGGTGGAGTTTGGAGATGGGTGTGAGTTGGTGTATGTCAGGAGAGTGTGGAGAAAGAGGGAGGTGGAGTTTGGATTAGTAATAAGTCAAATATCACAGTAATAGATGAAACTATAAGCTTGTAGATCATTATCAAAGTTATCTTGTTATTAATGTTATTTAATAAATACTATTTTGGTTTACCAAAGGCCTGATCCTTGGCTGGGGTTTCACAGACCAGAAGGGAGGGTAAGGTAATAACCAAGGCTGAAGGGAAACAGTAACAAATGGTGGCAGCGGTGAAGAGGAGAAGATAACATTATAAGTATCCAGAGCAACCCCGAGTTATGAGTTATCTGCATTGATACAAGGGGGTTGGGAACAGCATAGGCACGCAGTCACGAATGTAACCGGATAGAGAGACTCAGGCAAGGTCTCTGGGAACATTGGTTGTAGAACATGACTGGTGGTGCTGCCTAGCAGGGGGATCTATTGAGATCTGTGCTAGAGCGGAGAGAGAAACCATAAAAAAGGACAGTCCGGACTGGTGGAGTCCCTGGTGGTGCCTAGTGAAAGGCAGTAGGTAGGAACCTGACAGGGAGAGCCAGGGAAGGGCGTCACAGACACAAACGTCAAAAACAGACAGTCTTAGCTTGTGAAATAGTTTTGACATTTTACAGAAGGTTCTAACTAGACCGAGTAACATCCAACATGTCACGTGTCCCAGAGTAATATTCGACCTGTCCCCTTTTATTAACTGCAAGATGCAGGGGTGGCCTCCAAACAGCATTGGACTACAGGTCCCATCGTCCTTTACTGTTAGTCATGCTGTCTGGAGCTTATGGGAGTTGGAGCCCAATAAAATCTGGAGGACCACAGGTTCCTTATCCTTGTCCTAGAGCATTAGTATTCAACTAGTAGGCTAGGAACTTGAGTGGGTTGTGGCCTAGCCTAAGGTGGTTCACAGCACCACACAGCAGGGCGAAGGAGGAGGGAAATATACTCTACTACAAGAGTGGGGAACCTCAAGCCTGAGGGCCAAATGTGGCCCTCCAAGCTTCTGGTCCTTGGGACTCTCCCCAGACTAGACCTTCTCTGTAGCCACACTCACTCCTGGCCCTGTTTCATATCCTCCTTGAGTGAGTTTGTCTGGGTGGAATGCGTCCTTGAACCTTGATAATGTCTCTTGCTTCCCTGGATGGAGGGGTGTGTCTGTCATGGGCTCTGGCTCCACCTACTGCTGGTTTCCCTACCTTCCGCCCACCAGTCCCAATGGGCACCAACCAAACAGTCATCATCCCACCCTAGTCCTATCCAGGTAAGTTGCATTGTTGGTCTTGGGAGGGTGGCTCTGCAACTCTGCTCCACGTTGTCTGCTACTGCAATCATCCATGTTATCCTCTGGACCATTGGCTGGCAGTTAGTGATAGCCATAGTCAGGATTGCATTTCCCAATACTTTGGGCTGACTTTCCACCTGTGACCTTTTCTGGAAAGCGCTCAACTTATTTAATGTAAAACAGCTTTTCCCAACCTTGGATCCCCAGATGTTGTTGAACATGGCCAATGCTGGGAATTATAGTCCAGCAACATCTGAGGACCCAAGGCTGGGAAAGGCTGATGTAAAACAACACACATGACCTGCCTCTTACAATGGCTGGCAACTTCAGCTGGATCAAAATACAGAAAACTTAGCTTTTAGACAGAGTTGGCCACAGAGTATATATTAGACTATTCATTTCTTAACATTTGTATTGGTTGTCAACAGTGGCTATCCAGATGTTTCCCCAGAAAGTTACAAGCAGGGCATGACATCAACAGCCTTCCCCCTTCTTTCGTCCCCAGCATCTGGTGTTTTGAGGCATGTTGCCTCTGATCATGGGGGCTCCGTTTAGATCCTACAGCTAAAAGCCACCAGCAGACCTATCCTCCACGCATGTTGCCATTCTGAATGTCTTATTCTCACTCCATCTTTCCTTCTACTACTGAATCTAACCTACTTGTGGCAGCTGCTTTTGAAAGTGTGCAAAAAAACAGAGTGCCTCATTCTCAAGTTTAAAAAAATGTAAATATATATTTTTATAATAAAATGCATTGGTGCAGATTTTAAAATCATTTGCTGTGTGAATGCAGAAAGAGAGAGAGAGAGAGAGAACATGACTCAGAGGCACAGTTCAATTTAAAGAAAGAAGCACATATGTTTTGGAGCAGGCAACATTTGGACTGAAAGGAGAGAAAGAAAAGCAAATGCATTTTTTTTTAAAAAAAGATGGCCTGACTGCAGTTTGGATTTATTTCCAAACCATCTGCGAATTTGGTTGAGTTCCCCCCCCCATCT
The DNA here is from genome assembly GCF_030035675.1 of Rhineura floridana. Taxonomy (NCBI): domain Eukaryota; kingdom Metazoa; phylum Chordata; class Lepidosauria; order Squamata; family Rhineuridae; genus Rhineura; species Rhineura floridana. Next base: position 17,661,623 of record NC_084499.1, on the reverse strand, counting down.
CTCTCTTCAAATGTCTTCACAGCTCTATTTTCAAGCAATTATTCAGACTCTAAAATAACAATATATTCCTCTCATTTGGATCTACATCAGATTCTTCACTTGATCCCAGAGTCTTAACTTTTTTTTAAAAAAACCTAGAGCAGCTGATCATATTGCTTCCTGGAATGATTATGAAATAGAGCAGCAGCAGCCAATTATTTCTGCAGATAAAAAATGGACAAATATTTGGGAACAGAGTGTTGCGTACATAAATAACAAAACAAGTATTTCTTGGAATTTGTATTTTTAACTTACATATTTTTCATGTAATTCAGTACTGTATGGGTGTTAAGGTGCTAGGCTGACAGCAATGCAGAATGAAGTCCCTTATTAGGATACTGAACAAGCCCAGCTGCAGGAGCTGGGCTCTTCCTACATTAACTTAAACATGACCTAAAAAAAATTATGGTGCTGAAATATGGGTCATTGAAATTTGAATCAGATGCAATTGTTTGTAAATATTTGTGTTATTTATTTAAATCTGGTCTCTTCTCCTACCCCTGAATTTCTTCCACATTTTTAAACACAATGTTATAAAGTGCAAAAATAAAGCTTGCAGTGAAGGGCAAATGAGATGTGACATTATAAGCATATTTGCATTTAACATGCATGTTTTTAAAAATGCAAATAGCATTTTTGTATGTGTGTGTGTGTGAGAGAGAGAGTGAGTGAGAAGGAAGGCGGAGAGAGAATAATCAGGATTGCAGCAGGCAGGGAGGGGGAGTTTAACCCTTTCCTTTGAAACTGCTAATGTGGGATGTTCTTCAAATGCAAAAAGCAACTTCAAAAAAGTATTTTTTCTAGCATGGGAGGAAACAGTTAAATTCCCTAACAGCACCTACCCTATTCTCAGTTACCAAAATATATGCAAACCAAAACCCATCTATCCTTCAAAATTTGCACTTCTCTGAATTCTGCAATGTGTTTCTGCAATCAAACAATGTCAACAAAACTGTGTATATTGGGGAACATTTGCATAAAAAGGAATATATTGATAAAGAAGAACATACAAAATGCATTATATTAAGGAAAACTGCTTGTAAAAATGTACATATTGGGAGAAAAGCACACAAAACAGCTGATTAATTTTCATGATGACTTAAATAAATCACTGTGATAAATTGCAAACTGATGCAGAATGTGGAGAATTCAATTTTGGAAAAGTGAGAAACTGAAATTGACAACATTCATCCATCCCTGCTGTGGACTTCTCCAGGTCTCTCTCCTGGCACAGCCTGGAGTGTGTGGATAACATCTGTGATGGCTGAGCTAGATGTCTCATGGCAGACCTTCATAACTGACTCCTGTATGACAGGCCTTTTAAAAATAAAAAGCTGTATCATGACACCTTTAGTAGAGGGAACTGGCAGGGGCTGTTTAATGCTTCCCTTTCCTGCTATTTTTCAAGCATGCTCTTTCATTAATGTGAAAATATGTTTATCCACCTCCCCACCCCAGGCTGCTTGCAGAAAAGTGCTCCTGCACCTTTAATAGTTATGAAGAAGATGGATTTCAGTAGGTGTAGCTTTTGTTGCACAATTATTAAAGGTACAGGAACTATGTCCTCTTTTGCCTGTAGGTACTCTAGCTGGAAGGGGCAGCAGAATAAATTTTGAGTGGTAAAATTGCAAGAGAGGAAATGGTTAAGCTGTGGTGGCCAATGTGGTGCCCTCCAGATGCTATTGGACTACAACTCCCATCAACCCCCTCCTGCATGTTCAACAGTCAAAGATGATGGGAATTGTAGCTCAGCAACATTTAGAGGGCCCCAGGTTGAACCTTATGGCCATCAGGCTGCAGTATTCTACACCAGCTATAGCTTCCAAAACATCTTCAAGGGAAGTCCCACGTAGATTGCATTGTAGTAGTCTAAGTGAGAGGTTATTAGAGCACGGATTACTGAGGCTAAGCTATCCCGATCCACAAATGACTGTTGCTGGTGAAACAGATGAAGCTGGGCATAAGCAAAAGAGGCATTTCAGGCACACAACAGCAATTCTTTATATAAATGGTACTATATAAATAAATAATAATATTCATTATTACTGGTTGCAGCAGACAGTACTAAAGAAGGATAGAAGCAAAGAAACAGATTACCCCAGCTGTTCAAAGAATGAAAAGGGGATGTTTTTCCTTTCCTTTCCTGAAAATACCATACACCCACCCACACAAACACACACACCCATTTACGTATAGCAAATTCAAAAACACTTAAATGTTTTACTCTTCTTTAAATAGGTATTACAACATTTAGATGCTCTTTTGCCAGCTTTGACAATTCAAGAAGATACTGTTATAATGAACATCAAGACATAAACTAATTGAACAAATAACACATGTTCTTAAAAAAAAGGGGGGGAACTATCATTGACTGCATTGTTTGGTTTTGTACTTCACATAAGAAAATACCTTTTTATTTATTAAATTTTTTACCTGAAGGCTGCTCCAGAATTCTCAGGCTGCCAGAATATACGACAAGTCAGTGCTAGTGTGAGAGGGGAAATTATGGGCCTTGCGGTAGAATACAGGTTCAGCTTGCTGCAGGGTCTTCCTGTGCTTTGAATACAAAAAGGTTAAGTTAAGCAGTTACACATGTTAAGTGGAGTTTTGAAAATATGTATGAGCTTGGACTATTCATACCAACATAGGTCTTCGCAGATGTGAAACAGATTTCAAGGGAGTCTGCAAATAGTGAATAGCTCTGCAGTAAAGCTCAAGAGATATTCAACTTATAATGAGCCCAACAGAGCTAGCATCCCAATTTGGAGCCCCAAAGAGAATATGCGGCACCTGTCACTTTCTAACCATGTTATTATTATTAGCATTTTGGATGCCTGCTTCTTGCCTAGAAAGATTCCTGTGCTTTTAACTGTGATGAAACCGCAGAAATTCAACAGGAGCAGCTTTTCCTAATATGCTGAATTATGGCATATTACGCACATTTCAAAGATAAAGACGACTGGTCGGGGGTGGGGGGCACTTGCCAACTAAATTAATTATTACTAATTGCAATGCCTACTCTTTCTCATCAAAATTAGCATTCAACCAGTACCAAGGCAACGCTTCTGTCATGCCATCATCAACTCTTAAAAAAATAGTGCCTTTTTCCAGCCTCATTTTAGCTAAGGAATGTAGGATTGGAAGCTGCCTTATACTGAGTCAGACCATTGGTCCATCTAGCTCAGTGTTGTCTACACTGACTGGCAGCAGCTCTTCAAAGTTTCAGGCGGGGAGTTTCTCCCAGCCCTACCATAGAAATGCCATCAGGAATTGAACCTGGGACCATCATGTTTCATGCTGGGTCACTGAGCTACAGCCCATTTTAGTAGCTATGATGTTTGTGGTGATACTTCCAAACTCTGTCCCAATTTTTATTTTACAAAACTCAGGCTGCCTTTTGAGTCATGTTCTCTAGTATTTTAGACTCTGGCTCACAACTTTCTCAGTTAAAAGTGTTTTTCCCTTTTAAAGTTAATGTGATGTTTTGCAGGGAATCTGATCTGAATTCATCTGAAAGAATGTGAAAGTTGAACAAATACCTTATCCACAGAATCAAAAGGATAGTACAAACTTCTCAATGTGTTTAGATTGGCTGGATTTCCGTGTTTCTTTTTATCATTTGCCTTGAAGCTGTCATTCGATTTTAAAAATCTCAGGGATGATGATGATATAAAAAAGAGAATATTCTCCTATTCCAACTTCATGTACAAAATTCATTACATTGTACTGAGTTCACACTTGTTCATGATACAGCCAAGGCTGATAAGGGTGCATTCAGATGTGAGGTTTATTATGTTAGTTTTACCAGTTATAATGCTGGCACTTCTGTCCTGATTTCTAACATTCTTTTTACACTGCAGTACCTGTTACATTACTGAACAGTGACTTTTGATCAATATACCACCATGCTGTGCTAAATTTCATTCACACCAGTTGGCGTGGTGTGACACAACAATAAAAGTCATCAGACATGTGGCCATTCCCCCACCATTTCCATGCATGTGCATTTCTGTTCCCCCACAATTCACTGTGCAGTATGCCAAAATACCACCAAAAAATTTGTTACGTGAACTGTGGGAGCGTCACCCATGGAAACCATGGGAAACTTACAACACAAAACTCCCACGATATTCTGGATTTCCAGGGTGGCAAATGGATTTTTTTCTGGAAACAATTTAACACAGAAATGAGCACTAAATATCCACTAGATTTCCAGAAGTTGCTTTTACATTGGCTTTTACCTTACTCTCTGCCACACCCAGGCCCGATGACCCTCCAGTTCCATTCCAGATATTGCCACAAATCCGTACTGCCTATGCCTCTTGTGGCAGCCATGATGCAGTTGGCTGCCTATGTCCTAAACATGTTTTCCTGGAAATAACCCGGAACTCAGGGCTGCTCCTCAGTTTGAATCATCACATCTATACAGGTCCACAGCTGTATTTGAAGATGTATTTTTGAAAGAAGACACAGAGTTCACAAGTTTTTTTAAAAAACTGATGAGGCCAATAAGTGGCCATACCTTTAGTCTGGTAAAGTAGCTTTATATTTTACTTGTGAGCTGTATGGTAGATCTGCAAATTTATGGCTAATGCAAATTAGTAAAAGCTATGCACTCATGCTTCTTAGATCTGTCATCTGAGAATAAATGCATTTCCCTTTGGTGGAGACCATACATTTGTTGTATTGTGAACTGGAACTTTTCTGGGGGCCTCCACTTTCTGAGAATTTGAAAGAAACTTTTTTGGTGGTGGCACCCCACTTGAGAAATGGCCCTCCCAAGGCACCTTTTTTTCTGTCATTTTGGTGCTAGGTTAAGACATTTTTTTATTTTCCCAGGCTGTAAAATCTTATTAAACTATCAAAGATTTAATTTGAAACACTTGATTTTTACTCCTGCCATTTTGCTATTGCTTTATATTGCTTTTATTGCAATTTTTAATCCCACTCTTTCTTTCTTGACCATGCACAAAGAGGTGGTATACATGACCCTCCTCATATTATCCCTCACAACAGGATAGTTTGGCTGAAAAGTAGTGACTGGCCCAAGGTTATCCAATGTGCTTCACTGCTGAGTAGGGATTTGAACCCATATCTCCCAGGTCCTAGTCCAGGGGTGGGAAACCTGTAACCCTACAGATCAGTGGTTCCCTAACCTTTTTCCCCCAAGGACCACTTGAAAAGTGCTGAGGGTCTTGGCAGACCACTTAAAGATTTTTCTACCTGTTCTAGTAATTGTAATTCCATACAATCCAAACTGTAATACAATAAAATACATTATAAGAAATAAAAATATAATTAAAAATCAATATAAATATTCAATGCAATGGAAGTGCAGTCTCCCATCTTCAGCCACAAATCCACCGACACAGACCACCTGAATGAAGCTTGTGGACCACTGGTGATCCATGGACCACAGTTTGGGAACCCCTGTTCCAGATATTACTGGACTGCAAGTCCCATCACCCCAGATTATTAGCCATGCTGGATGGTGCTGGATGGGAGTTGGGGTCCAACAACATCTGGAAGGCCACAGATTCCCCATCAATGTCCTAGTCTAATATTTGATTACTACACTACAATAGCTCTCTATGCATTTTGGATCCTCTGCAGTATAAAGAAGACTGTGCTTTAATTAAGAACAAAAGCATCTGCATTCTGATCTTTCATTTTTATGTTCTCCAGCTGTTAAGACTGGGAGTTCTAAGCCGTGGGGTGCCTTCTACTTGAATACTCCAAGATCGGATAATAGTTATAGTTTAAATTTGTTACTGCCTAAATGTTAAGTGTTTAGCAATGTAAACACAGGGAAAAATATACGCACACAAAAGCTGCAATCCAATTTATGCTTTCCTGGAAGGAAGTGTCGCTGAATTCATGGGGTTTACTTCTGAGTAGGCATATACAGGATTGTACTGAAAGTATCCTTTCTTTCTCTTACAAGTCTAAGCAAAACACATTACAATTACACAAACTGATTTCTGAGAACTTCAAATAATTCATCTTAATAACAATAATTATTTTTATCTGTCAATGATTATTATCATGGCGAAATACTATTAAATATGCTTAACTGTAAATTGTGTATCTTATTGCCTGCGTTCACGTCACGTACTTACAAACCATGGTTTAATGAGGTGTATATGACCTATAACAAGCATAGGGCTTGTGTGCTCCCACTTCTCTTCTCTAGAGGCTAGGAGGACTACTTTGGGAGCTTTTAATTTGTGTTTTATTTAACCAGGGCTTCCTGTTTCATCCAAACCAGGGATCATGGTTCAACACCAACTATATATAGTTTTAAAAGACAGCTTTCTAAGCCATGGTTTGAATTTGGCTTGTTTTGAAACTGACCATTGTCTGTGTTAAACCATGATTCCTGGTTTGGATAAAACAGGAAGACATATTTATGTAAAAAAAAAGTAAAAACTTCTGAAGTCCTCCTCCCAAGGGGGAGATAACAGTACGCAAGCACAAGGCTTACTGCAGCTCATGCATGTTGTGCTACACCATAATTAAGCATGACAAGCAAATGCGGCCACTGAGTCCAACAGGAATGTTTGCCATTCCCCAAAGTGTTTGTTGAACCTTGCAAAGAAAGCATTGAGCAGTGTCTAACACCAGTTCAGCAACCTTATCAGAACATATAGGAAGGGGCATAGCCCAGTGGTAGAGCATCTGCTTTGCATGCAAAAGTTCCCAGATTTAGTCCCCGGCATCTCCAGGTAGGGTTGGGAGAGAACCATGTCTGAAATCCTGGAGAGACACTACCAGTCAGTGTAGACAATAATAAGCTAGATGGACAAAGGGTATGATTCAGTATAAGGCAGCCTCCTGGGTTCCTGTCTCTGGTGCTGGTTAAACCACTGTCAGCTCCACATTGGACCTGAGTCAAGTTACAACACAGACAAACCCTGAGTCTCTATGATTTCTAAATGTGGGAAGCCTTACATCAAAATACAACAGATGGAACAAAGACAGTCTGGTTCCCAGGGGTATTATGTAAAACAGACGATGAGTGTCAGCACTTTATACCCACACAATGTTTTAAGTTTTCTGTTGAGGAGCCTAGAAGAAAGGGGAATAAAGCCATCCCCCAGGAAAATGGTTTATAAATAAGCATTGTACCAAGAAGTTATGTGGACAAAATTAGCACATCCTAAGGATAGAAGCTTTGTGTTTCTACAGAATTTGTTACTGGATAAACATGAGGAGAATATGCTGGAGCACTCGGAACTTCTCATTCTCTTGTGGAGAACATGAAGCACTCTGCACTGGGGATGGGAGAGAAGAGCAGGGAGAAAATTCCTATCATGTTTGGCAGTGGGAGCGAACAATCCTCACCTGCAGATAGCAGAGGCTGGAGGTCCATGTCAGTGGGGCAGTGAATCCACTCTGGGTTTCAGTCTGATCTTTCAAGGAGCTGTCCAAGGTGCTGAGCATCAGAAGCACCATGCGTGCACTGACCTCTAATTGCCTCTCACCCTACACCAGAGGTGAGGAAACTGCTGCTTTCCAGATATTTCTGGACTCCACCTTCCATCAGCTCAAGCCAGCATAGCCAATGGCCATCAATGACAGTGGGACTGAAGTACAAATAATTGCCCTGTCTGCCAAATAGCTACCTTTGGTGTATAAAACCCTATACAGCTTAGGACCAGGATACCTGAAAGACCGTCTTATCCTTTATATACCCAGTCGATCACTGCGCTCTGCAGGTGAGGACCTCCTGTAGATTCCATCTCATCAGGAGGTCCGTTTCGCACAATATAGAAATCGGTACTTTAGGGTGGTGGCACCAACCCTTTCGAATATCTCTTCCCTTAAATATTAGACGGGCGCCGTCTCTGTTGTCTTTCTAGTGCCTACTGTAAACCTCCCTCTTCCAAAAAGACTTTGAAGTAGATTCCTTTATCCCAGTCTGAATCTATACTGGAATTGTTTTTAAGGTGTTTTAAACATGTTTTCATTGTTTTCTCAATTGTTTGCTGCCCTGGGGTCCTTTTGGGAGGAAGGGTGGGATACAAATTTAATAAATAAAACTTCTGAGGGGCCACATATGTCCCCATCCCTATGCCTAGAGTGGCTTATGCCCTCTTTTGGACTGCAAGGTATTTCAAGGGCTGCCATGGACTATCTCTCCTTTCCACAATGTCCAGTATCCCTACCATCCAAAGGGAAATGCGCACCCCATTCATTTTAAATTTATGGAGTGGGGTGGGGGGAATGATGGGGTGATGACAAATGGCGTTAATAAACTGAAGGAAAATTGATTTTGGAGCCTGGTTGCAAAATTAATTATTAATTTATTATTAATACATTAATTATACAAGTACAGTACTGATCTGAGTGATTCAGGGTGGGGCACAACTAAATTGAAAGATGAATTTAAGGTGATTTAGATGGGAATTGGCTTGTTTAAAGCACTTCTATGCATATAAATGAGTGTTGGGACATTTTGTGCAAATTTGTACTCTCTACTATCCTCTGTTTAGGCAATGAGTTAACTGGCTGCCCCACCAATGCCTCACTGGGCCCGTTGGTTTTCTTTCTCTCTTAAGTTTCTGGGCCCAGGCATGGAAGCTGCATAAGCTAAAACAACATAGGTTGTAGCCTTTGCTCTGAATATATTTTTGGACCCGAAGAGAGGCTGCAATCTAATACACACTTACCTGGGAGTAAGCCCCACTGAACCCAATGGAGCTTTCTTCTGAAAAGACATGTACAATATTGGATTTCAGCATTAATTGACATTTTGAAATTGGTAAAGCTGTTCAATTTCTTCTGGTACAAAGATTGATTTTTCTTTTTTCGTCTCCTATGGCGTTGTTCTTTCCCTTCTTTTCCCATATCTATCTATATCTACTATTATCATTTTAGGTTACAAAATGAATGAATATGAGGGGGAAACTATTGGCAAAGCGAGGTTTGCTTTTGTTTAGCTTCTCGTTTCTTCAGAAAAAGGCACCCCTTTTAAACAGAAAAAGAAATTAATCCTCTCTTCCCTCTGCATTCCTTTTTTCCATTTGCGAAACGTGCTAAATGAAAGACGTGCATGAAATTTAAACACAAGCAGGCGGTAACTGCCATCCTGTTCCCGCCTTTTCCTCCCTCCGACTTCCCCTCACACATCTCCCCGCCTCCTGAAAGTCTTTCCTTAGCCCTGCGCACTGAATTTCCCAGCTTGCTTTGCAGCTGAAGCAACTTCCCGCCCTCTGTTCGACTTTCTCCGGGCTCCTCCCTCCTTTTTTTCTGAGAGGGGGTGGGTCGGCGACAGACGACAACGTGCAATACACTTCCCAGCCTGCTTTGCGCCCTCAGCTGCCTTCAATGATGAATCCCCGGCTACTTGCACTACATCCCCCAGGCGGCTTTGCGGCCGAAGCGTCGCCACCTCCACCTCAGAAGCGCCGTCTTTCTAGCAGGGGTGCCGGGCCAAGATGGCGGATGGGGTGCTGAGCGCCGGCGTCAACCTGGAGGCCTTCGCCCAGGCTATCGCCGCCATTCAGGCGCTGCGGTCCAGCGTTACGCGTGTCTTCGACTGCCTCAAGGATGGCAAGCGCCACAAGGAGGCCTTGGAGGGCCGCGAGAAGAGCTTCGTCTCCAGTTTCCAGGAGAGTCTCCACTCCGTCAGCCGAGACTTGGGGTGAGGAGGAGGAAAAGGAGGAGGAGGAGGAACCGGGGGGGGGAAGGAAAGAAAACAAAAACCGCCGAGGTTGCCCCTGGCAACAGGGCGACGCCCCCTCTTAGCTCCCCTCGCCTTTCCCCCCCAGTAATACCTCATTTCCCCCATTTCTGGGATGAGGTGATGCCCGAGAGGCTTTAGATTCGAAACACCTCACTATTTATCAAAGAAGAAGAAGCAGTTAGATAGGAAATTCATCCAAGGAGTAAGAGGGCAGCAGTCTTAGATCATTGGTTGTGACAGCGAAACAGTGGAACCTCCACGTTCAGGGGTAGTTTACCGTCTGAATGTTACATGATTTGGGCAAGCCACAAGGGAGAGTAGGGGGTGTTGGTCAATTGGAGAGGCCATGCTTAGGAGGCTGGGTGTTATGCTGGGTGCTGGGGAATGAATGACCAACAGACCCTAGAAGTGGGTGGTGGTGGTGGTGGTGGTGGTGGTGGTGGGCTAAAGAGTGGAACCTCTGTGTTCAGGGGGGGTCTACCTTGTGAATGCTATGTGGCTTGGGCAAGCCACAAGGGATGGGGTTGTCAGTTGGAGAGGTCATGCTTAGGAGGCTGGGTGTTACTCTGGTTTCTGGGGAATGAGCGACCAGCAGACCCTGGGAGGGGGGAACTAAAAAAAGATTAATGTAGGAACATAGCCTGCTAGTTAGCAATGATGGCTAAACAGTGGAACCTCCATGTTCAGGGGTAGTTTACCTTATGAATGCAGCAATGGGCAAGCCTAGGAGGGGAGAGGATTGGAGAGGCCGTGCTAAAGAGGCTGGGTGTTAACTCTGGCTGTTGGGTGGCATAGAATGACCAGCAGACCCTGAGGGGAAAATACCTCTCCTCCATGAATCTAGCACTAGGCCTTATTGGTTGAGATAGCTTTGAGTAAAACCCATGCTCAGAAGCAATCTATGTGATTTGGATAAGCAACAGGCAAGGGGGTTACTGCAAAATGGATGCTCACAGAATCTGTGCATTGGGGACTATCAGATGCTGGGGATGAACATAGGAAATTGGCATATACTAGCTTAGGCTATTTGTCTCTCTAGTTTGGTATTGTCTAGAGTAGTGGGGAACTGTTTTCATCCTGAGGGCCACATTTTCTTCTGGACAACCTTCTGAGGGCACATGCCGGTGGATGGTGTGGCCAGTGGATGGAGCAACAAATATAAATGTTACCTTTGTGTAATAGGCTAGTTCCTACACACCCCTCTCTATCCTCCATCCAAGCAAGCAAGAGGCACTATCAGAGTTCAAGTACACATTCCATCCAGGCAAAAATGCTCAAGGAGAATATGAAGTAGGGCTGGTGAAGGGTGTTGTGGAGTTGGTGCTGCCTGGGGAGGATCCTGAGAGCCAGAGTGGTGTAATGTTATAGCCTCTTAAACTAGAATAGGGAAGAACTGTGTTCAAATCTATTCTCAGCCATGAAGCTCATTGGGTATCCTGCATCAGTCTAACCTACTTCACACGGTTATTGCGATTATAAAATGGGGGGGGCATGTTTTCTTGAGCTCCTTTGAGGAAAGGCGAGGTGTAAATGTAATTTATTTATTTATTTGTTTAATTTGTATCCCGCCCTTCCTCCCAGCAGGAGCCCAGGGCGGCAAACAAAGCACCAAAATACTTTAAGACTTCATAAAAACAGATCTTAAAATACATTAAAACAAAACAGCATTAAAAACAATTAAAAACAACAACCTTAAAAAAGGGTTAAAAACATTATTAAAAAACATATTATACAATTCTGACACAGATGCAGACTGGGATAGGTCTCAACTTAAAAGACTTATTGAAAGAGGAAAGTCTTTAAAAGGCGCCAAAAAGATAGCAGAGATGGCGCCTGCGTAATATTCAAAGGGAGGGAATTCCACAGGGTAGGTGTCGCCACACATTGTGCAGAACGAACCTCCTGATAAGATGGTATCTGCAGGAGGCCCTCACCTGCAGAGCACAGTGATCGACTGGGCATATAAGGGGTGAGACGATCTTTCGGGTATCCTGGTCGCGAGCTGTATAGGGCTTTGTACGCCAAAACTAGAACCTTGAACTTGGCCCGGTAGCAAATGGGCAGCCAGTGGCAGTAACAACTAAATAGCAGGCTAGGCTGTTTGTGCCTTCTGCCTAATAATGTGTATTCTGAATGGTCGTGGCTCTCTGGAGCCTCAGACAGATGTCATTTATGTAGCCTGTTATCAGATCCTTTAAACTGGAGATGCCAAGAATTGTACCTGGGGTCTTCCCTTTCACATGGGATGTTAGAAACAAGGGGGCTGTTGCTCAATAAAACATCTGTATTCAGAGGCAGCCTACCTTTGTCTGACACAAGCTGGGGATGAACATCAGCAGGGACTGCTGCCTTCAAGCCAATTCGTTGAGCTTCCTAGAAGGCATCTGCCCAGCCATTGCTTGAAACAGAATCCTGGACTGGATGAGTCTTTGGTCTGATACACAGTAAGAGAAGCCTCTTTTATGAGTGTACATATGAGCACAATGGGGACAGGAGTAGAGTTTCAGCCCTCTAACCTGCCTAAAGTAAAGGGTAGTTCAGCCATCCACTGCTTCTATGAGGGAAGCCAAGTAGGACTCTAATGGGGTCTAATTGCAACTGTATGATCATGGGTAGCTAGTCACAAACAGACTATTAATGCCCATTGCATCTCATTAACCCACATAGCAATTTCAATTTTGGGAATACTGTATATTGCTTAGCAAAATAAATAGGCTCTTATTCATTATATCTCTACTAAATAGGCTATGCTTAAGAAACCATTTCCTTGCTCTTGTGTTTTTCCTGTTTCCAGAAACACCCCTCTCCCTCCCCAACACACAGACTAAAAAACTGAATGCAAGACTTATTACAGTTTGACTGGAACAAGATATCACAATACACACGTTACTTCCACAAAATGACAAGTTCTCTTCTGCACTGCTATCATTAGGAGATAAGTGGTTGCCAAAATATTTCCATATCTTAAGCACTTTCCCCTAATATATTTTCAAACTTTTAATGCAGCTGGGGGGACTGTTTTAAAGACTGGAGTGATGTTTTCTACACGCTAATAAAGTCTTACTCCAGCAGTAGCAGGGTGGTGCTGATCACTGGGCTTCCCGTCACCCCATGTCACTGCTGGTTATTAAGAGGGGATGGTGCCGTGTGGGTGCAGTGGCACAGCCAATCTGACACTCCCGCACCACGCCAAGCTCCGTGCTGCCTTGCCCCTCCCCTTCTTGATAGCCAGCAGTAACATGTGGCGCTGGGAAGCCAGGTGAGCAACAATGCCCCATCCATGCTACTACTGTGTTCTAGTATATAGTAAAAACCATTTCTCATGTTTTTTATATACCTCAGAAGAGTTTAACAAATGTTGCTGCACTAAATACCATAATTTAATGTCCTTTTTAAATTTTATTTCAGTGAGCTGGAACGTCTAAGCAATCTCGTAGGCAAGCCGTCAGAGAACCATCCTCTGCACAATAGCGGGTTGTTGAGTTTAGATCCCGTGCAAGACAAAACGCCCCTCTACAGCCAACTGCTTCAGGCCTATAAATGGTCAAATAAGGTAATAAGAAATCTATTCATGTTAAAAGATAGTCAAAGTTATGGGATCTGGAGGGGGTTGAAGATTTTAGCTATTGCTGCTGTGGTATCTCAGCTGCCTATTGCCCCAGGGCTGAGAGAAGCAGATCACTGTTCTGCAGTGCAGGAGAAATGTCGCTATGGTAGCTACTGCTATATACTTGCTCCCCTTGCTGTAAGGGGAAGCTTGTGACAGGGCAGGACTTAAGCAAAATGGTATTCATCCTTCACTTCTACTCATAAGAAGTCAAAAGGTTCCTCCAAAAGCACAGTGAGGTGCTTTTTTCAGTTCTTGGCATCTTCAGAGAACAGGTTGGAGCTCTCTTTCTGATGAAATTTGTAGCCACCATGTTTTAAACTGTGGATGATTGGTTTGTGTAATGTAGACGTTTGATTGCTCTAACAACAGAATTGTGGATTATGTGGGGATGAAACTGATGAAGCTATTATTAATACAGTAGGGCCCCGCTTTACAGCGCTTCACTAAAGCGGCGGTCTCAATTAGACGCAATTAGAATAAAGCCCCACTCATACGGCGCTTGTTCCACTTTTACGGCAGTTTTCGGGCAGTGCGTGCCATTCTATTCAATCAGTTCTGCTTTTCAGCAGTTTTAGCTTTTCAGCGGGGGTCCGGAACGTAACCCGCTGTATGAGTGGGAACCTACTGTACTGCAAAAGAAAATGTTATAGAATATCTAGGTAACTATTTGCAAAAGTCTTTTCAAACTACATTCTGAACTTATGAAAGTGGAGCAGCATTATGCTTCAAATTGCTGGGAAAAGACACTGAAATCTAATAACGTTGAATTTTGCTGATATGGTGGCTGTTATAGCAGATATTTGTCAGGCAGTGGCTATATTAATGGACAGTGTTAGTGACTGGTCTTAAATTGTGTTGGACTATTAGCACTGTGTAGAATATTTTCCCAAACAAGAGATGGATTGATTCCATAAAGGAAGCTACAGACCTGTACTTACAAGATCTGAACAGGGTAGTTCATGACAGATGACAGGTATATTTTACCTTTTCTAAATGATAGCAGCCTTTTGAATGCAGAAGGAAAGACTGTGTGTGTGGGGGGGGGGGAGAGGGGGAGGGGGAGGGGGGGAGAGGGGGAGAGGGGGAGAGAGAGAGAGAACCAGTGTTAGATATGACAGTACGTGTGTGTCATTCGTATGGGTTTTGCATCTGCCTGCCTTCCTGGTCCAGTTTGTCATGGATGAATATACCTGCTTGGTGTTGGGCAAATGTTCCATTGGGCAATGGTGGGGTGCTGGTCAACTAACCATCTAATTTATTACATCATTACATTTTAATCCTGCCCTTCCTGTAAGAAGCTGAGAGCGGCATTTGGGTCTGTTTGAATGACAGACTATGACTGTCTCAAGATCACCCAGTGGCTAAGTGGGGATATAAACTTCAATCATAGTCTAATACTCGACCTGCTACACCATTTGTCTTTGACTTTAGTGAAATATTCCATAAAGCCAACAATGTCCTTGTGTCAGTAATAGCGTAACCTGTTTTAAAAGCACGGGTGGGCAACCTATTTTCAGTTAAGAGGTGCATTCCTGTTTACTTAGAACTATTGTATCTAGTGAAGCAATTCCCAATAAAGTGAGTTTAGAATAATCTTATACATACATAGCCAAGAGTAAGCCCGATGGAACTCAGCAGTACTGACTTCTGCATAGACATTATAGGACTGTGCAACTTGCTACTTGTACTCCACCAGCGTGTCTGGAAGTTCAATTCTCCAGTTCCCCACTCTGAGGGATGCTCAGAGGGTAGTGACAAGGGAGAGGGCTTTTTCAGTTGTGGCTCCCTGTTTGAGGAATGCTCTCCCCAGCAAGGTCCACCTGGGCACTTTTGTTGACATCTTTTTGGCGCTAGATAGACTTAACTTTTCCCCCTGGCATTATTTATTTATTTATTTATTTTATTCGATTTCTATACCGCCCACAGCCAAAAGGCTCTCAGGGCGGTGCACAACAGGGAATAAAATACAATAGAATCACAAGAAACAGTAAAAGCATACATATTAAACAATTAAACAACCTGGTATACAGTAAGAGCTAAAAATAGATTAAAATAATAGATTAAAATGCCTGGGAGAATAAAAAGGTTTTAACCTGGCGCCGAAAGGATAGAAGTGTAGGCGCCAGGCGCACCTCATCAGGGAGACTGTTCCATAATTCGGGGGCAGCCACTGAAAAGGCCCTAGATCTTGTAACGACCCTCCGAGCTTCTCTGTGGGTCGGAACTCGGAGGAGGGTCTTTGATGTTGAACATAGTGACCGGGTAGGTTCATATCGGGAGAGGCGTTCCGCTAGGTATTGTGGTCCCGCACCGTGTAAGGCTTTATAAGTCAAAACTAGCACTTTGAATTTAGCCCGGAAACAAATAGGTAGCCAGTGCAAACGAGCCAGAACAGGTGTTATATGTGTAGACCGCCTGGTCCTTGTCAACAATCTAGCTGCTGCATTTTGCACTAGCTGTAGTTTCCGAACTGTCTTCAAAGGCAGCCCCACGTAGAGCGCATTGCAGTAATCCAATCTAGAGGTTACCAGAGCATGCACAACTGAAGCGACGTCGTCGCTTTCCAGATAGGGACGTAGCTGGGCTACCAACCGAAGGTGATAGAACGCATTCCGTGCCACTGAGGCCACCTGAGCCTTGAGAGACAGGAATGGATTGAAAAGAACCCCCAGGGTACGAACCTGCTCCTTCAGGGGGAGTGTAACCCCATCTAGAACAGGTTGAACATCCACCATCTGGGCAGAGAAGGCACTCACCAACAGTGTCTCAGTCTTGTCAGGATTGAGCCTCAGTTTATTAGCTCTCATCCAGTCCATTATCGTGGCCAGGCAACGGTTCAGCACATCAACAGCCTCACCTGAGGAAGATGAGAAGGAGAAATAGAGTTGCGTGTCATCAGCATACTGGTGACAGCGCACTCCAAAGCTCCTGATGACCGCACCCAGCGGCTTCATGTAGATGTTAAAAAGCATAGGGGACAGAACCAATCCCTGCGGGACTCCACAATGGAGAGTCCAGGGTATCGAACAATGTTCCCCAAGCCCTACCTTCTGGAGACGGTCCACCAAGTAGGAGCGGAGCCACTGCCAATCAGTACCACCAACTCCCAACTCCATGAGTCTCCCCAGAAGGATACCATGGTCGATGGTATCAAAAGCAGCTTAGAGATCAAGGAGAATCAACAGAGTAACACTCCCTCTGTCCCTCTCCCGACATAGGTCATCATACAGGGCGACCAAGGCTGTTTCTGTGCCAAAACCGGGCCTAAATGAAATGATGTTTTGCGTTGTTAGGTGCTGCTAAGGTTCCTGTGGCTGTTAATGGGGATTGTTTGTTCTGTTTTATGGTATTCTACATTTATACTTATATTTTTTAATGTGTTGCAAGACCTTTGGGTAACAAGCGACTAACAAATCTTATAAATAATAATAATGATTTTATTGTAATACAGTGGTCTGTAGATGACTTTAAAATGTGATTTAAGCACTTGCCTATACCTCTCTTGTCTTTTTGTGATAAACTGGTTTGAAAGCACTTAACTATTTACTAACCAGTGCACTCTTCAACAAACACTTCTTTTTGAATGCTGTAATATCCTCACCTCCTCGATTTATATCAGCTGGTACCTGATGCATGACTTGTCTGTGCTAACGGGGGGGGGGGGGCTTGTCACCTGTAGTTCTGATCTCCATCTGAAGAATTTCTCTGGCCCGTCTCTCTTATGTTCTGCTTGTTTTATGATGCAGTAACATGATGCATCATTTCCCTCTTGCTCTGGCTTTGCGTGCGTATAAAACTGAGTTTACTGTGTTGGTCTTGCCTGCTCTTACATCTGTTTTAAATAAAAGCATACGGAATCAGTGGACTGGGCTTTTGGTCTTCCTCTCTTTGCTGTTGGTGATCAGCGTTTGGAAGGTGAATTTGATTACAGTGGTGTATGGAAGCATTTAATTTTTAATTGCTGACCCCTTTGTGACTGGCGTGTTGTATTTTTGATGAGCTGAACCCGGACATCATCCTTGCCTCCTCTGCCTTAGATTGCTCATGCATTAATGATGGTACGCTTTGAATGCATAGCTGAGACAGGATAAAATATGGGCCTAAGGGACAGGAGTGAAAAAGGGGGTCTATAAGGATGTGGAAATCTGCACAATTTATAACGCATGATTTTTCTACCTAGTAATAGAATCCTATAAACATCTACTCAAAAGTAAGTCCCATTAAGTTCAGTGGGGCTTACTTTACTATCAGGTAAATAAGTATAGAATTGAAGACTAAACCAAATTATTAGAAGGTCCTTTCTTGCTGGGCTTCTGACGTTTAAGTACTCTAAGGCAGAATGTTTTAATAATTCTTCCAGGACAAGATAATGTGTGTGTTCATCTTGTCTAAGGCTGCAATCCTATGTACACTTAACTTGAGGGGTAAAACCCATTGAACTCCATGGAGAAGGGTTGTAGCTCAGTACTAGAGCACATGCTTTGCATGCAGAAGATCCCAGGTTCAATCCTGTGTATTTTAAAGTAGGGCTGGGAAAGATTCCTGCCTGATGCCCTGGAGAACTGCTGCAAGTCAGTGCAAGACTGTTAGGATGCAGGATTGGGGCCCTGAAGTTTCAGACGATGAGGAGAGGGAGGGGGTCATTTGGACAGAGTCGTGTGAAGGAGAAGCAGAAGAGGGGGAGGGAATCTCAGAGATAGAACTGTCTGGGAGCAAGGACCTTG
Organism: Rhineura floridana; assembly: GCF_030035675.1. NCBI lineage: Eukaryota > Metazoa > Chordata > Lepidosauria > Squamata > Rhineuridae > Rhineura > Rhineura floridana. Next base: position 17,643,562 of record NC_084499.1, on the reverse strand, counting down.
AATGTCCAACAGACATAGATTCTTACCGTGAGCTCCCACGCCTCCTCCCCCTCCGAGCTTGGAGGAGTTGGAGAAGGAGGGAGGGCAAGGAGGAATTCAACCCCCTCCTGATCCAGGAAAAAGCAAGGAGAAACAGCCAGATGGTTTAAGCATTGCCCCCCCCCGCTTTCCCCCATACCTGAGTCAGATTTCTCAGGAGGGGAGGGGGCAGTGGCACCCCCTTCACCACGTACAAGGAGACAGCAAAAGAGGCGGCAAAAGAAGGGGGAGAGGCGGGGTGTGGATGAGGGCACTTTGAGGCGGAGTGAGGGAATTCGCGCTCGTTTGCCCCCTTCTTAAGGGACAGGGGGAGTAGTGGTTCCTTGTTCTATCAACTCTCCTCTGTCGCAGGTTATGTTTAGTAGTTAAAGTTCATGAGACAACGTAGTCTTTGTCTGGATATCACTTTAATAAAAACTGATTTGCTTTCACCAACTGGTCTGGTTCCTGAGCCTCAACCTGAACACGACAAAGACAGTACTGAGCTTGATAAACTAATGGGCTGACTGAGAGATAAAGAGAAAGATGGCCAAATAGAATTGAAAAATGAACAGTGTAGCAGATTATGCTTAGAGGTGAGCCTTAGATCTAAGAAGGCTGAAAACTATTGAAGTAGGCAATACCTGCCTATAAGGACCAACGGACTTGATTCAGTTAATATATATAAAAGCTGCTGCTTTTGTTCAAGCATGCCACTTTGCTTACCTTTTTACCACTTGCAAACAGATGAACAATGGAAATACAAGGTTCATGGTTGTGTCCGTGTAAGAGTGAATGTTTTAAGTTAAAAGGGATGGGGAAAGGGGTGTAATCATACAGTATTTGCTTTGTTAAACACTAATTGTCATAAGAGTAAAGTGGGCTAATTACCTGTCATAGAGCATATGGGAACATGAATTATATCTTTAAGTCTGATTTTGACAGGGTTTTTTTTTTTTCAAAAAGAGAACCAAGTTAATTTAACAGAAATCCTAAATTTTTGTAAAGACAACAGCTAAAGTGACGATGTCTTGATTTGGACATGTTACATTAGGATCACCAATGTGGTGCACCAGGTGTTGTTGGACTCCAACTCCTATCATCCCCAGTAAACTTGGCTAGTGGTGAGGGACAATGGGGTTTGTAGTCCATCAGCAGCGGGAGGGACCATGCTGACTATCCCTGTGTTATATGAATGGGCCTCAGTGAGCATGCCACCCCACTCATCCTCTGATACAGTTGTGACGAGACCAGAAGCATACACTTCTGTTTTTATAGTAAGAGTTCCTGTTGGGTCTCAGCTGGGGGAGTCATCATCAGAAGAAGACCAGGAGGCTCTGCGCTTGGACCCAGGCCTGGGTAAGACTCCATTTGGAGGTGAGGAGCCAACTTCCTGTGACAAGTCTGAGGAACGAGGGCAAGTTCGGCCTCTGACGTTGAGGCTGAATGGGTCGCAAGCCCAAGGGAGAGACATTTTCTCAAATGCCACCTGGAGATCCGGCCCATCTGTGGGAGTGCCCGACTACAGGCCCGGACTCCTTGGGAGTAAAGGACTGCTTAAAGGGGATTAATAGGAGGCCTGGGGTGTGGTTCCAGCAGCTGTAGCATAAAAAACCGTGTGGTAGGCAGAAGAGCTGCTGGAACAATGTCTGTACACCAGGTCTGTACCTGATCTGTCTCCTGATCACTTGTTTGACTCCAGACCTGCTTCCTGCCTTGCCCTTGGTCTGCTCTGGCCCCAGACTGATTGGATCTTGACCTTAGACTGTTCTGACCTTGCTGCTTGCCTCACCCCTTTGTTGTTGTTGTTGTTGTAGACTCTGACTTTGGACTGGCCCTGGTTGCTGCCTTGGTTGCCCTCATCTGTGTTATTGCTGGGAAGTCTCTGGTCTCCTCATGTACCCCCGTTACATGTAATGTTCCCATTACATGTGAACTTGGAAACTCCGGTTAGTTTAAACTTTAAACTGTCCTTGGTAATTGTTGTGATGATACTGGCTTGTTTGGATTAAGCATAATTTTGTAGTTGTTGCATTTCTATACTGTTCTATGACCAAAGTTCTGTGGATGGTTTCTCTCAAGTATGAATGTAATGGGAACACTACTCAGTTTAATGATAAAAGATTTCAATCTGTACTATACTAGCTGTGCCCAAGAGCAGAGGAAAGCGTGCCAGCCTGAGGCTTGCACCAGCTCATGAATGTAACAAAACCAGGGGTGGGGAACTAGATCCAGCCAGTGGTTCAGATTCTGACCGTCCCCCAACTTCTGTGGGCCATTTTTACTGGTGAGCAGGGCTGCCCACCTGTCAATCATTTGACATCTCCAAGGCATCAGGTGAAGCATTTTCCTTTGTCCATTGTCATGCCTCCCTTGGAGGACTCAACAGATGAAGGGGAATGGGAGACTTCAGACCCAGGAGAAGGGACGAGAGGCAGCTCAAGACACTTCACCCTTAGACTCAGGGGAAGGGACCAGCAGAGAGGCAGCTCAAGACCCACACCTCTCAGACAAGGAGCAGGACCCTGCTGGAGCCATCCTATCAGATTCAGAGAGCGACCCGGAAACTACTCTAACCCCAGCAGAGAGGAGATGCCAACAAATGTTGGAACAATGGAGGCAGTTGGCTGAAGGCTGATTGCGAACACCTGGCCTTAGACTCTGAGTTTAAACGTCTGTGAGTAGCTTGAGGCTCCTGCTGGAAACAACAGCAACCTTTTGTGTCTCCTTGTAACCAGCCCGGCTTGTGATCCTGTGTCTTCTACCCTGCCCTTCCTAATCGGATCTGTGGTACCTTGACTTTGAACTCACCAACGACTTATCTGTTCTACATTCTCTCAGCTCTTCCCACCTGATATTTATGCTTACTGTAGTTGCGGGCCTCTTTGCCTCAACTCAAGCCTGACAAATTTACAGCCTGGCTGCTGGCCATTATCTGCTAATTATGTTTCTGGAGCCATGACATCCATGAGTAAAAGAATAGGGTTTTGTAAGTGCTGCCAATCAGCTGATTGGTGGTGCTTGTAAAGCCCTGAGCCTTTGTGAGGACCATGGTTCAGCCTAGTCAGCTGATTGGCAGTGTCTGCAAACACTGATTCCTTTACCCGCAAATAAATCAAAATAGTTGATTTGGCTTGTGTTTCTTAAAAGGGTTAGTACAGTCTTTAAAAACTGCTTGTAGTGTGCTTTTATAAAAAGTTAGAAAATTCTGGATTGCATCAAAGCATGCACTTGTATTATGTATACATGGGGCTTAATAATAATTAAATTCACATGAGGTTTCTCTGTAGGAAAACACTTTGGTGTTCAGAGCTTATCTCCTGTGGTGTTGGAATGGGTGGAAAAATCTGTCTGAGCTAACACTTTTGCAGCTGAATTTTTGAGTCACACTATTTTATTAATTTAGACTGAAATAGAGGTGGCTGCTTGAGGCCTTAGATGAGCTATCTGAAATACACTGCACAATAGTGAGCTTTTTGGCAGGCAAGCAACTGAAATTCAGATTAGAATTAATTTCCTTCTGCATGGCAAACTTCACCGCCTTCTCAGCACCCGGATGGTAGTTTTGTGAAATGTTTAGTGAATAGGCATGGCTCCACAGTGGCCTTGTAGAGCTCTGATGTAGGGCAAACTTTGTAGTTCTTGAAATATGGTAGATTTACATTTACAAGGGGCATCTTTACTTATAACTATACAATAGATTAACAAATCCAGAAAAGTTGGGGAAAGCCATCCTATCAACACATCGCCTCTGTCTTCCTTGGGGTTAGATTAAACACTGTTCTTACCTGCTTCTTTTCTTGATTGTTGCTTGCATATTTATCCACTCTCTGCTCTTGGCATGCCATTTGTATGTCCTAGCCCCAGTGCATGCCTGAGGCTGTGCCTGTTATGATGTTCCTATGGGTTCTGCAGAAGAAAAGCTTTGTAAGAACTCTTTAATAGGATACTTCTCTTAAATAGGTATTTTGATATCCTTTGCACTAAAATGACAAATCTTATTGACACCTTCTCTGTGAATCTTTCCAAGACCTTTGCTCCGGCATCTTCTAAACTGAGTTAATCATCCCTTTGGTGTTGATAAAGGAATTTCCCCTCCTGCCGGACTGCTGTTAAAGCTAGGACTGAGCCAAAATTATTCCCTATTTTGCTGCCCTGTTTGCATGCTGCAAAGTGCTTCGTGTTTGATTTGGGGGGGGGGGGCGCAATGGGGAACTGCAAAAAAGGAAAATGTGAAGCTGTGTTACACAGGTGTAGGCAGGGGTTGAACCTGAGGCCTTTTCATGTAAAGCATGTTCTCTATCCAGGATGCTAACAGGTTTTCCTGGGCATAGTATGCTGTATGCGGATTGGGCTCTCTGCCCCATCTGCAAAAGAAGGTACAAATTTGCATAAAATTTCTGTATGCTTTGTATCATATTTAAAGTTGTGCCCTCCTATTGCAGGTGACTTGGAAAAAGCTTAATCTGTTGAATTTCCCCATGCCACACAATTGTTAAACGTGCAAGAAGTCTGCTCTCTTCCATTGTCAACCCTTTACCATGCAAAGAACTCGGGCTTCATGAGTTTTAAACCAGTTATCAACTCATCAATTAATGTTGGGCTGGCAATACTACATTAGCATTTCAGATTGGGGGTGTGGGAGGGATCAAAGGAGATTTTAAGATTTACTGCAAATAAAGTTCAGATGGCCATGCCAGGACAAATTCAGGATTAAATTGTTGAAAAGCAAGCAGTATATTCTAAAAATCAGTTATTTTATTTTATACGTTGTAATGTTATCAGTTGCAGTATTATCAGCATGGATCAGAGTAATATCTGTTGTTGGGGGCAGCTTGAACAAAAAGGATTTCAGCTTTTGACATGAATTTATCAATTTAAATATTTATTCTAGCAGTAACAGCCCATCCCCGAGAACCCTCCTATTTCTCCTCGTGTGGATGGGAAAGCAGTCACCCCTCCCCCCATATTGGTGGCACAATCAATGTAACAGCACTCCATTGCACTTTCCTAAAAAGTGGTCTACACTGCAGGGTTGTCATATACTACTCTCTCAAATATTGTCCTGGAGAACAACTGTAAGAACTTCACCACAGCTGTAGCTGTTTCCAGGGAGAAGCCTGTCGTACTCACAATTGTTTTATGGATAGCAGTTTTGTTGTGAGAGCACAAATGCTACTCATGAATGTATAAAGTATGATTCATGGGGTTTTTGCTGCTTTATCATTTTATTGTATTTTCCTTTGTATTGTTTACCAATTTTCAGGCCTTGGCCAAAAAACCATATAAGAATGAACCACTGATGATAAAAACCCAAAATTTGGGTATATGGACCCAAACTGGAAGCACGCTTGATCAGTCACTGACATACGAAGAATGAAAAACGTATATGTTGGTAAACAAAAACATCACCTTGTAAGCAAACATGCAGAAATCCTGGTTATATAATGGCCAACTGAGGGGCTTAAATACCTGAAGCTGGAGATGGGCACCGTGGATGCTGACATGGGCCAGAAAGGGATGACTCCTTCTGTGTGTGCTGATCTTTGTAGGGCCTGGCTCCTGCTGCCACTTACTCCCTTAGTGCCTTCTCAGTCCATTTTGTTCAAAGTATACTTTGCTTTCTTAAGCTGAGGTGGACTAGACGGGTCTGGACCCTCCTTGTCAAGTTGGTTCATATCAGCAGTGGCTGTTAGAGAGGGCAGGTGGGTTAGGTATTGGCAGTAACCCAGGCAGGTGTCTGCAGGGGGGTGATCACAACACAACAGAATCTGGATCCCTCTTTGCACTGGCTTACTTGGGCCTCCATCCATTTTTGCTTACTAGCTCCAGAGTTCAGCAGAGTAATCCCAAGGTGTGGGAGTGATTGTAGTGCCGTGGCAGAGACCATACTTTTCATGCAGAAGGCCTCAGGTTCATCCCCTTGCATCTCCCATTGGAAGGATCAGATAGCAGATAATGAGAACCTGAAGAGCTATTGCCAGAGGAAGCAATCATAGGTTAGACTAAAGATGAGGAACCTGTGACTCTCCTGATGTTGTTAGACATTTGATGCTTAATATCAAGAAATCAGAGGAAGGCTAGGACTGGGGAGGGTAACTATGAGGGAACTAGAAAAGGTCCTCAAATGCAAAGATGTATCACTGAACACTAAAGTCAGGATCATTCAGACCATGGTATTCCCGACATCTATGTAGGGATGTGAAAGTTGGACAGTGAAAAAAGTGGATAAGAGAATAATAAACTCATTTGAAATGTGATGTCAGAGGAGAGCTTTCCAGATATCATGGACTGCGAAAAAGACAAATAATTGGGTATTAGAACAAATTAAACCAGAACTATCACTAGAAGCTAAAATGATGAAACTGAGGTTATCATACTTTGGACACATAATGAGAAGACATGATTCACTAGAAAATACAATCATGTTGGGAAAAATAGAAGGGAGTAGAAAAAGAGGAAGGCCAAATGAGATGAATTGATTCCATCAAGGAAGCCACAGAGCTGAACTTACAAGAGCTGAACAGGGTGGTTTATAACAGATGTTATTGGAGGTTGCTGATTCATAGGGTTGCCATAAGTCATAATAGACTTGAAGGCACATAACAACAACAACAGTTGGCATAGCCAGTGGTCAGAGGAGATGATGATGATTTGGACAACTTCTATACTGCTTATATTTAAACAAAACTCTAAGCAGTTTACAGCATGAGTTAAAAATCTTACATAAACAGTAAATACCAAACAAGAAACCCAGAACAAAGTATTTCTACAGTCTTTAAAACACAACTAACTGAACAAAACATTCACTTTGGTATCAAAATAAACATTGCACATAAAGATCAACTACAAAAATACAAGAAAAATTAATAATAAACGTAGTAAACCACTGAATAAACTTATCATCTAGACATCAAGAAATAAAATTAATAAACACCAAGTAAAATATATAAATTCACACACTGAAAAACACACACAATACGATACATGATTAGATAGAAGAAAATCAACTCACTTTCCAACCATTATACATCAGTCATATCATTAAACAAAGCAAAACTATTAAGCTGCCAGTCCCCTTTATAGTAAAACAGAACTTCATCTAACTATGGCTGGAAGTAGATATCATTCAGTTTACCTTAAGCATACACTTACAAGATCAACACACTCGCATTACTCAAGCATTTCAACAGTCTAAACTAATTCAAACCAATGGAGATGATAGAAGTTGGAATGCGACATCATCTGGACGGCCACAGGTTCTCCATCCCTGTTCTAGATGGATAAATAGTCTGACTAGGTGTAAGACTTGTTAAACATTTTTGTGCTCCTGTGCATATCTGACAATATTGACTGTCAAGCAGCCATGTTTTATGTGATCGATTACCTATGTGATCCTATTTATCTGATTTTTTTGAAATGTGTATCTTGCGCCTATAGAATATTCAAGGCAGCTTTTAGTACAAGAGATAAAACTGCACAATAATAGAACAAATAATAATGTACATTTATTCATTAGGATACAGAGGTAAAAAAGATAGAAAGGAAGTAAAAGCTTAAAGCCGAGAGGTAATCTGCTATATTACTGAAACAATGTTCACATAATGATTAAATGGGTCTTTAAAAGTGAATTTGAGAGAGCTGTTGAAAGTGACATGCATAGGGGGAGGTTCTTGGCCAGAGATCTTCAGGTAGTTGAATTGTGGGAATAAATGTAAATGTACTGCCTTCAAGTCGACTTATGGCGACCCTATGAATAGGGTTTTCATGAGACTGAGAGGCAGTGACTGGCCCAAGGTCACCTAGTGAGCTTCATGGCTATGTGGGGATTTGAACGTAGTTCAACACCTTAACCACTACACCACACTGGCTCTCACTGAACTGTGGGAACTGGATAGGAAATAGCTGGGATGGTACAAGGAAATGAATTAAAAAGGGAATATTGTATTTGAGACAGTAAAAATTCTTGCTCACCAGATATGGCAGTCATTGCAAATACATGTATAGAACTCTTTGGATGAAAGCAAATGTCCAACATTCATTTTGCCTGTCCATGTAGCCATATCTGTTATTGGATGGTACCCAAATTAGGGAGAGGGACTTCGTAGACAGCTGATTCATAGGGGAGTTCTTCCAACTTCCTTATCTTTTTAGTTTCTCTTCTCTCAATGTTTTTCAGCTGTACAACCCCATTATTGAGGTGCGGTGACTAAAACTGTACAGTATTCCAAGTGCAGTCACACAATTTGTACGTATCTTTGGATATAGAATTTATTCCTTTTTTCAAAAACTTGAGTTAACTATCAATAATGAGTTATGATTTTATGTCACTGAAGCCAAGGGAAAGAACATAGTACTTTTTCTAGTTTACTAAATTATCTGTTTCATTCTTAATTATTTGTGTAGGTCATTTTGTTGCATGCTTAAGGGAAAAAATCAATAGAACCTTGTAGGGGAGTTTCAGACTTGTTAGGCTGCTTTGGTAGCTTAGTATTGATCAGACACAGATATTGAGTTTAACAGCAATAAAATGTCATTAATTGTTAACCATAAGAGTCCAAGAATGGTGCTGAGATAAACTTTTTTGTCTTCATTATCATTATCCATGATGAAAAATAAATTTAATAGTTAAGTTGTAAGATGTATTCAAAAACTTCTAATTTTGTTTTGGTATTGGCCAATTAATCTGAAATATATTAATGGTCTCTGGGAACTGCCTCTTACCCGAGATCACACTATTTATGGGATTTATCCTACAAAATTTCAGTATAACACTTCTGATCTTGTTACTTCAGGTACAGCGTAGTTGCATCTTACACAACATTACGTTCTAAAGTCACCACCTAAGGCGAAAATTGCGTAAATCAGAATTACCCTCATAGAGTAGTATTCCTGACCAAGGGGGCATTATTCTCTAATGAAATTCCAAGCCACCTGCACCCGTAAATCCCTCTTGGCAGAGTAGACAGAGCTGGCCAGAAAGTGCAAGAGTAAATTCCAGGTTCATGCAAGGAACCTCCGTTCTACTTCCTGTTCTGTCTTAGAGCCAGCCAGAATCTAACATCCCTTGAGCTTTGGTTCCGTGGCACTAACAAACTTCCCTCTACAATCAGCTGAGAGGGATTTATGGGTGCAGGTGGCAAGGATTTTCATCGGAGAATAATGGCCTCTTAGTCAGTAATACAATTTTTTTGCTGAGTGTCTATAGTTGAGTTCGCGTAAGTTAAATGTGCGTATGATGCAACTCCAGTTTTCTCCAGAGAGATTTCATTCATACAATTAAGGGAAATGTTTTCCTTTTACAACGTTGGAGGAATGATGCTTGAGTGAAGATTCTTGACAAAGATTTGATCATTGTGAGCCATCTTGGGACTAAGATGTCATTGCTTTTGAAAGACACAGAATGGGAATGCTGTTAGATTTACAATCTAGGATTTTGGAATACCTGGGCTGGCTCCATACATAAATGAAGCATCCTATTCAGTAGTTGTTTTGCATACAAGATTTGTGTATTGGATAATAAAAAAAAGACTGGGGGATGATCACACTTCCTTGAAAGTAGAACAACTCAAAGAGAAGTGGCCAGATATGTTAAGAGTTCCTGCAATAAGAACTGTGTTGAGATCCTTGTCACCTTCCCTTCTTATTTATTTAAGATAATTTGTATGCTGCCTCAAATTGCTAAGTGGTTCACAACATCCTAAAAATATCACAATAGTCAAATACAAAAAAACCCTTAAAAATTCCACATTTTAGAGCAGCGCAGGTAATTAGATAAGATACCATCTAAAACGTCAATATAAACTGAAACAGCTATTGTATGGGGACCATAATAGCTACTGGCAGATCCAAAATACAGCAGAGACAACCAGCCTCACCATCTTGCCTCTGCTGATGTCTCTTCAGCTTCAGCCTGCACTAAAAGGTAGGGCAAAATAAGACACTCCCCATCCTCAAAGCTCCCTACTCTCACCAGGAGCACCCACAATTATTCCTTTCTTGCCCCAGTACCCATAAAGACAAAACCAACAATAAGGCTAGCTGAGACTGTTGTAACCCTTATGTACCCAGCATTCTGCAGGAGAGTTTCCCAATAATATCAAAAGCCCACTCTATAGTAACTTGGTCCTGGGCTTACAGTGTGGCTGCTCCTGTTATGTGGAACAACAACAGGTGCCCACTATTTCTATTTTCTGGAAACAGAAGAAGACATTTTTGTTTTGAGAAGCTGTTCCAGCTGGATGAAAAGGTCTTTGCCTTAGGTGTTAATTTTAAACCTAACTTCAGAGGTTTTTTTTTAACTGTTTTAAAAACTATTTTTAGCTGTCTTTTATGGTATGTTTGTAAACCATCTTGAGATATATGTAAAAGGTGATTCATACCTAAATAATTAAATAATGCCAGTAACAAAAGTGGGGTACACCGTCACCTTCAGTTGCAGGTAAAGGAGAAGGGAGCCAAACAAAATGCAGGGTTGGTGAGGTAATAAAGACTATTTATTATGCCCAACACATTTCGAGTGACCACACCACCCTTTGTCAAGGGCAGTCTTAGGAAGGCTTAGAGGTAATGCCTTGTAGAATTAAAAAGTTAAATGCGAAGGAGGGGAAGACTCTACTCCAGAGGCTTCCAACCATACATTTTATTTGTTGACTTCCCACATTGAGGGCTGCCCTCTCCTTGACCTGCCTCCCTTTGTACCCTCCCTGCTGCTCCTGACCCTCACCCTCAGTGCAACCCAGAAGCAGTGATCTGCAGTGGCACTGGTTAGAAGCCCAGTGGCTGGGGTGTTCCCAGTAAGCCCCAAGTGTTGCAAATCATCTCTTTCAGGTTCCGCCCAAGCTTGTTGCTATCCTACCAGTAGGGCTACTGGAGAATGGGGTGGGCAGGTGGAATGATGCAGCCTCTTCTCGATCCACATGGTTCCTAACTCCTGCAAACCAAGACAGTCAGCATCCCTTTTTTCAGGTAAAGAGCATTTTCCCTGTTCAGTTTTCAAGCGAAAACCAATTGATACTCCATTAGTTCAAGATACTGAAATGTTTTGCCTGTCTTGAAAAGTGCATGTTTTACCTTGTATGACATGTCCAAAATCTGTATATAAATACTCAAAAGATATGGGTGTTTTTTTTGGTAGAATCAAGTTGGCATATGGTGATTAAAAAACATGAATGCTGAGAGGGGGAGTAGTTGTAACAATTGCACATTTATATGCAAATATTTACATTATATACAAATTAACTAGACTTGTTTGAGAATTGTAATTAGACAACTGTCATCCTGATCCACTGTCAGAGAATAATAGAAACACGATTTTTTTGTGTGTGATACTTACTCTGACCAGTTTTACAGCAGTAAACATGACTGTGGATGAAGAAAACCTTGATTGCTACTATTCTGTATGTGTAAGCAGAACATGAGTTAAAATGACTAATAAGGATATTTAGCCAGTGTGGTGTAGTGGTTAAGGTGTTGGACTACGACCTGGGAGACCAGGGTTCAAATCCCCACATAGCCATGAAGCTCACTGGGTGACCTTGGGCCAGTCACTGCCTCTCAGCCTCATGAAAACCCTATTCATAGGGTCGCCATAAGTTGGACTCGACTTGAAGGCAGTACATTTACATTTTACAGAGGTGGACTTCTATACAGCAGTTACAGCACTGAATGGAAATCATTCATTTATAGTGTTGAATCGCAACATACAGATCATATCACAAACATATATTGGGTAATGGAACGGACCAAGGAATTTCAGAAGGAAATCACCCTTGCTTTATAGATTACAGCAAAGCCTTTGACTGTGTAGATCATGAAAAACTATGTAATGCCTTAAAAGAAATGGGGGTGCTACAGCATCTGATTGTTCTGATGTGCAACCTATGTTCAATGTCCTCATTGTGAACTTTAAAGTTACATAAATCTTCTCTTGTCATTACTTTGGTCTTTTTGACGTTCAGCTGTAATCTGCTTTTGTGCTTTCCTCTTTAATTTTCATCAGCATTCATTTCAAATCATTACTGGTTTCTGCTAGTAGTATAACGTCTGCATATCTTAAATTATTGATACTTCTCCCTCCAATTTTCACACTTCCTTCGTTTTGGTCCATTTATGTAACTTTATTTATGTAACTTTAAAGTTGACAACGAGGACATTGAACTTCTCAAGGATTATCAGTACCTTGGCACAGTCATTAACCAAAATGGAGACAATAGTCAAGAAATCAGAGGAAGGCTAGGACTGGGGAAGGCAGCTATGAGAGAACTAGAAAAGACCCTCAAATGCAAAGGTGGATCACTGAACACTAAAGTCAGGATCATTCAGACCATGATATTCCCCATCTCTGTGTATGGATGTGAAAGTCCATATTGCTGGGAGGAAGGGTGGGATATAAATCAAATAATAAATAAATAAAAGTTGGATAGTGAAAAAAGCGGGTAAGAGAAAAATCAACTCATTTGAAATGTGTTGGAGGAGAGCTTTGCGCATACCACGGACTGCGAAAAAGACAAAGAATTCGGTGTTAGAACAAATTAAACCAGAACTATCACTAGAAGCTAAAATGATGAAACTGAGGTTGTTATACTTTGGACACATAATGAGAAGACACAGTTCACTAGAAAATACAATCATGCTGGGAAAAATAGAAGGGAGTAGAAAAAGAGGAAGGCCAAACAAGAGATGGATTGATAAAGGAAGCCACAGACCTGGACTTACAAGATCTGAACAGGGTGGTTCACAACAGATGCTATTGGAGATTGCTGATTCATAGGGTCGCCATAAGTCGTAATTGACTTGAAGGCACATAACATAGTGTTGAATAGGAACCACCCAATTAAGTGTAGATCTTTAAGTAAGTTATGTGAAGTCGCTTAATCAGGTGAGCTCATTTTAGAACTGGCATTCACTGATTTGCATTGTGCCCTTGCAGAAGTTGCTGAACTCCACAATCCCTTTCACACCTGCTTCATTTGCATTGTAACTTACTATCCTGGTGTCATTTTTTAAAATAGATGTTCTGTGCCAGTCAACTAAACAATGCCAAATATTCTTCCAAACAATGAAAAACAAAAGAGTGAGATTATAAAAATGCGGGAAGGTCTCTGAACATGAAGGGATTGAGATGCAATGTAGATCCTGTAGGAAATTGCACAGAGCTAATTCCTGTAGAGCTCTGCTCAGCAGGGTGGTATATTTATAATAGAGATTTGCAGCAGGAGACTTGCCTACAACAATGAAAAAACACCTTAACTGAGGCTCTTGTCTCTAGGCTTTGCAGAACAAAGAAGGCTGGGATATTGGCTGTTACCTACTGAAAACATACATTTAATTGAGATGTCGATTGCTGTATAAACATCTAGAGCTGTGCTTATAGGGGGGGAAGCGTTGGCTATTTGTTATATATATTCTGGATCTGACTGAGAAGCCACCTGTGTTGCACTGTTTGGGTGCAAAGGAGGTGAGTTAACAGCAGTCCTTATACATACAAATATCTTTCCTTTCTTGGGGCCAATTTTGACATTAATGGCTTCTTACCATCTTTCAGTGTGTGCGTTAATATATTCTGGGTTATGGGGACCATTGTTGTAGCTCAGTAGATGCTTTTGTGCCCTGCAGATTGGATGCTTTTGTGGAACCAAATTATCATGGTGCTTTCCATAGGTATGCAGATGCCCGCTGGTTTTGTCGCTTCTGTCTTGTAAGGGTCTGTCTCCGAAGTGATGGTGGGGAGGCGTTTGTGGCAGTATTTTGGCTGCAGCTGCTGATGAATTTTAACATTTCCTAAGCTGAGAGTGCTGAGGATTTCAACCTGAGGATAATTAAAAATGAAATGGACTGCCTTCAAGTCGATTCTGACTTATGGGCCACCCTATGAATAGGGTTTTCATGGTAAGCAGTATTCAGAGGTGGTTTTGCATTGCCTTCCTCTGAGGCTGAGAGGCAGTGACTGGCCCAAGGTCACCCAGTGAGCTTCATGGCTGTGTGGGGATTCAAACACTGGTCTTCCAGGTTGTAGTCCAACCACATCACAGTGGGGAAAATACCTTTAAACTCACTCACTCACTCGTATTCTTTTGTGTCTTTTCTTTTTATGCACACACTCATGATCAACAGCTGTGCTGCTTTTGGAAGACGTTCCGTAGTATGTGAGGGTGAATGCCAGGGCAGCAATGTATGGTAGAGATGCCCACATTCTCAACTGCCCTTCCTCCTATTTAAGTGGAGATGCGTTTCAGTGTCCCATAACTATAGCAGCTATTTTTTTAAATAAAGCAGCAAATAGAGCACAATTCAGCCAAATGCAGACTTGATAACTGTGTCTTCAAAGTTTTTTTAAAAGACCCAGAGCAATGAGGCCATATGCATCCCTCTGGGGAGGGAGTTCCAAAAGTGTGAAGCACCATCCAGAGAGCCATATCATTAGCATCCCACTCCTAGCCTCACAGGGGCTTTTGCTGTAAGAGAGTTTTAAGGAGTGATCCTTGTTTCTGTTATCCTTTTCATGTTTTTAGTGCACTGGGTTTCTAACGAGGGTGCCTTGAGCTGCCCATGTTGGTGCCATCATGAATGGATGCATACGTACGTACTTGGAGATCTTCCCTACTTTCAGGCAACTTCCAGTTCTTTTCTGTCAAGTTGTACAGCTTTCATTTCTATCACACACACCCTCCCTGGCATGCTTTGTAATTATGGAGGTAAGCATGATGATTGGTTGTGGAGGTTAAAATACTATGGCATTTTAAATTGAAGGAATAGATGAGATACAATGCAGATAATCTTGTGTGCACGAGGCTCCATGAAATGAAAAGAGGTACATAGGAAGCTGCCTTATGCTGAGTCGGACCATTAGTCCATCTAGCTCATATTGTCTCCACTGACTGGCAATGGCTCTCCAGGATTTCAGGCAGGATTCTCTCCTAGCCCTAACTGGAGATGCCGGGGATTGAACCTGGGACCTTCTGCATGCTAAGGCAGATGCTGTATCACTGAGCTACACTTCTTCTCCAGTGTGGTGGTGGTGGTGTTATGTGCCTTCAAATCGATTGCGACTTATGACGACCCTGTGAATCAGTGGCATCCAATAGCATCTATCATGAACCACCCTGTTCAGATCTTGTAAGTTGGTCCCCGATGTGTGGAGGTGTACTGGGAACCACAAAGGCTCGTTGCCTGGGCTTTGGCCCCTACTGTCATCACAAGCACCCCAGCCATTTTCTATGGAGCCACTTGGACTATGGCAGAGTGGCAGCATCCAGTTGCCCCCTTCTCCCTTGATGGGTTTACCCAGTAGGGCCAGTGCTCTTTCTGTCAGAACTGAGTAACTACTTGTCTCGGGTGCCAGGCAGCTGCCGTGTTATATTTTCTGCAGTGCAATAATTGGCACCTGATGCTGTGTTGCTTCTTACGGGGGTGTTAAAAGGGCTCCTAAAACTTTTGAGCCCTCTGGCTACTGAGACATTGTGTGACTTGTGCACCGGTGCCATTAGGTGGTGGCACCATCACCGTTGCTGCCCCACCTCGCAGCATCATGCTATGCATGAAAGCTTCTGTGCAGGCTTGCACCTGCGCATAATTTTATAGTGTGACTCTTAAGAAAGTATTATATAGGAAGATGTATAGATAGAAATGTACAAAAGCTGTACTCGGGAAAGAGGGGGCACGTGTGTTTCTCAAGTCCTTTGGGAAGATGCACTTTATTAGAAAGATGGCCTTTAGTAGAATGATACTGTATCTCCTCTGCAGATGAGGCTTTGTTCCTTTTTTGGAAAAAGGAAATACTGCCTTTAAATTAGCCGCATTCATTTGCCCTATCCATATGCTTTCAGTTGGGTCCTCTTTAGACGTTTCAATGCTGTTGTCATGTTGAGACTGTAATTTTGGTCTGCCTTATGGCTCAGTGTTGTATTTTGTGTGCGTGTGTGTCTTTTTTGCACTCCTAAGTGGAGCCTTGCATTTCTAAAATTTCAGAAAATTTATATTAAGTTTTGCTTCTGCCGTTTTGGGGTTACTTGCCAAGATTGCATAGTGTGCTTTTTTTTTAAAAGCCAGTATAGCATTTTAAGAAAATCAGTTTGTAGAATCTCTCAATGCTTAGGAGCAAATTGTTGCCGTTTCATGTGTCTTAAACATGAAACTTTTCCAATTGGGTTGAAGTTTTACCTATTGTGCTACCTGGCAACATTCATACTAGGAGATGGGGGGTTGTTCTCAAAGTAGGCCCACTGAAACTAATGAACATTTTTTCCCTTAATGCTCAGAATCAGCCTTTGGCTGTTCTGTATAGTACAGTTTTAAATGACTTTTATTTTCATGATTGCATTATTTTTTTCTATATTCAGTGAGAGTTGAACATATTTAGTCAGACAGTCAAGGTGAAAGGAAATAGCCTATTTGGGTTCTTAACTCCTTATCCTTTGATTAATTTTCCTAATTTAATAAAACAACTTCTCTTGAATGTGTACAAGATAATTGGACAAGATGTAAGGATTAAACAGAACCAAATAGATTATAAAGAGGGATATTTTCTCTATTTTTGTGTTTTGTTTTTTCGTTTCAATGGTTGATGGGAGGGGCCATCTCTCAACATCTCAATGAACCTGAGGTATTCTGTTACCGCTTGGCTCACAATGGGCCTCGTAAGGAAAACCATGGCAGCAATAGGGCTACCAGAGAGCTGGGAAAAGCTTGGCTGTGTTTGCACATAAAGCTAAGTCATTGTTTAGCACAGCCAGCATGGTGCCCTCCAGTTATTTTGGACTATGGTTGTTTTTGCTGGAGCTATTGAGAGTTGTTGTTTGAAACATTTGGAGGGCACCATTGAGCATAATGGGGCGTGTTGCACAAAAATGCCGCAAAATCGGCTTTAAAACGGGGAATGAAAGCCGCCGCATTAGCGGAACGCCAGGAAGTGGGGCCCTACTGTATGAGCCTCCACAAACACCTGAGCAAAGGGTTGAGCTTCATGCTCCCCACTTTTCCTTCTCCCTCTTCTTGACTCTAGGAGGAGGACTTCTGCCGAAACAAGTTTAGCTTTCACTGAATCTGGGTTCAGCATTATATATGAACCAGAAGTCCTGGCATATAACAAACTCTTACTTATTTTGTTTTAAACATCTATTTACTGCCCCTTACTAAAATTTCCAGGGTGGTTCACTACAATACAAATGTATACACAGTAAAATACAGTAAATACATCAACATCTGCTGTAAGCCAGATTGCTAAAATGCTTCTCCAATACTGTATCCTTTTCCAAGCATTTGCTGGCAGATTAGGAGGAAGCTCTTGGCTTCTCAGGACCATTTTTATGGCATATCGAAACTGTGGACCAGGGGTGGGGAGCTTCCTGCCCATGGGCCAGTTTGGCCTGTGAAGCCATTTTCTCCAAATCACACTTATCTGTCAGTCAGCTACTGATGCCACAGTGGCATCAGCTGATAGTCAGGATTCAATTCTCCATTGCCTGTGCTGGCCAGTTTCCCATTGGGATGTATAGTGCATGCAACCAAAGAAGCAGGATTTAAGCCCCACTCATCAGGTGATGAGAGGGGGTTAAATCCTGTTCAGGCCCCAACAGAGAGTAGGATTGAATTCTCCACTGATGAGCAGAGAGTTCAATCCTGCTTGGTGTTGCTTCACCCCACCCCATTGGGTCAACTTTGGCAGGTGGGCGGAACTGCCCACCTATCAGTTAGCTGACAACATTACGACACCAGATGACTGTTGGGTGGCCCTGTCCACCGGTCAGACTTGGCCCACAGAGGTGTGGGAAGGTAAAGAACCATCAGGCCAAAAAGGTTCCCTATCGCTGCTGTAGAGTGACTGATTTAGGTCATTCCCCCTTCCCAGGAATTCCTAGGAATTGTAGTTCAGGGTGGTGGAGGTGAAAGGGAAGAATTTCTAAGCACCTTAGTAAACCACTATTTTGAGCATTTTTTGAGGGAAGCCATAACAGTGAGTGTGATATAAAACTGATTTAGCTGTGTAGTTCAAGTTTGTTCCTAGCTAGCATTAGTACATCAGCCTTGCAAATAAATCCACAAAAGCTACTAGTCCACAGAACCTTGTACTTTGTCACCTTCCTGCCTAACCCTCCTCCTTGTTTATAGGTGACTTTAAGGGGTAAGAGAGGGAGAAAAAACAGTTCACAAATGTTCATTGCTGATTGGAGGCAATTCTGCTTGCCATACATGGCGAAGTGATTGGCTACATTCAAACCTGTGAATATGACCTCTTGGCTGTAAATATCAGGATATTGTTATCCAGCATATGCCCAGTTAAATACCCAAGCATATTTTAAGGTTCCCCCTTTTGCTTTTTTCCCACATTCTAAAGAGCCTGACAGTGCTGCTCTAGGATTAAGTGAGATTACAGGCATCTTCTTTCCATCCCTCTCGTGTATGTACCTTGTATGAAAACGTCCTAATAAGTATTGATACAGCATTCATCCTGCAAGAAGCTGACCTTTTAGCATCTGCTGACGCTGCAGTTTTGAGGTGGTGGTTTTCTTGCAAGTAAAATCAATGGAGACAAATCTTGGTAACTTCTTCAGCAAAATAAAGTGGTTTAGGCCTGGCAGCCATTTAAAGTTTCTCCTTCTCCAGGGCAGGCTTCTACATTGCATGCACACTTTTTTATTTTCTCCAGTGGAATTGATTGGGATCCACTGAGCAAACTTGCATTTCAGAACGGTTGAAGAATATAGAATATAGAATGCTGCCACTCTTCCAGTCTTGGCTATAAACCTCCTTTTAGTGGTGGCTGCTTTCCACAAAGTACCATTTAAAGTCACATACTATTTTGCTTCTTGAACGCTTTTTTTCCTTTTACAAATGTAGGAACCAGCTAGCAGCTTAGCAACAACATGTTTACTTGTCTCAAGGTGCATGAGGTGCATGAGAGGGTTTTTGTGTGTGTTTGAGATAGATACTGTCCCGATATTAAGGGAGTAAATTCCTTTTTTGATTGAAGTAAATTGTGTACAAAATGTTCTCATGAGG
Source organism: Rhineura floridana (assembly GCF_030035675.1). Lineage (NCBI taxonomy): Eukaryota > Metazoa > Chordata > Lepidosauria > Squamata > Rhineuridae > Rhineura > Rhineura floridana. The sequence goes on along the minus strand of NC_084499.1, from coordinate 17,624,545 downwards.
AAGTTAACACAGAAAATAAGAATGGCGGAAGGAAAAAAGAAAAGTAAGGACTCCTTTGAAGTGGATTGGTGGCCTTTTATCTTGGCTGCTACATCGGACACTAGTTTGGGACCAGTGCCCTATCCTTTCAGATCGTTGTGGATATCTTAAGAATGGAAGTTTCGCAGAGGAGAAAACTACAAAATAAAATCTTGAAAGTTAATATTAGGGGAAAGGGAGGGCAGGGGGGTGATAGGGGTTGGGGAAAGGGAGGGAAAGGGAGTTAATAGGTTTTTTGTATTATTTTGTAACTAAATACATGTTAATGCAAAATGGAAATAGAAATAAATTAAAAAAAATGTTCTCATGAGATCACCCATTCAGTTCTGGAGTTGGTAGCTCAGTGTGTAAGAAGCTGGAGTTGTGAATCCAATAGCATCTTCTGGAAGTGGATGTGTGCCCTGTTTAAAGTGAAGCATGCTTTGACTTCTGGGCTAGGGATCCTTCTGATAATCACATGCTTTGCATGCCAGAGTTCCCACATTCAGTCTCAGATATCCCCAGTTAAAAGGATCTCAGGTTGCAGGAGGGTGGAAGGGTGGGGGTGGGAGTGGCGCTCTTGCCCATTCTGCAGACAACTGCTGCTAATCACATTAGTTGACACTAGGCTACATGGCCTACTGGTCTTACTCAAGTCAGATGACCATGTAATAGTCATGACAGTAGGTGAGGGCCGGGACTTTGGGGTGAGCAGAGGATTAAAATGTAACTAAAGGCATGTTAGATATATCAACCAAGCCTCACACGCTATTAAGAAAGGGAATCTGTGCCCCTTCTCTGGTTGCCAGCCAGTCTGGCTAAATTGGAAACTTTCTGTACCTTGGATATGGCAGGTAGGGATGGGCTAGCCCCATTTGTAAAGAGAGTTTAGTTGGCCTTCTGTTTCATCTACCAAATGTTCAATTTCAAGTCCTGTTTGGAGAGAAGCAGCGGGGAAAATTCCCTCAATTGGATGTTGTTTCACGAACCTTCAGTGGGTCTTGAGGTGGGACCCTCAGAGTGAAATATCTTCTTTTATGGGGTTATCCCAGAAAGTTATACTGGGCTAGTTATCCACAATCCGATTGATTGAATCAACAGCCACCATCATTCTTGTGCTCACACATTCTCAGTATCTATGTTTCCTCAGATGTAAGCCCTACTGAATCCACTGACAAGTAAATGTGCATAGGGTTGTAGCCTTAGTGTACTTCAAGTGGAAGGATGATGACCACTGTGTGGTTCCTCTTTCATAGAGATTGCAATACAACCCCTCTTTGCTTCCCTTTTTTTCGCTAGACACAAAAAGCTCTTCATATAAAATATGTCCCTTTATTTATGTAGTAATTCTTTGCACTTGAGTTACAAGGAAAAATGTGTATGAGACTTTGTGGCAGTAGGTGCTAATGGGACATTAATACAATAATATTCTGATTAATAAAACACCTTTATTATATTTGTGTTATTTTGCTTACACCATCCCATTAATTAATTTATAGTTACTCAATTGGAGCAATACTTGGGTGGTCAACCCCAGTGTCAATTCAGAAGCAGAGATCATTGCTGCATGTGAACCATTTCATAGGTGGCAATAAAGTTTCCTCAAGTCCTTCACTTTCAGACAGATTTATATAACGTTTTGGATCCTTTGTCCACTCAGTGTTCTCCAATACAACACAACAGGCATTCCCCTTTGGCTATTTGCCTCATCAACTTTCTTATCACTTTATGCAGACACAGCGGATGTCCTCTTATTACTGGTTGGCAAACACAAAGGATATTCTCAACATGTCAAGATGTTCTCAGCCCACCAACAGCATTTCAGCACAAGATCAGTATTCCTCCATTCTTTGGCCTCATGAAGCACATTAGGTAACTACTACACCATGACTATTTCTGGAACTCACCATTCAGTTTAATAGAAGGTGGGAACATTATGTGGCACTTCAGCCAAGTTGAATTCCTCCATCTTGAACTTGGGCATCCAAATTATGGCACAATACTTCAATTACATCTCACCAGTGTCTTGCACAGCTGTGCTAAAAACTTGAAATGGGCAAGCTGAACATATCCAACAACTTCATATGCAAGGAAGCCGTTCAGGAATGTGGTCCAGCCTTTTAACTTTGTGAAAGCTAATAAATTATGCTGCTTATATTTATCTAAATACTGTTGCAAGTAAATTCTCAGTAACTTTTTTTTTTAAAAAAAATAAAGCCTATGAAAATAACAAAAGAAAATGATTGATATGCTTGGAGTGGGGTGGCTGTACTTCATTGTAGAGCATGTCTTGCATGCAGAAGGTCCCAGGTTCAATCCTCGGCATCTCCAGGTAGGGCTGGGAATGTTCCTTGCTTGAAACCGTGGAGAGCTGCTGCCAGTCAGTGCAGACAATACTGAGCTAGATGGAGAATGTTCTGACCCAGTGGAAGGCTTTCAACTGAGAAGGGAGAAACTTGTTTTAAACATCTATTTTGGGGAATTGAGGCTGCAGTCCTATACCTACCTATGAGTAAGCCCCAGTAAACTCAGTGAAACTTACTTCTGAGTAGATATGTACAGGATTGTACTGAAGAGATGGCAGGATGGCAGATATGTGCCCTTTGAAAGTAGCCTTTCAGTTACAGGGTTGAACACCTTGATGGTGCCTCATAGCATTGTGTATTTCTTGCAGCTGCTCAAGCACCGTGTTTGTGTGAAATCAATAATAAACAGCCCTTTCTTGCTGTTGCTCCACCCAGTATGATGCAAAATGCCTCATTTAATCTGGATGGAGTTATAGGAAAGTTAGTGGGGTTCTGTCTGTTGCCATTTTTCTTCTTGGTTGCATGTGAAAACTAGTATATTGCATGATGAAATTATGTCAAGACATTCACACAGTGCACATTGCATTACAGTTTTACTGGTCCCCGCAAGTGCACCCTACAGAGTTTCCTCATCACTTTGGCATAAATACCCTGTGTGAGGAACCTTACCATACCATGTACCGCTTTTCCTGGGCTGGTGTTTTCGCAGGCTGCGTGAGGCCTGTGTGAGCGATGAAGCAGGTGGTTTGCTCAGGCAGAGGCGGTACCTGCTTCCCACACAATTGAGGCCTCTGCTCTTGGCTTATAAATTGAAGGTACAAGATGAAGTACACATTTTGTTCTAGCTTTTTCATTAAGTGGCAGTGACCTGCCACCTGCACATTCCACAGTTGGAGAGAGTATCTGAGTAAGTGGATGGAAAGGATGCTTGGTCTTCCAAAGTGCATCTTTTGTTGCTTAGACGGCCTTCAAGCTTCATGTGTGTGTGCGTGTTGCTGTGTCAGCTGCAACGTAAGGCCTGGGAAATGAATGTTTGCCTCACTTGGCAATGAATATAGAAAGACTTCTAATAATAATAATGCTTTTTTGCAAAGGTTTTTGTGACTTGTAAGGATGGCAGACCATCCTCTGTGAATAGTCTCAGTTCAGTCAGTACCTTGAAGCACCCCAATTTCTTTTTATCTCCTACCCCCCAGATGTTAACTCTATAGCTTGTTAACCCATGGTACCTCCTCCTATACTCTTCTTTGAGAGAGAGCTGCTCTTTAATGGAATAGAAGATAACATTAGAAAGTGAATGGAACAGAGCATGAATGCTGCCAAGATCATAGATATTTGGAGTTACTGGGAAAGCAAGTAATACAGCATATCGTTGGAGACTCCTGAGTAACAGTCTTTCAAGTACTCTGTCCTTGCTTTTTTGCCTCCAAACTTGCTTGTGGTCCATTGCTTTATTTAATAAGTTTCTGGCTTGAAAATTACAAAAAGAGCATTAACTTTCTGCTGAATTTAAAAAGTGACAGATGAAAAAGGGCACAGCAGAATATGCTCTGTAAGGTTTTGTTCAGTTTTTCATCCTTTTTATTTCTCTCTTCCACCACCACCACCCCAAATTCCTTGAGACTGGAGCTTGACTCTGTTCTTGAACTTGCGAATCCGAACAACAGATGGTGCTGTTTCAAATTAAAAGAATTTAAAGCAAGATCCATCAACTGCCAACATAAAACACTCTTTTTTTTTCTGAAGGGAAGGAGCTCGTTATCAAGAGTATTTAAGCAAAGTAGGTATTTAATCTTCCTTAATCATTTGCATTCTTGAGACGAAGGATACCAGTGGCAGCTGTCATGCCAGGCCAAGCCCTGTGAATATGCTTGCTCGTAATTACTTCACAGAATCTATTTTAATTCTGTTCATGCTGAGTACAATCAAAACTGAAGCCCAAAAGTGAGAAATGTTTTCACAAGCATCTCTTTTATAATTAATTTGATTTCTTTAATGTTTTATTCTGTACTTGTTCAGGGAGGAACCTAACAATTCTTATGGGCTTACAGTGGAAGCTTGAAAAGTTTTTGTTTTGTTTTTAAGGCTGCTTTTCCTCCCACAAAAGTCTAGGACTCTTTGGCAAACCACGGATTCGATTGCACAGTTCCCATGTTGCCCATTTTGTCACAATCATTATTATCATTATTTTTTCAGATTATTAATCACTTGCCACATAGAAGTCTCCAAGCGGCTTACAAATTTTTAAGAGCACAAAGCAGAACATAACATCAGGAAAGAAAACACATCATAATATACAAGAACCTATAAAACTGACCTAATAAAACAGCCACAAATATTTCAGCAGCAAAAATATGCCATCAATAGGCAGCAGAATCATTTTATACCTTCAATAAAATCCAAATGGTTTTTTTGTTGTCATGTAACATGTCAGTAAAGTCAGTGATGTGTGTGTTTAGTCATGAGTGGCACTCTCCTTGTTTTTAGTTTTTGCCAATGAATTTGTCTGTGCCTTTTTACCAGATTAATTTTTTTCTCCATTCTCAAATCTTACAGGAAATTATGTTGGAGTTTTTTCTCTTGACTAAAGAGGTAGTTGATAAGGGGGATTTTCAGAGGCTTCATAAAACATGGTTTACTATGAAGGAGAGTTCCCACCAAGGGGAGAGAAGAATCTGTGGAATGTCTTTAAACGTCTATATTTATGCCGCAGGCAGAGGTCAGCGAATCTTGTATCTAAAGCAGTATCTTTGCCAGAATGCCTTGGGTGGAACAGTCTTCTTTTTCCTAGTGAACTGTTCCTGCTTTTATCTTCTTCAGCATGTTTTCTGAAGCTTTGCTTGTTTTGTATAGTGGATATGCACTCCTTACATTTGAAATTACTTTACTTGTCTTCTGAATGGATCCACAAACTTAGCCTTTGTGATCAAAATAGCCAGATACTGTTTTTGGACACTCCTCCTTCTCCCTTCCTGACAGGAGCTGCTGGAACCAGGAAGCTTTGGATTTAGGTGGTGCTGGCCAGATTATTCCTTAAATCTGTGAGGTGTTCTTAAGTACCTGAGTGATCCTTGCCCACCCGGGCAGCCCATTGGCCACTTCAATGTGGCAGAATTACAAAGTGCACTGGTGTAGGGGTGGGTGTTTTCTCTCAATTTGCTCTAGGCTTCTGAGCAAGCAGGAAGCAGTGAGAATGATTTGAATTCAGCTCCAAAGCCCAATACAAAATGATGAAGACTTCCCTGCCCTGAGCATTCTGTAGCTGTGCCAGAGGACTTGGAAGGTGTCATAGTTTGAGACTTACCCCTGACACATGAAATAACCCTGCCTCTCCAGTTCTCTGCAAAGTGCAGAGAAGCGAGAAGAGGGGATCTCTGCACTGGATGACTAGGAAAGAGCAGGTTCCCAGAGAAGTGGAGCCAGCTACCACTTGCTACTGGGGTGTTTGTGTTCATTTTGTGCTTATGTTTTTTAAAAATACTCCAAAAATAGTCTAAGACCAGATGTTTTGGACTCCCAGAACCCATCATCTCTGACCACTGACCATATTGGTTGGGGCTTGTGAGAGCTGTTGTCCAAAGCATTTGCAAAGTACCAGGTTGGGGAAGGCTGATCTAAAAGATTGCCACATGAAAGGGGTGGGCGGATCACTTTGGTATGGCCAACTTACATGTGACATTGCTTCTGTAGGTCTCTGTTCATGTTAAATGCTGTGCAAACTTTCTGTGTGAGCATTGGAGTTGCTCCTGTACCCCGCTGTGTGTAGACCATACACATTGTGAAATGGCCCTTTAGACTCTCGCTGAAATGTCTTTGTCTCTCAGTCTCTTGTGTTAACTGATCCATTTCAGTGCCTGAATGATCCAGTGCAAATTTCCATTTTGTGTATTTTTTAAAAACATTGTTTTCTTCCTATGCATTTATTTTGACTGGGACATCATTCAGTAACATAATGAGCCTGACCTGCTAGATCATTTGCCTACTGTTTGCGTGTCTGTGTATTTAAATGTGTTGCTGAGCAGCCTGTTGTATCCAATTATGTTCTCGAGCTCTGCAACATTATTTTCCATCTGAAGCAAGCCAACTGCATGTCTGCTGTAGGATGCAGTTGAAACTTTTCTTAGCGACTGCTGTTAAGTGTTGCATCCAATTAAATAAGTCTGTCTGCATTAAAAACAAAAATCAATGCCTAATAGTTCAGAGCCTATATGATGCAACTGAGTGCTCTGTGGACTCCTCTTCCAGAATTTTTATTTTATTATTTATTAAATTTATATCCTACCCTTCCTCCCAGAAGGAGCCCAGGGTGGCAAACAAAAACACTAAAAACACTCTAAAACATCATAAAAACAGACTTTAAAATATATTAAAACAAAACATTTTTAAAAACATCTTTTTTTAAAAGCTTAAAAAAATCTTAAAGCAGTTGCATCACAGATGCAGACTGGGATAAGGTCTTTACTTAAAAGGCTTGCTGAAAGAGAAATGTCTTCAGTAGGCGCCAAAAAGATAACAGAGGTGGCACCTGTCTAATATTTAAGGGAAGGGAATTCCAAAGGGTAGGTGCCACCACACTAAAGGTCCACTTCCTATATTGTGCAGAATGGACCTCCAGATGAGATACCTGCAGGAGGCCCTCAACCTGCAGAGCATAGTGATCGACTGTTTATATAAGGTGTAAGGCAATATTTCAGGTATCCTGGGCCGAAACGATAGAGCTTTGTACACAAAACCAGAACCTTGAAATTGGATATTATTTGATGCAACCCTGGGGAAAGCAGATTCCAGCTTGCAAATTCATCATATAAGATGGTATTGGGGGTGGGCTTCGTCGCTGTAATCAGACCCCTAAAATTGAGAAACTATATTATACTGAAAATGTAAAACTTACATGATATTAGTACTGATCTGTGTTGTAACATTTGTAGCATACTAAGGCAACATTAAGAAATTGGCCAGATTGCTCTGTTGCTATTTCTGTGGCTCGGCTCAGCTGTTCTGCTTGTGCCTGTGTAGTGCGTTTATTTAAAAAATGCCATGAATCCACTTTCTTATTGCCAAGCCACACGTTTTCCATACTGGTTGTAGCAATATATAAATAAAAGGTATAGTTCTCAGAGATTGCCATATGCACTCTGCTAGGAGTTTGGTTTGAAAATGGCACTTGCGGTTTATCCCCTAATCCTGGAGATCAGCCTTGTAGTTTGTTGCTCACTTGGGGTGAATAGCAATTATTGCAAGTGAGCATCTGTGTGGCAAATAACACAGCACTCAACGCCTAGCCTTTAAGTCAACAAGAGGCCAAAGACAAGCATTGCCTCCTGTCTCTCATGGGGCAGTAATAAGCAAAGCGTGCACATGGAGAGAGAGCCAGGTGGCCCTAGCCAATGCCATGTGATCCCTTCCTTCCTTCCCTCCTTCCTTGAGTACAGTTAATGTGTAATTAACACAGACTAGTGGTGATCTGTTGACTCTTTGCAACAGCTTACCCTTGGACTTATGGGGCCAATGATAATGATGAGGGTGATTAGTATAAACAGGATCATTCAAACTCTGATGAGGTGCGCCTGGCACCTACACTTTTATCTTTTCGGCGCCAGGTTAAAACCTTTTTATTCTCCCAGGCATTTTAATTCTATCTTTTAGCTTTTAATGTATATCAGGTCGTTTAATTGTTTAATATGTATGCTTTTACTGTTTTTGTGATTCTATTGTATTTTATCCTATGTTGTGCACCTCCCTGAGAGCCTTCGGGCTGTGGGCGGTATAGAAATCGAATAAAATAAAATAAACAATTGCTTGTTTGATGGAACTGCCATAGATTATGAATATGACTTGCTCCAGGCAGCTAAACCAGAATTTAGTATTTGGTGCATGCCCTGTTTGTCCGGTAACATTCTACACCTCTCTTGCCTGCAAGATTTCCATGTGCCAGCCACAGCAATAGTTTCCCCACTAGGAAACTATTCTGCACGATATGTTTAACCCTTCTAGAGGAGTGGGGCATACAACGTTGCAATAGTGCCAGTGGCGGCTGTGATAACTCTTGTGGTTTTATATAGATTGCAGGAATAAGTTGTTAAATTTATCTAGCAAAGTACATCATGAGGTTGTCATCTAGTCCATGGATATTTAAAAGAAAAGTTTGTAGGTGAAAAACGGAGTTTGTTAGACAAAACCATATTTGTTTAAAGCTAGAATAAGCCGTTTGTTAAGAGAAAGATCAAAGGCCACTGGTAGCATGGTTACTATCACCTGGAAAAGGCTCTCAGGAACTACCAATGGTTGCGTCATCCTTTCAGTCAGGGATGGGGACCCTTTGGCCCTTCAGCTGTTGCTGAACTATGACTCCCATCACCCCCCAGCAATCATGATTAATGGCGTCTGGAGGGGTCCCCTGCTCTAAATCAAATCCGTAACAGTATGTACATTAAGAAGTAAGATTATAACAAGGAGAAACATACCTGAATCTTGCCTTCTCGTTCCTACTTTTTAAAATATCAGATGTAATGAGTATTGCCCTCTTGCATTTAATTTCTTTGTCTCTCCAAGCCCTGAAATAAATGTACATGAAATAATAATGTACATACAGGAAAAGCTCATTTTAAGTTCACTAGTCAGGCTGCACCAGTTACTTTCAGTAGTTCTTAGGTCTTTGAGAATTTGGAAACTGGAGACCTTCAGCTGTCTACCTTCTGTTGAGTTCAGAGTGGTGTGCAGTTTTGACTATTAGATGGAATAGGAAATGGAAGTGTGTTTGTAAGATTGACTGCCTTTCAAATGCAGAAAAGACACTTTCATTTTATTTTTAGTTAAAACATTTCATAGCACCTTGTTTCTATATTCATATTGAATCCTATACCATTCGAGAGACTTGGGGGACAGGGGTGGGTAATGCAATTAAGCAAAAAAAAAAAAAAAGAAGCCAGTGAGCCCAACTTCTTAAAATGCAACTCCAAGATATTTTCCCCATACTTGCTTTAGCTGTATTAAAACTGGCTTAGGTGAGGATACCTGTAATGACTGTAAAATGCTCAGTTACAGACATTTCTGTGGAAGCGACTGTTGCAGTTTCAAGAATTCTTCTTTGATGTACATCCACCACTTTGTCTTGGCAGAATCAAAAGTGCTCTCAGTTGATCTTGGATTGCGATGAGAGATTGGTATATAGGAAGCGACCTTCTACCAAATTAGACCAGTGGTCTGTCTAAATCAGTATTGTCTGCACTGACTGGAGGCAGCTCTCCAAATTGAACCTGGGACCTTCTGCATCATGTGTTCTACCACTGAGCTGTGTCCCTTCCCTAAATGATGTAGCCTCCATGATTTATCTATATCCAGAGACTCTGTTCTACATGATATTGTAGAGTTGGAAAAGATTCAGAAAAGGGCAACCAAACAAAGTGATCAAGGGGATGGAGCAACTCCCCAGTGAGAAAAGATTGCAGCATTTGGGGCTTTTTAGTTAGAGAAAATGTGACATGGATAGAAGTCTATAAAATCACAATGGAAAAAGTGGCTAGAGAAAAGTTTTTCTCCCTCTCTCATAATACTAGAATTGATGGACATCCAATGAAGCTGAATGTTGGAAGATTCAGAACAGATCAAAGAATATACTACTTCAAACAGCACATTCCTGGGTAAACAGGAATGTTTTCATATTCCTCCTGAAAGTCACTAATGATGGAGACAGAAGCATCTCACCAGCTAGGGCATTCCACAGATCGGAAGCCACCACTGAAAAGGCCCTGTCATGGGTCATTGCCAACCGGGCAGCTGCTGTCACAGGGGCAGTGATGGCCACCAACTTGGCTTTAAAAGAGGATTAGACAGATTCATGGAGGTAAAGTCTGTTAGTGACTACTAGTCATGATGGTAATGCTCTGCCTCCATAGTAAAAGACAGCATGCTGCTGAATACCAGTTGCTGGAAACCACAGGAGAGGAGAGTGCTATTGCACTCAGGTCCTGCTTGCAGGCTTCCCATTAGGGAATCTGGTTGGCCACTGTGAGAACAGGACGCTGGACTAGATGGTCCACTGGCCTCATCCAGCAGGGCATTTCTTACATTGTTATGCTCAAGGTTCTTGTGATTTTAAGTGGCGGCAGTTTCTTTTTTCATTGTCTCACATGTGCCACACTTGCAATGTTGCCTGTGCATCTGCTTGTTGACCTGGATAAGTGACTGCTACATTGCCTCAAGGTCCATTGGATCTCAGCTAGAAATATACACAGCAGTCCACCTTCTTACAGCACCATGTGATGATGCCTCTCTCTATTTTACTGGCATAATCGTGCGGAGTTAATAATTGTGATTTTTCCCTTCCAGTGAATGTGCCAACAGAAACCATTGTGGGTAGCCACATTAATTTAATTGAATTTTCTGTCTCGCAATAGTCACTGCAGATACCTGCAACAAAGATGAATGTTCATTACTCTTTAGTTCATGAATAATGAAGTATAGAAAGGAACTAGAACAATCTTTGCTTGCTCAGTATCTCAGACTGACATACTGATGAATCTATGCTTTTCCACCTTACATGTGACTGACTTTGAATTTACTAGAAGTATAATGTGGGGGAAGGCAAGGCCGGCTTACATTTTCATTGAGCTGAAGTGCGTCTGATGGAAGACTCCTGAGTGTAATTAGGTTACTGCAAAGTGCATGGATGTTCCTGGATACTACCAGTCCGCTGATGTAAGATAAATTAAGGATATACTGGTAACATTTAAAAACTCAGTTAAAAGAAACTCTAAACTGCTAACTGCTTTTGCACTTCTCTTCCTGTCGTAACTTGAAGACCTGTATACAAAATCAGTGGGACTGTATGTCAGCCTTAGAATGGAGCTGATGTGTGGCTCCTGACCTTCATCTGTTTTCACACTCAAATGTTCATTTGTTGTTTTGTTCCAATGTGAGTAGATGGACACTTTGGGAGCAGCTGCTGAAAGGCTGTATTATGAGCAAGAGCTGTATAGGAGAACTTGTCCAAACCTTTAGGGCTGACACCTTACATAGGATCCTACCTGTCCATTCATATTGATACTGTAGGCCCTGCTCTGTGTCCCTGTGTTGTCAGAGATATGGTGGATAGGGATATGAGCCAGGGTGTTCTCTGTCATGGCGCCTAGGCTTTGGAATCCCTCCCTTTTCAGAACCATTTGGCTTTTTTGTTACTCATAGTTTGGCAGGTGGCAAAAGCTCGACTCTTCTAGCAAGCATTTGGACCTCATTGAGGTTTATTATCTAATTCATGTTCGGTTGTAATGTTGGGAAATAAGGCAGCATTTCTACCTTTTTGCTGGAGTGTTTATGCTGGCTTTTTTTTAATTGTTAGCCACCTTTGATTAAATTTTCATTTAATCAAAATCCACTTGTCTACATTATGGCAAGTAGATCTTGTCCCGATGTCTTCGTAAGTGAACTCACTCATCCCTCGTATGTGAAATTGAACAAAACTCATGAAAAACATGAGACTAGGCATCGAATCCCCACACAGCCATGAAGCTCACTGGGTGACCTTGGGCAAGTCACTGCCTCTCAGCCGCATGAAAACCCTATTCATAGGGTCGCCATAAGTCGGAATATTGAAGGCAGTACACAATACAATACCTGTACAACAGGAATGTCTAACCTTGGGGGGCAAGGACCGCCTTGAACCAGGGTCAGAGGCCAAAGTGTAAAACTGGATATGACCAACTCATGTATTTTGAAAAGGACAAATTTTGGGTAGCCAGGGTGGGATAGGGGAATCCCACAAAACTTTTGGCATCACAAAATCACTGTGGGCTACCTAAAGGAGAGGCCAGTATTTTTTTAAAAAAAGATTCATTTTTTATTTTCAAACATTGAGGGGCTTGCGGGGGGGGGGCAAAGGAATATTTTTGCATCATGGCATTAGAGAGGGGAACCCAAAGTAACAGTCAATTAAAAAAAATACCAGAAATCCTTTGGGGGCAGGATGCAGGCCCTTTGTTAGCCACCCCCGCCGTGAAAGTGGGAGTCTGGGCAGTCACACATCCTGCCCTTCTTCCCTTCATTTGGAGACTCTCAAAGAGCCCTCGTCTCCTGCTGTCACACTCCTTGGTGGTTCTGTGGGATAGAGCTAGGTGTTTCTCTGTCAGAAAGGGCAGTAGCACTGGCATGCCTGAGTCGGCCCAGCTGTGGTCTGTGTGGGCATTTCCCTGCATGTGGCTGCACGGACTCTCAATCGAAGAACAACAGTTGCAGGTGAGCAACTCTCTGTTGTATTGCAAACTACCCTTTTTTTCTGAAGATGCTGTGAAAACAACTGTGCTGTGCCAGTTGCTTTAGCACAAAGGTTTTTTATTATTATTGATGGCTGTACATTTTCTATAAGCCTGAATGTGCTTCTTTGTAACCTTCTCATTTTTCCCCCTTGTCCCCTCCAGCTTCCTCTTGAATCCAATAAATGGCAAACATTTGTGATCTTTTATTAGAAAAGATGGTGTTAGCTTTTTTTTTAAAAAAAGGTTTTTTTTAAGGGACGACAGGGTTGCAATGCCTGCAGGGCAAAAAGGAAGATTTAAATTGGTCATAGCTGGTAGTACCTTTTTCTCCTCCCCACTTGTTAAAGGCTTTGGTAATATGCACAATTTCATTTCCATTCATGTAGGCCTGCATGCGTTCATGTTGCATTCTTGCTTCTGAGATTGGTACTGTTTTATTAATATAACTGGCTGATCTGAGAAAGTGTCCTTGCAATCTAGTGTAGAAGATAAGAAGGTTTAGTTGCCTTGTATGAAAACCTCAAATTGAAACTGAATAGAATATAAAGCTTCAGCAGCACATGGACAGATAGAACATTCTGCCTTCCAAAAATAGTTTTACCTATATTTCTTGCATAGAGACTATTTAAAGTGGTAAGATTTTTTTTAATGTCAGACATTTCAATTTGTTTTCAGTTTGCTTACCCAAATGAGAAGTGTGTAAAACAATAATGATCACACACAGAGGCCCAGTCTGCACATAACGTTAAGCCAAACCATGGCTAAGCATCAACAAGTGAGTGAGTGCATGAAATTCAAAATCAAAGCTGCTTCACTCCTTCCTAGGTCCTGCTACTGCCGCACTACCCAAAAAGCTAAACCATGGTTTGACTTAAGTGTTATGTCCAAACCTAGACTCATGGTTTATCTCACTCCAGACAAGCCAGTTGTTCTGAGTTCTGCAGATTAAGGGAGAAGAAATGATAACACCAAATGTAAGATTAAAGCACTTGAATAAAATCAGCATTGAAAGTAGCCAGTTAAAGAAGACAAGACAATGCTGATCTCAAGCATAGGGTTTTGGCATAGTTGCATCCTACTGATTAAAGTGGAGACCTGGCCATAAGTCAGATTTTGGGCCAATAATATTCATAGAAAGAAAAATTCAGATGGTGGCACTTTTAACTTACCTAGATTCTGCTGGGACCCTCAGTGGTCCCCATGTGTGAAGGTGATGATGGGCTCTTGACTAAATGGGCACTGTGTGAAGGAACTGATTTTATGAACTGATGCCTCTATATGGATCTGGTTTGGAGGACAAGGGGGCAATGAGAACATACCTTGTGTGGAGGAGGCACATGTTCAGCATTACAGGGAGAGCGAGTGTTGTCTACTGGTTACAATGCTGGACTAGAACTGTGATGACCCAGTTTAAAATCAGCTCACTGGGCAACCTCGTGCCAATTACTAACTCTCAGCCTAACCTGCATTAGGAGGCTGCTTCTGAGAATAAAATGGGCAATAGGAGGAGACCTGTGTTGGATGTGTGGCGACTCAGAATAAGGCCTTCTCGATAGTTGCGCCCTGACTGTAAGTTGTAACCCAGCAAATCAAAACATACACAAGAAATGTGCCCTCCCCTTGGAAACAGAGATCACCACATTGCTGATGGCCTTCTGTTGCCTAATAATGTATGTATTTTCCCAGCTTCTTGGTTGAGCTTTGTTGAATCTGTTCTGAAGTTTCTGTTTTAGTACAGCACAGTATGTGTTGTACTGCTGCTGGTTTTAATATTTCATTTTTTTAATTCTCACTGTAAACTGCTTTGGGACCATTTTGGTGAAAAGTGGTGTATAAATAAAGTAAATTACATGGTTGTTGTAAGGATGAAGTGGTAGTGGTAGAGAACAATGCACAGTGTCTTGAAGCTCCTTTGAGGAAAGGCCTAATATAAATGTAATATATATTTGATTTCCCCTCAGGTTGTAAATCCTGCCAGTGCCCTTGTATGTAGCTAGGGGGTGATAGCATGGGGACTGTCAAATGTCTGAATTGGGCCCATGATTTGTGTTCAGTTTGAACTTCTTACTCTCCTTGGTCCAACACAGACTCTCTTCCATTGCAGGTTTTCTATAAAACCTGCAATGGAAGAGAGTGCTTTGGACTATTGTAAGCAGTTTGTCTGCAGTGGAAAAATTCATTCCGGGCCACTATATCTAATCTGCTGTTCTGTTGTTACACACGTAACTCAGGGTTAGAGAAGATAGATGAACTGCAGAACAGACCTTTGACATTAAAATCCTAGTAATAATGAAAGCAATGCTTTTTCGTTGCATTGAATTATGGCAGTAAAAGCAGAGTTTAGAAAACTAGCTGTGAAAATGCCATGCACACAGTAGTTAACATAAGCTAGAGAATATTCTTTTTGGTCAGGAAATAAGATGCTGTCAGGATGTTGTCTTAGAAATAAATGCACATTATAAATAGCATGACAAGCATTGTCTTCTGTTAATGCCTACCGAATCCTAGTAGTAAAAAAAAAAAGTGATAAAGATTGGGGGTGGAAAATGCTGATTCATGTCCAGACTATTGGAGATATTTCAGGGCCATTTTTATAGTATGATTGAGCAATCAGAATTCTAGATCATCAAAGGTGTGAAGATACATAAAGTCAAATCAGGTGTACATGCTCCATTTCTGCGCACCATAAAATGGATTGGCTTCTTTTGTAGCCCGTGAAGCCCTGTGCTATTTCTGCAGTGTTGAGAGGGTTAGAGGTCAAATTAGTTAAATGACTTCTCACTAAGCAGATTTCAGTGTAAAGATCAGATGCTTATAAGATAAAGGTTGTCATGTCATAACGATCACTATATGGTAATGTAGAAGCAGGTGCTTAGTCATTGATGTGAATGTATAGATTTGTAGCAAGAATGTCACATTTGCATACCTGGTTCCTTAAGGAGCCATGGCCTTGTATATACAGTAGGGCCCCGCTTTACGGCGCTTCGCTAATGCGGCGGTCTCAGTTAGACACAATTAAACTAAAGCCCCACTCATACGGTGCTTGTTCTGCTTTTACGGCGGTTTTCAGGTGTCATGTGCCATTCTATTCAATGAGTTCCACTTTTCAGCGGTTTTCACTTTTCAGCAGGGGTCCAGAACATAACCCACCATATGAGTGGGGCCTTACTGTACCCGCTAGTGTTGCAAACGTGGCACAAACATAATCCTTTTGCTCTTCAAGCTGTCCTGGGGAACGTTGGTGTTCCTTTCAAGCTTATCAGGAACTCCTTGATGAGATTAACAGCAATAAGCAATTACCTGAAAGTCCTCTTGTTCATCACTACTGATTTTCCTTTACAGTGGAATATGCACAGCAGTGTTGGCATTGTTCCAAGCTGTTTTTTTCAAGTCATACATGTTAGTGGTGAGACGCAGTAGACATGGCTGGAAGAGGTTTCTTGAAGCAGACAGCTTGAAAGCAAATGCTTTTATACCCTATGTACAGCAGTCCCTAATTCAGGAGTCGCCCCTGGGATATTCCTGTAATGTTTTGGGATGCTGGCCTGGGCTTCCAGGTCAGCGGGCAGATGGATGTTCCTTTGTGGATCTTGCTTTGCTAAATTGCTGGCTCAGGCTTTCACTGCAGTTCCCAGCTGACTTTGTGTTCGGTAAGCTAGAAACACCTGTGGTCAGAATGCTGACTATCCTGCTGTAGATGTCTTTGTCCTACAGGGGATATAGTAGAGTACCCTGGCCTTCAAAAAACTAGAAGAAGACGATTATCTTAATTGTGGGTGTGAGAAAGAATTTGAAGAACTGCACTGGTGTGTATTAAATGTTTGAACCTGTATCTTTTTTCAAACTTGTGTGCAAAATGTTGACCTTCCCACCAACACTTTTAAAGTTGAAGTTCAAGCACTCTCTTGGAATAATGCTATTTTATAAATAATATATGCCTTCATGATCTGGAACTTCTGATCTGGACACTTCTAGTGTTTACATCCCCAAAATGTATAACAGGGACAGAGGAGCCACAGTGCCATCTCCTGTTTCCTGGGGTTCCTCCTCTCCTTTGGGTAAGTGGCAATTTCAGGGAAGGGAGCTGATCCCAAAGGACAACGGGAAGGAACTGATTGTCCAGTGTGAAGGACCCAAGCAACAGCCTAGGGCTTTATGAGTCAAAAATAGCACTTGAGTCAAGTGACTTTACCAACCCACCACTTAAGTCTAACCTGAAAGCTTCAGGAAGGCCAATTGGCCATAAGCTACTCAGGTTGAAACCAGCTTATTTATTTATTTATTTATTATATTTGTATACTGCCCAATAGCCGTAGCTCTCTGGGCGGTGCACAACATAAAAACATCCAATATACAAGTAAAAACATATATCAACAACTTAAAAACAATATACCAAAAGTAGTAGAACATAATTAAACATATAAACAACTACAACACAAGCCTAAAAATATTAAAACGTATTAAATCAGTTAAAAGTATTAAGATGTTAAGATGTTAAGTAATTAAAATTACTAAAATATTAAGAGCGTAAGTGCAAATGTAGGTGTTACAATAGATGTTAAAAATGTTGTTAAAATGTTGTTAAAAAGCCTGGGAGAACAAAAAGGTTTTTTTACCTGGCGCCGGAAGGACAGCAATGTTGGCGCCAGGCGTACCTCAGGGAGAGAGTTCCATAGTTCGGGGGTCACCACAGAGAAAGCCCGTTTTCTTGTTGTCACCTTCCGGGCTTCTCTCTCGGTGGGCCCCCGAAGGAGGCCCTTCGATGTTGAACGCAGAGTACGGGTGTGTTCATATCAGGAGAGGCGTTCCACCAGGTATTGTGGTCCCAAGCCGTGTAAGGCTTTATAAGTCAAAACCAGCACTTTGAATTGAGCCCGGAAGCATATAGGCAGCCAGTGCAAGCGAGCCAGAATCGGAGTTATGTTCACATCTCCGAGTCCCTGTTAGCAATCTGGCCGCTGCGTTTTGCACGAGCTGCACCTTCCGAACTGTCTTCAAAGGCAGCCCCACGTAGAGTGCATTGCAGTAGTCCAATTTTGAGGTTACCAGTGCATGGACAACTGAAGCAAGGTTTTCCCTATCCAGATAGGGGCGTAGTTGGGCCACCAACCGAAGTTGATAGAAAGCATTCCGTGCCACCGAGGCTACTTGTGCCTCTAGTGACAGGGTGGTTCTAAAAGAACTCCCAAACTACGGACCTGCTCCTTCAGGGGGAGTGCAACCCTGTCCAGAGCAGGTTGAGCCTCTCCCATCTGGTCAGGGGAACCACCCACTAACAGCATCTCAGTCTTATCTGGATTGAGCTTCAATTTATTCCCTCTCATCCAGTCCATTACCGCAGCCAGGCATCGGTTCAGCACCATGACAGCCTCACCTGAAAAGGATGAACAGGAGAAGTAGAGCTGCGTGTCATCAGCATACTGGTGGCAATGCACTCCAAAACTCCTGATGACCGCATCCAGCGGCTTCATGTAGATGTTAAAAAGCATAGGGGATAGTACTGACCCCTGTGGAACTCCGTATTGGAGGACCCAGGGTGCTGAGCAAGACTCCCCCAGCACTACCTTCTGGAGACGACCCGCTAAATAGGAGCAGAACCACTGCCATACAGTACCTCCAACTCCCAAATCAGCGAGTCTCCCCAGAAGGATACCATGGTCGATGGTATCAAAAGCCGCTGAGAGATCAAGGAGAATCAACAGGGTTACACTCCCCCTGTCTTTCTCCCGACAGAGGTCATCATACAGGGCGACCAAGGCTTATAGGAAAATCGGCACAGGTCGATCACCACTGTTCTTAGCTTGGATAAAGGAAGATAATTCTTCTATACCAGCTCTCAGACTGATTTGAGCTGAATCGACAGAAGCAGTGGATGAGAATGCTTGGTTTGGAAAGAAAAGGGGAAAATATTGATAGGCTGAAGAGAGCCACCACCTCCTAAAGTGGGCCCTCTTCTCAAGGGGGCTTTTATCTTTGTTTGGTTTTGGCTTTGAATTCACCTAGAATTCCAGAGTCTCTCCTTCTTAGCACATTTAGGGCTCTGTGTGCATGTGCTGCATTGGTGCAAGCATAGAACTCAGCGTTTTGGTGCAGGGTTAGGGTTATCTTGGGTTGTTTTTTTTAAAAGCCGCTTCTTAGCACTGACTACACACCTTATATACTGTCCTCAGCATCCTTGGCCCAGTCAAGTACTGCTCCACTGTAGAATTGTGAGCCATGATGAATATGATAAAATAGCTTGCCTTTAAGTACAGAGCAATCCTTTGGCTAGGAACTTAAATAAAATACAGTCCCCGCCATTGCCAACGCACAACCACAAGTAGCAGGATCTCCTCGCAGAGAGCATTTATGGAGATGTCTTGAGTAAGATAAGGTTTTACTTGGTTGTGGGTGAAGGAGGGTAAATGAGATAATTGGTGTGTGCTGTTAGCTGTCGACCAGGTTGTGTGTGGCAGAGCTTTCCTTTTGGTGTGGATCTAACAGCGGCATGCATTTTAGCACTTCGCCTACAGCATCTACCTCCTGGTAGCAGAGCTTGGCAATAGCAAAGCATTCAGCACTTCATTATTTCTATAACCTGAGTGCATTTGCAAATTAATTGATGTGTGGGAGGTTAGGCAACTGGTATTGTAAAAACATTTTAATTATTGCAGCAAAGCTAGAGATAAAAAAAGTGGTTGAGTGTGGTAAATTGACAACATGTACAGGTGAAAAAGAATGTCCTTTTCCAGCATCTTCTCTTTGGCCCCCTTTAGCACTCTTCCTCTCGCCCTTTCTTTCCCCCTTTAATACTCTAGGCTTTGTTTAACACAAATATTTCTTGTTGATCAGTTAATGGCTCATTCTGAAAGCAACTTCCAGACCAGAGAGAGAATATATATATATACATTTGAAAGCAACAAACAGAACTTCACCCAATATATATATGTTGTTGTTGTGATGTGCCTTCAAGTCAATCACGACTTACGGTTAGCCTATGAATCAGCGACCTCCAAGAGCATTTGTAGGCTAGAACAGGCAGAAAAATCATGAAGTGGTCTGCCAAGACCCTCTGCAATTTTCAAGTGGTCCCGGGGGGTAGGAGGGGAGGAATTTGGGAACCCCTGTGCTAAGCAATGTCTTTTGTGGGTGTATGATTTGTTGTTTTTGTTGTTGCTATATGCCTTCGCGTCGATCATGCCTTATGGCGACCCTATGAATCAGTGACCCTCAGTAACATCTGTTACAAACCACCCTTTTCAGATCTTGTAAGTTCAGGTCTGTGGCTTCCTTTATGGAATCAATCCATCTCTTGTTTGGCCTTCCTCTTTTTCTACTCCCTTCTGCTTTTGCCAGCATGATTGTCTTTTCTAGTGAATCGTGTCTTCACATCATGTGTCCAGTTATTTAGAAATATTGGTTTGAGCAGTCAGGTGGCTGTTTTTGTTCTAGGAAGTAGATTATCTTGTGTGTTTATAACCCCAACCTGCTAGGATCATTCTTATTTGCTGAAGAGCTGTTTCCAAATGTAATTAACCTCATTTTGGATGTTTTGAGCTGCCTTTTTCATTTATTAATCTTTCACGGACATATTCTTTCTTCATGTTGGGAATATTATGGACGCTGTAAATAGTTTTGAAATGCCAGTTTGTGATATATGGGCCTCTTTAACACTACTTTGATTTATGTGTGCTACAGTGAAAAAAGCAAAGGAAGCAAATTATTGGGGGGGGGAATGTTGCCAATCTTCACTTTTTCAGGCTTAGTTTAAAAAAACTATACTTTTATCAATCAAATCTGATGGATTTTGTTTGCATCAAAAAAAAGCATTCACAGTTTAACCCTTTGAGGAATATATGGCCAATTTGGAAACTACTCTTAAAATCAGTCTTGTGCCTATAACCACTCAATTGGTTGCCATAGGCGGCATGGAGTTGTATATTGATAACTTGGCTGCAAACTGTCCCTCCCTCCAGCAGCTCCTTGCATTTCCAATGCTGGGTGAGAAGAAGGGCATTTTTCATCATTCATGTTCCACATACAAACCAAGCTTGCACCTTTTTTTTCAAACCTGCAAAATGTTTACACACCTGCTTGTTACTCATTAAGAGCCTGCCTTCTGCCAGCCTCTGTTACGCATAAAGAACAAGCTAGTAAAAGTTTTTGCAGGCAAATTACTTTTGTGGGCTTATTTATGACATTGCTTCAAATTCTTGGTTGCCAATTTTAACACTTTAATAAGTAGTAATGGGACATACTGCATGCAAAGTATGTGTTCTCCCATTGAGCAATTGTTGAGAAGATCAGTAAAGAAAGGTAAGTTTCCTGAAGGAAAGCTTTTTTCTAGAATACTCCTCTGCAACATGCAAGGGTTCCTCGGGAAGCAAACTGATGTGGAAAGGACTCCCTAAAGACGCAGATTTGAGAGTGGTTGATTTAGGCTACAAATGACGTGAAGCAGGTAAATCATGGCTAAGTGGGCTAGTAAAAATAGTTGCTAGTAATTTTTAGCTTCTTATTTGCAATCTTGCATATGCAGATTTAGATAGCAGGAATGGCTGTCACAGCATTCATTTAAAAATCTAACACATAGAAATGAGCTCATGGCTTTGCATCTGGTGACTCTTGTGGTCATGTTTGAAGAAGTGATAATCTTAAGAAAGTTGATATGTCTGGCCATCTTCTTACTTTTAAATTTATTTAAAAGATTTGTACCCAACCTTTCAATGTTAGAAGCAAAATCCCAAAAAGTATAGGCACTATAAAACATAATTAAAAGGATCAGATTCCAATACAAAATTAATAAGAACGGCAGATCTGATTCTTTAAAACTGCATAAAACAAAATTACTGTAAAACCTCATTGCAGATAAACCCCAGTAGGAGCAGTAATAGCATCAACAATCTAAGTTTGGCACTTAACAAAAAAAAGACAAAGGAATATGGATGAAGAAAGCCTTTTTTTAATTATTATTTTTGGGCACAATGGTGTCCACAGGGTTGTTTGCAGAATTTGTGGTTCTACAATGTTGTTGACTGGCTAAGGTGTAGCAATGGATTGCTTTTCCTAGCTTTAAAGAGAGATTGCAGGTCAGTGATGCTACATGTGTGTTGATATGATTTATTAGAAGGGAGTATATTACAGTATATGCCTATACTGGGCACAGTCAGTTTATTTTTTTTTTGTAATGGCCTACCTGTTAACATGGATGAAACTTGACAGATCATGGTGCTGTTTGCTCTGACTCTAATAATGTTGGACATCTTTATGCATATTGCTGATTTAAAATAATCATCTCAGTGCTCAGAAGATTTTCTGCATTCTGTGGCTATGACTCTCAATCAGTAATTTGAGGGTGTATCCAAGGGAGCCAGTGTGTGTAGTGGTTGGAGTGTTGGACTACAACCTCGGAGACCATAAGCCCTGCTATTCACTGGCTGTATCAGGCCAGTGGTGTAGTGGTTAGAGTGTTGGACTAGGGAGACCAAGGTTTGAATCCCCACACGGCCATGAAGCTCACTGGGTGACCTTGGGCCAGTCACTGCCTCTCAGCCTCAGGAAGGCAATGGTAAACCACCTCTGAATACTGCTTACCAGGAAAACCCTATTTATAGGATTGCCGTAAGTCGGGATCGACTTGAAGGCAGTCCATTTCCACTTTTATAAATGGGCAATTCTTTGTGTTTTGCTATAAGGGTGTGTTGGGAGAGAGTGAGTGAGAGTGAGGGGATGTTGTTGCATGTCCTGAGTCCTCTAGTCTGTTCGTTTTCATTAGAAGACAGCCAGGCCACAACTGCACCATATATTTAAAGCACTGGCACTTGAAACAGTTATGGCTTCACCCACACTATCCTGGGAAGTGTAGGTTGTGAAGAGTGCTGAGAGCTTTTAGGAGAGCTACAATTCCCTGAGTGGTTTAACAAGCAATCCATCTTCCCAGGGAACTCTGGGAAATTGTAACTCTGTGAGGGGAATAGAGGCCTTTTAACAACTCTCAGCACCCTAAACAAAGTACCTTTCCCAGGATTCTTTGGGGGAACCCATGACAGTTGAAAGTGGTATAAGAATGCTTTAAATATATGGTGCAGATGTGGCCCCAGTGTGGCGTAGTGGCTGGAGTGTTGCATTAGGATATGGGCAACCAGTGTTCATTGGGTGACCTTGGGACAATCGCTGTGTCTCACCCTAGCCTACCTCACAAGGTTGTTGTGAGAATAAAATGGGGAGGGGAGAAAGCATGTATGCTATCTTGAGCTGCTTGAAAGAAAGGTAGGATATCAATGTAATAAATACCCTATTTTAGTAAAACTCCTTAGAACCAAAATAAGTTTAAAAGTGAACTAGTGCAAAAAAAGTGAACCAACTTGCCACCCTGATGATTAATCTACGTAGTTTTAGTTTAGTGATCTGCTGCTTAAAGTTTGCCGCTTTGTTTGTTATGCATTCTCCACAATAGCAATTTATGCAGTATATAAACAACTAAAAGTATTATTAGAGTTATTTATTGTGCACTGTTCTCCTCCAGGCATGTGTTCTCATTCATCAGCATGCTTAAACTTTTTCCAGTGCATGAATTATGCAAGCAGAATGTCCATTTGATTTCATCGGAATTTTTTTCTTTAACTATATTAAAAACGCCACAACAGATAAACTACAGGCCTATGACCTGCATCTGGGGCAATTCCCAAGTAGTTCTGATGTCGTATTTCTGCTAAATGAAGGTATAGTTTGTTTTTAGGTAGCTTGTGCAGATGATTCTTAAGGAAGTAAGTGCCATTATTATTACTTCTAGTGTGCATGATCTCTGCCCCAAAGAGGTTAGAAGCTAAAATCAGACGGGTGCGGTGGAGTGGGGAGGAATTTGGGAGGCAAAATGGGGGCAGGAAGGATGAAGGAGTGGGGACATCCGGTTCTTCACCTACTTCTATCCAAGCAAGACCAGCCTAGTCCCAAATGGTAGTCAGTGTGTGTTTACAACTCACCACATTTGTTCTGGCATTGTCAAACCAGTTTCCCTCCTATCTTCTCCCCTCTGATCCCTTTTCGTTGTGCATCTCATCTCTCTAGTTTGTAAGCCCGAGGACAGGACAGGGCTTGTGGCTCATTTTCATTTATGTGAGATGCCTGTCATCAGTGCTGTCTTGAATATTTTGATAGATGTGAGCTGCTCTGCAAGACAGCTTTTTATCTGAAAAGCAGAATAAAAATGTGTTGAGCTACATGTCAAAAGCAAAAAACCCAAACGCCCTTGCTTTTATAAAAAGAAAAAATGAGATTCTTATGAAGCTGAATTCTGCACTTTTCCTGCTATGCTGCAGAATCATGGCACCTCATAGACCTGCCTGATATGCTGTTAAGTGTTTCTCAAAATGTGAGGAAGGGACTTTGCTAGTGAAATGCAGGCTGTTGCCAGGGCATACCTAATCTGCTCTCTTCCTGGAGAATGGAATAGATATCTGCTTATGAAACCACTTTTCCCAGTCTGTAAATCCCCCCCTTCCTTTTTTCTTTTAAATCCCTTCCTGCAGGATTGTATATTTTGGGGAAGATGAGGGTTTCAGTGAGTTCACCATGTATTTTTTTGTGTGTGTGTGTGTACACTCATGCAAGATTTTGACCTTCTCTGTAGTCTTTGCTTCCAGGCACCTTAAAGCAAGCAGCTGTGGACTTGATGTTTCTGTGTTCCCTTCCTTGCTTGTTTGTGTTTAGTTGAGGTTCCTGGGCAACAGAATTCTTGCCTTAGTGAGACTCACCTTGCATAACACAGACATACTGACTGGTTTAAAAGAACACGTGGCGTTTATTTTTAAAATGTATTTTATGTCCTCTGGTGCATAACTACATGGAGAAGAACTGTGGTGTGCATCATTCTAGCTTTTGTTTCTGTTTTAGTGATACATAGTTTGTTTTTAGACTGTATATTTCTTAGAGTTTTTTGAAATATTAAGTGGTATATAAATGTTTTAAAATAAAGATCTTGGATCTCAGCTGTATGATTTAAAAAAAGCACCACCCAGCCAGTGGATAGGGGATAGATATATTTAGAATAATAAATACATAGTAATATTTAAAGCATTATTTATCATATAAGATTATTTTAAATATCTTTAAAACACGTGATGGGATACTACAGTACCAATAGAGGGTTTAGCAGGTGCCTGGAATTCTCCCCCCTGCTCCAGGGACTAGCTTTAATAAGCTTTCTGAATCTTCAGGAATCCAGTTTGCTACTGCTGATGTAGAATGACAGAATTCAGAGATGGAACGTATAAGACACATTTTAATTTGAGAGTGTTTTACTGTTTAGCATTTTGCAAGCAAAATGGAATCCATTGTTGACAGCAGCTTGAAGGTGATAATAGCAATGTCTTGACATTGAAACTCTGGAAAGATGGAATGATGTGTGGTTGGTTTTCATTGGAAGGGTATAGTTAAAGACAACCCTTAAATTGCTCCTGTAAGAGCTTCGGTCTTGGCTCGTGCCTTTCAGTCTCTTTGAGAGGAGATGGTATAATAGAGAATTGACTTCTTCTTGGGGAGAGGAAAAGGGGTGGGGGGAGAGGATGAACTGAAAGGTAAGCCCCCCCAAATGGGAGAGTTCTTGGCCTGTGCAGAGAGTCCAAAGCCGAGACAAGAATGATTGGAATAACTTGCAATCAGGGTTTCCTGTTTGTGTGAATTAAGTCATAGCAGGAAATATATTGGTAGAGTGTGATTATGGATCACTTGAATGTCCCACAAAAGAAAGAAGCATCCTTTTTGCAGCCCTGGTTAAGCTGACAAACAAAGCAACACAGGCGATGAAGCCATTCCTATAAACAACATGGCCTTTTCTACATGCAGGTTTTATGGGGCAATTTATAAAAGTCATCTTGTAAGATATGAATTGTTATACTTAACAGCCGTGTTCAGACATGGCACTCAGACATAGTTTGTTTTAACCACGGTTAACCAAGGCAGGATCTGCCTTGCAGAAAGCAAAGAAACTGCAGGTTGTTTCACCTAACCTTGGTTTGTTTTTCCTTGCCCCGGAAAATACCAGGCTGCTATCCCAAGCCGCATTGCAACAGTCACCAACTGGCACGGCCTCGACACACCACCAGTTCTTTTAGCGTTGGCCAGCAGTAGAAACAGGGCGTAGAACACTTTCCCCACTTGTGCTATAACGGGGACTTGGAGGGGTGTGATAGTGGAAGTGAGCAGTTAGAGTGGTTCCTGTTAGCATGGGTACAGGAATATTCTCAGGACCATAGGTACATGAGGGTAACTGTAAAGTGCTTCTGATTATCTGTGCCTAACAAAGGTTGGCTTCTTCAGACTGAGGCTTCACCAGGCAAGGTGGTTGATCCAGCTGCTTACCTGGCAATGGGACTGTGTCCTTCTCATCAGCTGGCCCAGGGAAGTCTGGGTATTCAGGAGAAGGTTTCCTCCCTTCTCCTTGATAACACCAGCAACCAGGCTTTCTTCAACATCCAGCAAAGTGGAAATTCCACCTCAACTTAGCCTTTTAAACACTCTGTCCAGAAGCACCCTGGCCCTGCATTGGTAGCAGTTGAAGTTCTTAACTATGCCTATTCTTCAAACATGGTCCAGCACCATAACCCAGGTCTGCAAGGCAAAAGTGTGGCCCATGAGGATGACCAGGTGCACTGGAACTTAGTTAAACAGCATTGGAGGCATTGAGAAGAAAATACCAGTTGCCTTTTGGCTGCCGGGAGAAGTCCAGAAGATGGCTGTGTTGTGGTTTCTCTTGGACGCACCAGTGTACATGTCCATGGTCATGCTCTTGACGTCTACCACAACCTGGAGTACCATGCTATTGAAACAGTTTCAGTTGTACTCTGGGCCCTGGGATTTGGATGACAAAATGTAGAAATGAGAGGGATCCAGAGAGTGATTTTCCCAGAACTCCTGTTCACTGCAACACTGGATTACTTTCCTCTCATCTTCCACTTTAATCAAATCCTCCAAATATATATCATATGGATCATGTCCCTGAAGATGTTGCATCCCATGGACTTTCCAGTCCTGAACGTGATGCCAAGAAGCAATTTTGTCTGGATTTTGATGGCACAGCAAGCTGCAGTTATTCTGAAAACTCCTCCTGCAGTCATGCTGGCAGGAGCATACAGATGGTTTACCATTGGATCTGACTGAGGCTACGGTCTGATTCTGGTGTGCCCAGTGACCACATACCATGGTGTCAATTCAGGCATCATGCCAAACCATAGTTAAGCTGAACTGAGTCATATGCAATATTAGTATTGGGATTTTAAAAAGTTGTTTTGAAAGGTTTTTCAAAAAAATGTTTTTAAAGATGTTTTGTTTTAATGTATTTTAAATTCTGTTTTTATGATGTATTGAAGTGTTTTTAGTGCTTTTGTTTACCACCCTGGGCTCCTGCTGGAAGGGCAGGATGTAAATCAAATAATAAATAAATATATACTTGTGCCACAAATGGCTTTCATGGAAATCCTTCAGAAACCAAGAGCAGAAATATTGCCTAACCTAAATATCTCTGCTCATTTTGCTGTCTATTACATCTTATATTTTATGGACAATATTGTCTGAATTGGCTGTTTTCTCTTGGTTCTTCCTTTAGACCAAAAGGCAAAGAAAATGTTTCCATCTGGGGGGAAAATGGAATCTGTTCCATAAATTACAGTGTATGGTGCTTAAATAATGTATAAATCAGGTTGGACAGGAGCTGTCTGTCAGTTTTATTAACTTTGACCTTTTCTCCCATTATAAGGATGGTGTGGTAAATATTTAATGGGCCCTTATAGATCTTGACAGTTGGATCTATGTTCCCGGAAGCAGAATTAGGTGGGCTGAAGTGCCTGTGTTCTACACAATTAACAAAAGTAGTTTAAATCAGAAAGATTTGGCCTTCAAGGACAAAGAGCATGTTCTGCTGTTAGATAATTCTCTCCAAAGTAGAAATCCTACCAGGATGTTTCAACACGGGATTCCCTTTTTAAATGGCACAGTTCAAAATTTATCTCTGACCTAGTGCAGATGTTTGTGCCTTGTCCGTTGTGCCAACTGTCTAAATTGGCTGAAGTCACACCTACGCTGTCACTTGGTCTATGTAACAAGCCTTCATCTTCCATAGTGGTGCCAGCAGGGTCTAAATGGCCAAGCTTGTGTTGGTCTTAATAAGATGTCATGAAAGGAAGGGAAGGGAAAGTGCCCCGAGTCAGAAGGGGGTCTCCTGCCAAGTTAGCAGCACATTTAATTCCATAAAAGGTGGTGTATATTGCCCTCACTGCAAATTCTAGAAGCAAAGATTGAAAACGAGAGTGCTTGACATTTTTGAAACATTGTCTTTCAGACTTGTACTGTCCCTTGCATTCATTGATTTCCCATTTAAGGAATCTGCAGGAGAAAAACAAATATGAACAAAATTCATTGGCGTTAGATGAGCATGCTCGAATGAAATGATACCCAGCCCTCTCTCTAGCAGAGAGTAACTCTGCTTTTATTAAGAATGCTATACATCTTTGTATCACTGTCTAGATCACATGGTAAACTGGCCAAGTAAATCAGAAAGAAACTTTCTGGAAGGCTGCTTTTTTCTGAATTCTGTTAATGCTATTCATCAGAGGTTTTGGACACGGTTAATCGGACAACCCTTTATGGTCATGACTAACAGATTCAATTTCTTTCCATAAAAATGTGTTTATTAGGAGAAATTAGCACTAAAATGCTGAAGAATTTTCATGTGTTTTTTTTAAATTTCAAATTGCTGCAGAAATGTGGAGAGCTGAATTTATGGTTGGAGAAATGAGAAACTGAGAGGAATGAAACTGACAGATCATTCCATTCTTGAATGCTTAAGCCACCTAGCTCTTTTTTTCTTTTGAGTGGGAAAAGAATTGGGCTGTTAAAATGTTTACAGCTCCATCGGTCCATTAGGTTTTAAAAAAAAATACCAGCAAGACAATACCTTTAATATGGAGCAACCCAAAACTGACAAATAGACAGCAAGCTTTGTAGGACTCTTATTCTGACTTGATGTTGCTTTAAACAAAAATAATGTGTGTGGGAGGACGGATGAGTGTCTGGGGACATGGTAGAAAAGCTGCAGTGTAGACCAAGGTATAATTTCAGAAATGTAGGAAATGTAATTTCAGAATTAAAACGAAAACTTTCCTTCCATGAGTCGTGAGATTGTATGCATGGGATGGGATCTTGGGATGCCTGTGGAAAAAGGTCCACTTTCCTCTCCTCTCCTCTCCTTCACACAGTACATAATTATTAAAATTCATTATAGGTCAGTGGCAGAGCATGTGCTTTGCATGCAGAGTCCCAAGTCAAGTCCTTGGCATTGCAAGTAGGGCTAGAGAAGACCTATGTCTGCAGCCTTGGAGAGCTACCACCAATCAGGCAGATTACTGAGCTCACCAGCATGCCAAAGACTGATCAGGCGGAGCAACATCGTTCATTAGTTTGACTTGGTTTAAGGCAGCTGCTTATCAGTTTCCTGCCACAAGATGTTGTGAGGGCTGCCAGCCTTAGATGGCTTTCTAAAAGGATTCAACAAATCTATGAAGGATGGTTTTCTCAACAACAAGTAGGAATGCTGCCTTATATGGAGTCAGACCCTTGGTCCATCTAGCTCAGTATTGTCTACACCACTTTTCTCCAATCTCTAGTCCCCAGATGTTGTTGGACTACATCATCCTGGGCCATTGCCTGAGCTGCCTGGGATTGATAGGAGTTGTACTCCAACAACATCTGGAGACCTAAGGTTGAAGAACAATAGTCTACATGGATTGGTAGTGGCTGTCCAGTGTTTTGGGCAGGGTCTTTCTCCCAGCTTTGCCTGCAGATGCCGGGGACTGAACCTGGGGCTTTGTACTTGCAAGGCAGATGCTCTACCACTGGGCTACCACGCCTTCCCTATCATAACTGTTAGTTCTGATAATTCAATGCAGGGCAGGGAACCTTTGGCTTTTGGGATGTTTCTGGACTCCCAACCCCAATCGGCCCCAGCCAGTGGGGCGCATGGCCAGGGATGATATGGGTTGTAAGTCAACAACATCTGGAGGGCCACAGGTTCCACAACCCTGGCTTAATGGAAACTTGATTTTAAGAGACAGTATGAATACCAGATGGCTGGATATCAAATGGCACGCTTCCCAGAAGCACCAGTCAAAACATAGTGCTGAACTAGATGGACCCAGATGTAATCCAACAAGGCAGTGGCTACTTGGTGGCTTCCTGCTTCCTTTCTCTCTAGGGCATCCTTTCCCAACCAGTGTGCTCCAGATGTTGTTGGACCACAACTCCCGTCAGCCTCAGCCAGCATTGCCAGTGGCTGAGGCGAGTTGTGGTCCAACAACATCTGGAGGCACACCAGTTGGGAAAGGCTGCTCTAGGGCTACATTGGATCACCAGTATTACTTTGTCTCAGCTCTGCTGCCATATTGACATAATGGCACTAAATGTAAATGTACAGCCCTCCAGTCGATTCTGACTTATGGCGACCCTGTGAATAGGGTTTTCATGAGGCTGAGAGGCAGTGACTGGCCCAAGGTCACCCAGTGAGCTTCATGGCTATGTGGGGATTCAAACCCTGGTCTCCCAGGTTGTAGCCCAACACCTTAACCACTATACCACATTGGCCTAGAAATGCATTATTTCTTATAGCTTCCACTTAAAGGCTCTGATAAGCTGCATTCACCACCCTCCTAATCCCCTTGAATAACTTTTTTTAGAAATGTAAGCATATTACTATAAAATCAATTACTTTAATGATATAATTATTTAATTTTATTATTCCAAATAACTAACTTTTGTGAATATATATGTGTGACCTGAAAATTATTTTTTGTCGTACAAAATGTTCTCAAACTTGACCAGTCAATCAATTCCCCCCCCCCCCCAATTTGGACTCATCAAATAGTCAGCCCTAATTTCCTTATTTCCTTGAGTGCTCTAGGCAAGAAATGTGCACAAATCTGCAGAAAGTGCACTTGTAATTGGCATGGGTTTTGCAAAATTTGGGACTTGAAGGCCTTTAAGATGTCCAGCTCCACTAAACATTTTTGCAAAGAGCAGTTCAAGGGAAGGATCAGCTATTTTGTCCATTGGCACGCAGAATACCTCTGGAAAGGAAGTTGGCCATATTCAGATGGTTATGGCAGGAAAGGTGCTGTGCATTCCCCTGATTAGTTTGTCCCTTTAGTGTATTATGGAGAATACTGTCACTCCCTCTAATTGTGAATTCAGTGCTGACGGGACTGGAGCCAAAGTGGGGCCACTAAAGGACAAGGAGGAAGGTTCGGAAGGCTCAGGGAACCTGAATGTTTGCGGAAGTTCAAAGTATTTTTCTTTACAACCCCCCAAAAGGGACATGCCCGATGGCCCGCCCTCCAAATGTAGTCCAATGAGGACTGAGCGTGTTTATTAAGAGCCACAAAAAGCTGAGTGTAAATGAGAAAAGAAAATCAAGGCATAGGTGGTGGGGAGTGGATTAGCTTGCTTTAGGTCCCTAATAGATTGTAGCACCCCAGGGGAAGGTATGGCTGGATGGCTAGAACCCCAAGCAGGAACATTCCTGTTAGGGTTAGTCAGGGTGGGGTGGAGATGTATTTATTTATTTAAATACTTATAGACCACCCTTTCCATAAATATACAGCAAGGTAGTATAAGGCATACAAGATGACACTGAGATAAATAAAAAACAGGTGGTAGGTGTAAGAAATTCATTTTCAAAGGCCGGTCTGAATAACACTGCATGTTATGTACCGAATGTACTGCAAGTCAATTAGGGTGTGTTCTTAACCACCGTGAAACAAGTAATTGTCACTGTGTCCATAGTTTCTGCATTTCATCTCCCTGTGAGCTTACAGCTTACAATCTCTCTCCCCACCACCACCATCATCAAAATAGCGTGTGCACACATGTATACTTGCAACTCAAGAAAGCACTCTGTGCATCTGATGTTGTTGGTTGTAGTCCATGAAAGCTTATGTCATAATAAATTTCTTAGTATTTAAGGTGTCCTTGGATGATGGTTTTTGCTGCAACAGACTGACATGACTATCCATCTGGAAATTCTTAAAGTGTCTTGCCTTTTTCAAAATGTATAAAAAGAATTAATATTGGTAGCAAAATTGTGCTAATTCCAAGGTTGCAATTCTTGGTTGGTTGGATGGAGGGATGTATGGCTTAGACAGGTGTGGGGAACATTTGGCCCTCCAGATGTTGCTGAACTACAACTCCCATCAGCCCTAGCCATTGGCCCTGTTTGCTGGTGCCGATGGGATTTGTAGTTTAACAACATCTTGAGGGCCAAAGGTTCCCCATCCAGCTCAGGCTAAGATAAATTTTGCTTTCTAGCATCTGAGTTCTGTTCAACTATTGAGATTCCGCGTGTCCTGCCAATGAATAAAGAATAAAGAATAAAAGGAGAACTGACTTTTACAGGATGCCTGTAAAAACCCAAACTATCTTTTGATGACTATATCTGTGAAGAGCATTTGGATAGGTACTAATAAAATAGATTTAATTGCTGTCTCCTAAGCTGACAGCTGATACCCCAGGCATGTTCATACTTGTTGTGAAAGCATTGTAACCTCAAGACAAGTATCGGAGCGCTTGCCAAAATATTATTAAATACCTTGTGGTGAATGTTAATCTATTCCCCCAAAAGCAATACAGGGAAGAAGTTAGAATGGCAAAAGCTGTACTTTTGTTGAAGGAAATGTTTTGGTTCTGGGCTCAATCATGTATGTGCAGTGTGTAAAGGTCAGACTACAGAAATGTTTTGAAGAGAAGGATTTTTAACCGGTTTCATGTTCTCTTTCCCCTCCATGTTCTAGTTGCAGTACCATGCAGGACTGGCATCTGGTCTCCTGAATCAGCAGTCATTGAAGCGGTCTGCCAACCAAATGGGAGTGTCTGCCAAACGAAGGCCGAAAGCCCAGCCTACCACCCTGGTATTTCCACCTCAGTAAGTACTAAAGGTGTGTGTGCGCACCCTGGGACTTTCCATATGTGGGTTTGTTCTCTTGGAATCATTCCTGAAAGACCATTTTAGAAATGAAATAGAGGTAGGTAGGTAGGTAGGTAGGTAGGTAGGTAGGTAGGTAGGTAGGTAGGTAGGTAGGTAGGTAGGTGTGTGTGTGTGTGTGTGTGTGTGTGTGTGTGTGTGTGTGTGTGTGTGTGTGTGTGTGTGTGTGTGTGTGTGTGTGTGTCGTGGGTGCTGCTGTTGTGGAATTCACTACCTTTGTTACAAAAACCTGCCAAAAGAAAGGAATTTGTGAAATATCTGATCACAGATGCAAGAAAAACCCTAAAAAATAACATCAAGATTCAGCTTTCAAATTGGTTTTTCAAATGTCAGACCAAATGAATGAAATGAGATCATCTGATGCCTTAGGATTGCTGAAGCTAAGTGGTTTTGGACCTGATGAGTCCCTTGGATGAGAACTCCATCTAAGGATGTGATAGAAGTGTAAACTTTTTTTATATATACCACCAAGGGTCTACAATCAAGACTTTGGTTTGTATCCAGCTAAGTTCTACTCAGAGTAGACCTATTGAAATTAATGGATCTAAGTTAGTCATGGCCCTTATTTTAAAGAGGTCTACTCTGAGTAAGACTAGCATTGGACGCAACCTATAATGGCACCGGCATTGTTTGTCTTTAGGGGACTATGTTTAAGTTGACCTAACAAGAAATTGCTATTCCTTACCTAAGTGTATTTATCTTCCTTATTTTATTTGCCCTGTTTTTATTCTATTCTTGCATATCGAGTTGGATTTCGGTGGTGAAAAATGAAACATAATATTCAGTTAAAATCAACATCATTAAACATTCATTCTTGGTTAATCCTGAACTCCAGAGTACAGCACAATTAGAAAGATCCTTGAGAAGGAGCCCAGAGGTTGTGTTTAACTATGTTATCCTCAGAGCAAACCCACTGAAATCAATGGGCATAAGTTAGTAATGCCTATTAATTTCAGTGGGTCTCCTCTGAGTAGGTCTAACATTGGATAGGTTCTCCATGGTAAGGGAGTTGGGTAGTGGTATGGAGAGGTATTATGCAATAAATAAACTTCAGAGTCTATTGAAAGAGACAAGCCGTCAGATGGCAGTACTGATTGTTGATAATAATTCCGAAGTTTATATATTTGTTTCTATTGCAAAAACTAGCAATCAAGATCTGAACAAGGTGGTTCACAACAAATGCTATTGGAGGTCGCCATAAGTCGTGAAGGCACATAACAAAAACGGGTGGCTAACCTTTTTCAGCTGAAGGGCCACGTTGCTTGTTGGCCAGCCCTCCAAAGGGCCACATGCCAAGTATGGGCATGATCAAAGCAAAAACTAGTGTGAGCAAAGTGGTCAGGCCCCACCCCATGCTTGCTGTCTCTTATGTACTATGCACTGCTTTCATACCATGGACCAGTCACATACATACACTAAATGGAGCCTTCCCTCTCTGCAGTCTCCCCCTCCTGCTGCTCAGCCGATTGGGAAGTACTTGAGCAGTAGGGCAGAAGGGGCTACAATGAGCGTGCTCACACATCCATGCCCCACATGCAAACATATATGGAGTTGGCTTCCTTCACCCCTTGCCTTCCAGTCCTTGATTGCTTTCCTTCTTGATGAACTTATTGGTCCTTTCCAGCCAGGGAGCTGCTCAGACATCAAACAAGTTCATCAAGGAGCTCAGATGAATTAATTGTTCTCATTGTCTCTCCTCTGAGCTCCCTGAAGTGATCAGTGGAAGAAGGAAGGTGAATGCACAGGAGACCCCCAAACACAGAGAAGCCCTTCCTACTATCATTTATGTCTGTGCAGCCCCCTAATTTAGGTTCAGACTAGCCCAGTAATGCCACTTACGTGTGGCTTGCCTTCCATAGCAATTTTCACTGCTGCTGCCAAATAGCTGATTTGTTCAGTTGCTTGGCCGAGATGCTAAATAATTTACAATGCCTTAATCTGTTTTAATTATTTCCAAAGGAAATATTATTTAGAAATGGAACTTGGCTTGAACCCACACAAGATGAGAAGTCTTACTTTCAGAATTCTAGATGTTGAAAATGACACTTGACCTGCCTTTATATAGATTACTTTCGGGTAGCACATGTGCCAGAAAGTTTTTTTCCCTTGTGAAATTGGCTTCATGAGTTTTTCCTAACTTAGTGCTGTGCAGACTTCAAAGCCTCTTGTTTGAAGCAGTTAACCTTGAGTGGAGGCTTTATTCCATTGTTATGACCTGCTGATATGCTGCAAAAGCTCTGATTTGCTACCAAGTATAGATGGACAGACAAAAGGAAGTACTTCTTTACTCAGCGCATAGTTAAACTATGGAATTTGCTCCCACAAGATGTAGTAATGGCCACCAGCTTGGATGGCTTTAAAAGAAGATTAGACAAATTCATGGAGGACAGGGCTATCATTGGCTACTAGCCATGATGGCTGTGCTCTGCCACCCTAGTCAGAGGCAGCATGCTTCTGAAAACCAGTTGCCGGAAGCCTCAGGAGGGGAGAGTGTTCTTGCACTCGGGTCCTGCTTGCGGGCTTCAGGCACCTGGTTGGCCACTGTGAGAACAGGATGCTGGACTAGATGGGCCACTGGCCTGATCCAGCAGGCTCTTCTTATGTTCTTATGTTCTTATGGAGGGAACAGCTAGAAATGTTGGGATAGGTTAAGAGTGAATGTGGTGGGAGAGAGTTGAGGAAGCATCTTTTATTTGTTCTCTCACTTCCATTTAGTTTCAAACACTCGGTTGCTGAGAGATTACCATTAGTGGGACTTGTTCAACAGTCCTGGCTGCAGAGTAGGCTCAGTGGGTCACATAATTTTGTTAGTGGTTTCTCTGTCTCTCAAATTTGCTCATTATTCTCTATCAGACTGTCAAGAAAAATGGAACAATAGCTACAATTAAATAATTGCTTAAAAATGGGGAAGAACTTCTCATGCTTTTATACTGTCCTTCTGTGAGAAAATAGATTTTTCAGTTGGTCAGAATTCTCTTGTTGATAATTTCATTTACTGAAGGAGCCTAAACACATTTTTTGAAAAGGAATTGGCAAAAAAAGAACAAACTTTTTACCTCCTTGCTGCTTAACTTTCAGCAATGGCCTGTGTTCCTGTCATCCTTCACACTGGTGTTGTGAACCTATGATTTTATTTATTTATTTATTTGATTGATTGATTGATTGATTGATTGATATCCTGCCCTTCCTCCCAGCAGGTGCCCTATGGTTTTGTAAGTGTCATGAATAGATGCAGGAATAGCCACACCGTTGCCAGCCACAAAACATACCCTTAGGCTAGTGCAAGAGTTGCCAGTGTGGTGGCCATGGGCACAAGGGTGTCCCTGAGGTCTCCTCCTGTTGTCCACAAGACCTCTGAGCCCTCCCCCCGTTCCCTTGGTCATGAGGTGGTGAAGGTTGTTATCTTTTTCTTCCTCGAAAAGTACAGAGAGCTGAAAGGAAATTGAAAGAGCGGCGCTCTTTCTCACTTCCTCTTTCAACTCCACGTGTTTTTCAAGGCTTAGATTAATTCTGTTGGCTCTGACTTTTACTCAGATTGCTTGAGAAAGCAATATATGTTTGTGCATGTACTTTCTCTTTCTGTGGGTTGGAAGGGGCAATTAAATTACCAGTGGGGGTGGCACCCATAGCAATTGCTCAAACATTCAAAAGTGCTCATGGGCTTAAAAGGTTTGGCAACCCCTAGGCTAGTTTATCAGGCAGAGAGCTGGCCCAGATCTTTCCCAGTGGGATGACAGTTTCGAAATGGGCCCTCAGATGGTTACATATTCACTAATTATGGATTTTAATAATTTACAGTTAAGTGCATAAAGATTTCTTTTCTAGAGAGCCAGGCCTGTAGGCTGTCCCAGTACTGTCAGCACTGACTGACGAGATCTTGAATTTAGCTCCCTAAAGTCTGCAGAAGTGTCCCCTCCTTTCCTATACACAAGTCTCCTTGGCTGAAATTACCACAGCAAAATAACTTTTTAATTTCAAAAAATGTTCTCAGTCTCTTAGCTTTGATGATGGGTTGCAGGAATAATATCAGAACTAATATCAGAATTACAAGCTTCACAAACATAAGGCAAATGGAACAATGATCTACAGTTTATATTAAAAAGGATCAAAATGGTGTCCTTTAATTCCTAAAATTAATTACAATTTTAATCCTGAAAAACAGGTGGTAGAGTATCTTCTCACAGAATATACTACAGAAACATCATTTTTTGCGCCCTGGATTCCAGAGAGTTTTAGAACGTGGGCAGAATCTTTTCTAACACATGCAAAATCTTGAAGTGGAAAATCCTGGCAGTCTTTGCTGTGGGAGTGGACAATACCATAACAGTTACTATTAACTGAAAAGGTGGTTTAACACTTAGCAGGCTAAAGGTTGCTACTAAAACTTTTCAAGAGAGGAAAGAGTGAGGTGAAGTGTGTGTGTGTGTGTACAGCAATAACTTCAGCTTTTTCAAATGTCCTTAGTATTACACAAAGTTTTGCTCTCTCCCCTTACTGGCAAATGCTGCATTAAGTAACAATATTCATTAAATACCATAGAGATGATATGCAATAAAGAAATAATCCAGAGGTCTGGGTTTATGCTGCTGCCAAGAAGAGTTAATATAATTAAAGATTAAAATACTGTGTGCATTCTCAAACACAGAGATGCCTTTTTGTACATGATGGGAATTGCATTAATAAGGAAGAGATCATTTTCCAATAACTTTCAATACAAGAGACTCACCCAATATCCTCACTCCTGCTGGTTTATCTCACTACTTCTTTAGTATTACTTTTCAAGGTAATGAATTAGCAACTGGCTCTGCTCCAAAAGAGCGATACAAGCTGGAAGTCTGCCTTTTCTGTATCCAGTCTTGTGATGTAGTTCTTTAGGGGTGTGCGAGAAATTTTTTTTTCCATTTTACGATTGCATTTTGCTCATCTCATGTTTCCTTTGTTGAAATCTCATTTGTTCTATGTTCCTTTCATTGCCTTTTTTGTCTCCATATTTGCTTATTTATTTTCTTAATTTTTCTATATAATATAGAATATTATTGAATACTGAACATTTCTATATAACATAGAATTCTATGTAATATATAATTTTTCTATATAATTCTTATATCCAGCTTTTCTTCCTTCATAGACCCCAAAGTGGCATACGTGTGACTCCCAGGTGACCCCCCCCATCCTGGCACTGACCAGACCCAGGCCTGCTTAACTTCAGCAAGGTGGTAGCCTCATATACCTTCAGACTGTACCTGGGATTCACGTTCATCTTTGAGTTCTCCCCCCTTTTTCGTTTTTAAAAAACATTATGTTACCATTGCCTGTAGACCTCAACAGCTGCTGGTCTAGGGCATTGGGGGGGAGAGCTGCTACAAACACATGGGGGCCACCATTTCCTCACCAAGTGTCCCACAGCAATGCTATGTTTGGAATCCCTGGTGGGGAAATGGAGGCCAGAAATGTCAGCTTTTACTGCCGCTGGGGACATCTCCCTCCCCTAAATGTAGCAAACAGGAATGTTCCTCTGTACATACATTTCAAGATGAATGCAAATTGAATCTAATGAGCCCTGCTCCATTCAATTTTCCATTAGTCTTGAAATGAGTGCACATACCTAATAGCAATACTGCTTTAATAGTATGATCTTTGCTTTACCAGGCCCCTACATAATTTGAGTCAGAGTGTAATGACAAAGTGATAACGACTGTATAAATCAAGTGAAACAGTGGCTGGCAACCTGCATCCTAGAGATCTAGTCTGGCTCCCAAGTTCTTCCATTTGTCTATATCTCTACAGCATGCATATGCTTAGATATAATCATAGATATAATCTATGCCCCTTTGTTGTTTTTTGATAACTCATTTTTACAAATGTGTAGGGTAGTACAGTATCTCAAAGAGGAGGTAAGGTCTCCTGCTCCCCTGGTGCATTCACTATAGCTGCCCAATTTCCCTGCTTTTTAAAGTTTGATAGAAATATCTGTTGGCTATAGGTATGTTCATAAACCACAAGGTGTTCTTTTTGCCTATTAGTGAATTTCTCTGCTTTTTAATCCGGGAGGTAAGAAATGGGATCCTGTGCAAGTTTGCTGAGAATGAATTGATCATTTGCATGCTTTTTGAGTTCAGTGGGATTTACTCCCCTGCAATCATGCTTAGGGTAGGTGAAACTGACCACAGGGGATGGGGAGAAGAGGAGGAGGAAGGACAGGGGATGAGGAAGGGCAGAGGGGAGGAGGGGGAGGGGAGCAGGCAGGAGGAGGAGGGCAGCTTTGATCATTTGCATGCTTATTGAGTTCAGTGGGATTTACTCCCATGCTGTCATGCTTTGGATAGGTAAACCTGACCATTGAGTAGAAGAGGGAGGGCTAGAGTGGGCATGGGGGGAGGAAAGAGGAAGAAGGGAAAAGGAAGGGAGAGGATAGGGGAAAGGCAGGTCTGAATATTTGCATGCTTATTGAGTTCAATGGGATTTACTCCCGTGCAATCATGGTTAGGATAGGTAAAAGTGACCATGGGGGAGGAGGGGAGGAAAGGAGGGAATTGCAAGAGGATGGGGAAGTGGGAGGGGGATAGAAGGGAGAAGTAGGGGAGAGCAGGTTTGATCGTTTGCATGTTTTTTGAGTTCAGTGGGATTTACACCTGTGCAGTCTTGCTTAGGATAGGTGAAACTAACCTGAGGGTGGGGCAGGGAGAGGGGAAGAGAGAG
Source organism: Rhineura floridana (assembly GCF_030035675.1). NCBI lineage: Eukaryota > Metazoa > Chordata > Lepidosauria > Squamata > Rhineuridae > Rhineura > Rhineura floridana. Next base: position 17,585,270 of record NC_084499.1, on the reverse strand, counting down.
GGAGGGAGGAGGAGGGAAGGAGATTGGGTCGGTGGGCACTGGGCAGAGGGAAAGCCCCTTTCCTTTCCAAAAGGAAAACATTGTGAACAGTATCGTCATTTTTCAGTGTTTCCCCCACCTTTTTATTCTACAGCAGGCACATGTAGCCTCCCACCATAACTTAAACCAAAACTGTCCCTGGCCACATCCACACCAGACCTTTATTTCACTTTAGACAGTCATGGCTTTTCCCAAAGAATTCTGGGAAATGTAGTTAGTGAAGGGTGCTCACAGTTGCTAGGAGAGGCCCTGTTCCCCTCACAGAGCTTCAATCAAGAGCGGCTGACTGTTAAACTGCTTTGGCCACTGGAGCTCTGTCAGGGCAATAGGAGTCTCCTCTCAGCACCCTTCACAAACTACACTTCCTAGGATTCTTTGGGGGAAGCCATGACTGTCTAAAGTAAAATAAAAGGCTGGTTGTGACCACCTGATTAGCCAAGCCAAGCGGCTGTGAGTCTCACTTTTAGAACACTGACAGTTGGTTCTTACTGAGCATGCCCACACTTATCATTGACTCCAATGCTAAATTTCTTAAATTAATTAAAAATCAGCCAGGCATTTTTAAAAACATTTAAACTGCAGAAGATGAAGGTCAAAGTATGGGGCAAGGTCAGTAATAGAATTACTGGTACTCTGTAAACATGGCTGATTTTAAATTAATTTCAACAAACTATGAGAACACTGACAGAAAAAAGTCCAACAGAGGTCTGTTTTCTCTCTCTCTCATTTTAAACTTTGAACTCTCGGTTCTCTCTGACTGTTTTGTGTATTGCCATGAAAATTTAGAGGTTTTGTTTTTAAATGAGCTTATGGGAAGCATCAGAATGGCATGGGGGTATTTTCAATTTAACACTGCGGACTGGGAAAAATCCATGCTGGCGATAGTATACAGCCACTCTCATGGCTGATTATATGAAAGTGCAACTCTAGGTGCACCACATTATCTCTGCATACCTTGGGTGATCTAGCTTCTAATTCCGCTGAGGCGAGGCAGCAGCACAGCTCTGAAAAGTCTGTTGTAACTGGGACCACAGACCTCCTTGTCCCAATTAGGAGCACTTCAAAGTCCTGCTGCTTGTGCCACTTTGGCTAGCCACCCATGTTTTAAAAAATGTGTTTGCTATCTGCTTGTCCATGTAATAGGTAAACAGTAACACGCTACATTGGGCTGTATGCAGTGTTTTCTGTTTGCTAGTGCAAGGGTTCTTGTGTTAGCTGACAGGTGAGTTTTAATGTTGCAGAGCAGAGGAGTTCCAAAGCAACAGTTGCGCTAGTGAAACTCAGTGTGCAACAGATTGCGCAATGTATTGTGCCACAAAGTTAGCAACCTGCTTATGCATTCTTTTGCGCAATAATGTCCTGCTTGCATAAAATATTTCTCTGGGGAAACAAGTGTACCGCTGAGTGTCTTTAACTTAGTGCTACATTGAACATATAAAACTAATAGATATTATACTAATACTATATATATTATACTAATAGATAGTGTGTTAGTATCTATACAAAGAACAGTTTCTATGCTTCAGCCAGGTGCCAAAGAACTATGAAACACGTTATGTGAGCACAAGTGTTCTTTACCCTCATTTGATCTCAGGCAGAGGTTTCCTATGGAATGTCACAAACTTCCCTAGCAATAGAGGGGAGGGGATGTCATCAGCTGTTCGAAAGTAAACCAAGATGATGAAATTCCACTAGGTGTGCTGGAAGCCCTTTGTGTGAGTCTCAGTGGCACTTTGGTTCTGAGTCTTGTTTCCATGTTTAACAGTCTTATCCTCCTGAGTTGATTGGTACCAACTACTTGCAAGGTGACATAATTTCATTATAAAGAAGTGGAAAAAACAATTTGCAGTGCCTGGTTTAATCTGAATTTCCCATCTTCACTTGGCATGGCTCCTAAATTGTGCTGGCTGGGGCTGATGGGAGTTGTAGTTGAAAACACATGGAGGCCCCCAGGTTGGCAAAGCTGCTCTAAATTCTCCATGCCCGTCTGCTTGTCTCTTTTGTCCCTGCTACCCACAGCATCCTCTTCTTCTGGGGGAACTCAGGGCCATATACATATTTTTCTCACTCATACATGATATTTTACCCTTTCAACTGCTCTATGAGATTAGTTTAGTTGAACAGAGGCAGGTCAAAGTTCCCCCAATGAGCATGATTGAATCAGGATTTGTTTCCAGGTCTCCCTCCTCCATGGATGGGGAACCTGTGGCTGTTGTGAGAGTCTGTCAACCCCTGCCAGCATGGCCAGGGATGATGGGAGCTTAGTCCAGCAACATCTGGAGAGCCAAAAATCCCCAGCCCTGCTCTAGCCCAACACTGTGCCCTGTACAGCCCTGGTTCTCATGAATGCCAGCTCTTTCCCTAGGTCTGGTTCTGGTCCCTGACAAAACAAGGCAGATATAATAAATCACTACCAACTTGGATGGCTTTAAAAGTAGATTAGGCAAATTCACGGAGGACAGCCATATACAGTAGGGCCCCACTCATACGGCAGGTTCCGTTCCAGGCCCCATCGAAAAAGCAAAAACCGCCAGAAAGTTGGACCCTACTCAGCTGTACCGCGTGAGCTCCCTGCACTACAGCTGGTCGCCCTGCTGGCGCCACCGTATTAGCAGAAAGCTGAAAGCGGGTCGCCGACAAGCGGGGCCCTACTGTATTCCCTCTAGCACTTGGAGGCAATATGCCTCTGAGTAGCAGTTGCTGGGAATCGCAAGCATTGCTGTGGTACTCATGTCCTGCTTGTGGGTTTCCCAGAAGAGCCATCTCGTTGGCCACTGTGAGAACAGGACATTAGACTAGATGGACCTTTAGTCCGATCCAGCAGGGCTCTTATTTTATTCTTAATAACAAATTAAACCCATTCGCATCATGTTTACATAACGTATTCCAATTGCAGCCTTCGGAGGAGGCCAGGCCGGCTGCCTGTTTTGTCCCTTTGGCTGCATTGCTGCCACTTAGTCAGCAGAACTGTTGTGTAGCTGCTGTTGCATGTCTTTTTAATACTTTATCACTCTGCCAAGCCAACCTCATTTTTCTATATGAGACTTTTAATACTTAGATTTTTTTAACTGATTTTTTTGTTTAGGCTGTGATTAATCTCCTTACAAAAAGCCCAATGTGTGTGGGTGTATACTTGGTGCCAGAGATTCTTCTAATCTTCTTTTCCCTGTTACAAAAAAACATACTGATCTTCCTCTTTAGCTGTATTCAGATTTCGTTTTTAGACTTCCATTCACGTATTACACTGCCACACATATTCTTACAAAGCATTTTTAAAAAAAGGGGGGGCATAGCTAATCAATCCAGATCGATGAGAGAGGAGTCCGTGACAGTAGCTGTACCTTACGATTGTCGCTAGTGAAAGGAACATTTGCAATTGTCCATGTCAGGGCAGGAAGCGGGGGATGAAGTCTACAGGACAAGTGTTGTAAATTCCAGTACAGTAGGGCCCCGCTTTAAGGCGTTCCGCTGATGCGGCACCTTTCATTTTCAATTTTAAAGGGTTTTTTTCCCCTTTTGCGACGTTTTGCACCGTTTTTGCGTCATTTTTGCACGACGCGCCCCATTAAAGTCAATGGGGTTCTGCTTTATGGCGTTTTCTGCTTTATGGCGGGGGTCCGGAACGGAACCCCCCATATAAGCGGGGCCCTACTGTATATGAAAATGAAACTTCCGGCTTTATTTTTACAAGCCACAAATCTAGTGGAACTATGTTACTTTTCATGTTTCTTTATTTGCGCTGGCGGCCAGGAAGTGAAGAGCTCTTTGTCGCTCAACTCTGAGTGAACTTGTTAAGGACTATCAATATCTTGGCATAGTCATTAACCAAAATGGAGACAATAGTCAAGAAATCAGAAGAAGGTTAGGACTGGGGAGGGTAGCTATGAGAGAACTAGAAAAGGTCCTCAAATGCAAAGATGTATCACTGAACTCCAAAGGCAGGATCATTCAAACCATGGTATTCCCAATCTCTGTGTATGGATGTGAAAGTTGGACAGTGAAAAAAATGGATAAGAGAAAAATCAACTCATTTGAAATGTGGTGTTGGAAGAGAGCTTTGCTCATACCATGGACTGCAAAAAAGACAAATAATTGGGTGTTAGAACAAATTAAACCAGAACTATCCCTAGAAGCTAAAATGATGAAACTGAGCTTACCATACTTTGGACACATAATGACCTGATTCACTAGAAAAGACAATAATGCTGGGAAAATCAGAAGGGAGTAGAAAAAGAGGAAGGCCAAACAAGAGATGGATCGATTCCATAAAGGAAGCCACAGACCTGAACTTACAAGATCTGAACAGGGTGGTTTACGACAGATGCTGTTGGAGGTCGCTGATTCATATGATCACTATAAGTTGTAATAGACTTGAAGGCACATAACACACACAGAGTTTATTGTAGCATCTGCACAAGGCAATTGTATCTCATTGGTGATGGGTTAAGGATATACATCTGAAATCTGTCTTCTACTTCAGAGGGTTTACATTGTTTTACTAAAGCACCTTTTTCTTTTTTGTGGTGCTAAAGAGTAAACTTCTTGTGATATTTAATTTTTTATATTTTTTTAAAAGGAAAGGATTAGCAGTAAGTGTTGATGTTTCGGTATCTCATTCTACAGATTAATCTAGGAAATAGGATCTTCCAGTCTTAGATGCTGTAGTGTGCGACTGTGAGCAAAATGCTGATATGATTCCCATATGCTTGGCTGAAATCTGATGGAATATTTCACAGATATGTGTGAGATTTCTGGAAAGTGTTTGTAGTTCCATGTTTTCTGAACTTTGGGCCAAGTATTTTTAATCAGTTTTACATCTTCTGCCCAGTGCACAGATTTGGGGACAGTAGGTGGCACTAAATTAGTGTCAGCAGCCTAGGAATTCTAGCTGTATTGTTAAATAGCAAAATTCAGAGCAGTAATCCTGCAAGTCCGTTGCAGCAAAAACTGGCTCCTGCAGTATCTTAAAAGCCTAGCTTATTTAAGTGGCTGATAAACCTGTTCAAGGTGCTACAGTACTTTGTTGATAAATAGCAGCTCTTTGATGCATGTCTTACTTTAAAGCTAATGGGTTTTTTTGGCAAGCAGCTCCATTAGGAGATGGCAGTTGTTCCATCGCCACCCCCAAAAATCATGCAACACAGTTTGGGAGTTCCGTGTCCAAGGCCCTCTTGGATGTATAACATTAATCATACAGAGCTTTGGATCTAGGCCTCAATATCATTTTTCAATACTTCATCGCTATTTCTGCCTTCTAGAAATCTAACAGAATCAGTTTATAACTTTTATTAAACCAAGTGTAATGGCTGAATAAACCATTTTTGTGCTGCTCAAAGCTTTTCTGCTTAAATCTACCAGCAGTCGAGGGTGCAGAAGCTTTCAAACAAAACAAAAATACTGAAAATATTCAAATCAGATCTGCTGAAATGGGTTAGGATCATTGCTGCCCCAATTGATCCTTGCTGCTGAAAGCTGGGCAATTGCTAATCTTGCAAACGATACTTGGGCTTTGTTTAATCTCTAGGGGATGCTCCAGTGTAGTCTGCTGTCTTATTTCCATGAAGGGAAAGTGGGGAAAAGTGGAACAAGCCAGGGGAGAGGACCTCAAAAAGAGCTAGGAAATAGTTTATTTAAATACAAGTTGCAGGTAAGAAACCCTATCCTGGCGCAGATCCACTTCATTCATTCATGACATAAAGTGAGAACTTTTATGCTGTTGAATGATGCTAACTTAATGGCAGAGCTCACTGGAGCATGCATAAGGGCAGTAGTAGTACTGCTCAGTAGTTTGAACACACACTTTCCATGTAGAAGGTCCTGAGTTCAAACCAATTTGTCTCCAACCAGGGCTGGGAAAGATTCCTGTCTGAAACCCCGGAGAGCTGCTGCCAGTCAGTTCAGACAGTATTGAGCTAGATGGACCCAGTGGTGTGCTTTTGGTATAAGGCAGCTTTCTATGTTCCACAGAGCTTGCAGCCCAGCCTCGTTAGTGATTACTGGCACAATCACACGGAGGCTCTTCACGCAGCTGCTGTGATGTCCCCAATGCAGCTACTGTAGCTTAGAAGAAGGATCACTGCAATTGCACAAATCCTGGCAGCCATGAAGAGTGCCACAGTGTGCTGGTTTTAACAAATGGCACTTCAGCCTTAAGTGCTGTTGGGCTGCAGCCATGCCTGTGGCCCAGCATGCACTCGAAATGCTCAGAGAGGGGCTCCTACTGAATCTGATATGGGCCTTAGATTCTAGACTTAAGGGGTCCATTTCAATAAAATGCTTCTAACACCATTAGGTTTTCTCATTTCTTCACTTCATCTCCATCTTTGCAGTAAGTAAGGTTCCCTTCCTCCCACTGGTAGATGCAGACTTCCTAAGAGTGAAATTGTGCTCCTAGACCTTGCGCTGGCAATATGCTTGTGCCAAAGTCAAAACCAATTCCAAGCCCTTTTTATTGCAAGGAAAAGTCCGTCTGCAGTTCACACAGCTTTGAAACAGAAATGTGATTATAAATAATTAATCCTGACGAAAAGAGAATGTGTAATATACTTGCAACAAGAAAAGGAAGGGGAGAGAATTACATTGCTTTGTGCTTTCCTTCGTCAACATTAAAAATAACTCTATTACTATTTTATTTTACTGCAGGGTGTTCTCTGGGCATTCGTGTGTTTACAGTGGACCCTGCGGGTGGGTTAAATCAAAAAGCTTGCCAAAGCTAATTCTGGTCAATGACTTCATGTGAAATTTCCTTTTAATTGTCCTCCTTAGAAGATCACTTGTAGTAGTTTTAAAATGTTTTTACTGCAGAATGCTCCCACCCCACCCACCCACATACCACAACCTCAAGGGGGGAGAATTAAGCAGAATCCTGTAATAATGCCTTTGGCAAAGAAAACTTCTGTAGAGCTGAAATGATTTTTTCCAAGTGGGACGTTATCCAAGCCACATTGGCTGTGGCTGTAGTCCAACAACATCTGGAGGGCACCAGGTTGGGGGGGGCGGCTGACCCAGGGTGTTGGGACTGAGTCTGATTTTGGATGTGACAAAACTCATCTAGTCTCTGACTGGCAGTATCTCTGCAGGATTTCAAGGCAAGGATTACATTTTGCTGCCCTACCTGTAGATTGAAGCCAAGACTGTTTGCATGCAAAGCATGTGCTCTGCTACTGAGCTATGGCCCTTCTGTTGTGTTGCGGCTAATGCTTGAAACAATAAAAGTGAACAGAGGTAAGCGGACACTTTGTGATGCTATGTTGTTTCACCTTCCTCCTTGCCTTTCCTTTTTTAAAATGTTAATGTAATGTTCTTACTGGAGAAACGGCAGTAATCAATAGCCCTTTAGATTTAACATGTGCCTGGTCCCCTGATTCCCGTGGTTGCACTTCTAACACTCTTCTGTACAACTGGTACTGAGTGTATTAAACGAAATGTGAAGCACATCTTAAAGCCAAGGTCTTGCCAAAGCAAAGAAATAAAGAGTGCAGATTAACCTAAAGTTACTAAAGCTCAGGCATTTCCTTCTGAAGTCTGTATATGCTTCTGTGGAATATAAAATGAACTTCTCTGGCTGGAATGGGTTGGAGCTGATCTGCTGTGTACATGGATGGATGTGAATTGTACAGGACCTGTACAGACCGGAGTTCTTTGAGGACTGGGCTTTTGGTTTTCTTTAAGGGACAATTTAGTGCAGGGATGGGAAGCCTGTGGCTCTCCAGTTGTTGGACAATTAACTTCAGTCATTGCTGATCATCGGCCTTGCTGGGTACATCGTCGCACGCATCTGGTCCATGTCATCAGGCCACATCAACTGAAGCTAAGAAGTTGCAGCAGACGGTGCACTGGACACCTTACTGGAGTCTATAGTAGATGTCAATGGGGCATCTAGATTGCTGCGGAGGCAAGCAAGTTTACTCGCAAAGTGCCTTGCAAACAATTCACAGTGGGCCTCCGAAGGGTCTAAAACTCCATTTCCCAGAGTTGATGCCAACAGACCCCTGACAATAGGGAAAAGCTGCACTGGATGGCTATTCTTAGGGTGGCTGTTTAGGTGTCAGAAGTTTGTTATTTAGTAATGGATTGCCTAATATTTCCTGCTGGTGCATATTTGCATTAATCTGTTTTTTATTTGAAAATATAATAGGTCAGGTTTTAATATTTGTATAAATATGAATGTTCACGAATATTGTAAAATATGGGTTTAGTAATTCATTTCTTGTAAAGCAGTTAGGCTTCACAATAGCACTCTGCACATGTGCAAACACCATGCCCAGCACTGTCGTTTGTGTGGGGAGGAGGGCAGCACCAGGCAGCATGAAAACTAGTCTTCCACAGTACATAGATGTGAATGTTGATTGATTGATTGAAACTTTATTTTTACCCCGCCCTTTTTCCAAACTGGAACTCAGGGCGGCTTACAAATAAAACTACATGTAGTTAAAAACATAGAAAAACATACAGTTAAAATACAATTAAACTATGTACAACCTTAAAACCGTAAAAGGCACTTAAAAATCTAAAAACAATTTAAAATAATACAGATAATAATGTAAAACAATAAAACAAGCCTTGTAAAGCCCAATTCTAAACACCTTCTATCCCAAAGGCCTGTTCGAATAAAAAAGTCTTTACTTGCCGACGGAAGGATGGCAAGGAGGGGGCCATTCGTGCCTCCCTAGGAAGGGAGTTCCAGAACCTAGGAGCAGCCACCGAAAAGGCCCTATCTCGCGTCCCCACCAATCGCATTTGCGAGGGTGTTGGGACTGAGAGAAGGGCCTCTCCTGAAGATCTCAGGGCCTGGGCAGGCTCGTATAGGGAGATACGGTCTGACAAATAGCCTGGACCTGGGCCGTATAGGGCTTTAAAGGTCAAAACCAGCACTTTGAATTGTGACTGGAATCAAACTGGCAGGACAAACTAGGACTTGGGGGAGGGGAAGCATGGAAAGCTGCTTGAGCAATTGGGGGGGGATGCTGTGTAAACGGGTACTCCATTTGTGTCCCATTCATTTCCCTCAGGATATGGGTACCTAAGGGTCATTAGTTGTTGGGGGGGGCTTCATTTGAATGAAGGAGTGAAAGCAATTTTAACCATGTTTCCTGGCTCGGAGGAAACCACTTTTGTTACGATTGTTAGGGTGACTTTTTGTTCCCACCTAAGGTGGGCTTGCTCACCTCAGTACCCCGGGAAGGAGTGCGAGCAATGGGGATTCCAATTACCTGCTTTGGATGTTCTGCCAGATACCAAGTAAAGACACACGTACACTTCTTGATCAAAAAGTGGGTCTCAAGCTCACACAGACACGACAGTCTGGCGAGGAAGAGAGCCCTGTTTATTATCTGTTTCACCATTTTATAGGTTTCTCAAGCAAAAATATTAGCAGACAGAATATAACATAACATGAAAGAAAAAAAAACAAGCCGAAGTTACATATCACTTGTTATATTTCAAAGTCAGGATGTTGTTTCTTTGAAAATCAGGACTATGAACAATATTCTAAAGTAAGACAATGGAGAAGGGGCTTGGATTGACGCTTAGATATCATAAACATGAAAACACATACATACAAAGGGTCACTCTAACTGCTACAATTTTAACGAGAACTATGGAATTGTTTTGCTGAATTTGCTAGAAAAAGATATGTGGGCGTGAAAAGAGTGTAAAGGGCAAGGAGAGTAGAACAGAATGTAGTTATCTTCTCAAAACAATGTTGCCGCCTCGCAGGCACCTCTGAGGCTGGGTTCCCACGCAAGGGAAAGACGAAACCCAGAGAGCTTAAGCTCCCTGCCCCCTCTGTGTCCCGTCGACCCTTACAGCTTGGTTCAGGATGTGCTTATTAGAGTCTCTGAGGTTTTTTATTTCAGGCCCTGGGCTCAGTTTTTCCCAACACGTTCAAGTGGTGTATAAACTTGGTCAAATAAATAAAAAGTAAGGGTTATATCCAGTGGACATGGGTAACTTAGGTCCATTAATTTCAGTGGGCCAAGTCTGAGTAGAACTTAGTTGGGTACAGCCCCAAGTAAGGTTAGGCTGAGAGGGAACACAGCTCCTAGCCAAATGAAGATTTGAATCCAAGCCTTCCCTCTCCAGGCTGGCCGTACTGCACTGAGTGGGGTGCCCACAGCTCGAGAGAGAGAGGGCACTCTTTCCATTCCCGGTCATGGGAACCATTGCCAGGCATAATGAGGATTCCTCAGTTAGGGATTTTCTATTCTTGTAGCCAGGAAACATTCAAAATTCATAGTGCATTAGTGACATGTAAGAAGTTATTGGTGCTCTCTCATTCTTACTTTTAAGTCTTCATTGGGAAGGTTATCTACTCGCTGTCAGGGCCCTTTCTGATGAGTGAGCTGTGATGTATTATTGTGTATCTCTTGTCTTTTTGCCATTAGGTACGATTTCAGAAACAGAAAGACAAAGTGCAGATGAACTCCTTACACAGCAAGCTTGGCTGGAGCCTATCAGTCTGTGTAAAACTGCCCAGGCTACTCGAGTCTCTTAATCACTGAGCTCTTCTGCTGAGTGTTACATCCAGTGTTTAGTGTTAGAATCAAGTGAGCTATAAAAGCCATGTGCCAGGGTGTGGTGTGGAAGGAAGCATCCTGGTACTTGAAATTTGTTCAAGTCAAAATAGAGTATCACCTTGTACAAAACAGCCCAGTAGAACTGAAGTCCAATTGAGCCAAAGGCTGTGCTGTTTCTTTTATTTTCATTTTTAGATGCTTTCTTTCTTTGCCAATAAGCTCAGCAGGGAGAACTTTCAGTGATAATTTTTGTACGTGCCTTGCACACTCTAGGTATTTTCTAATGAAAGAACTGTTGTTGAAAAATTAAAATGCAATTGTTGTTTTGTGGTCTGGGGTTAACCGTTTTTTTAAATGAAATGGAAACAATCCAACTTTGAAACATCACACTCAACTGATTCTGCTTGGCGTGTCTTCTTGATGCAAGCGACTTCCTGAGGCCGCAGCAGTGTGTGTGTGTGTGAACTCATTTGTCTCCTATGAGACTTGCTCTGAATAAGTTTGTGGAGGATTGCAGCCAGAGAGAGTTTGAGGAGGTGAGGGCATAAATACTCCATTAACTTTATGAATTTGTACAGTTTTCTCTGTGTGATCCTTAAAACCGGTGGGGAACTGGATCCAGCTAGCAGCCCAGATCCAGAATAGCCAACCTCCATGGACCAGTTTTGACACCCACCTGACATCATGTGGCATCAGCTGGTGCAAATGTATTTATTATTAAATTTAGATCCCGCCCTTTCTCCCAAAGGAGCCAGGGTGGTAAACATAACAAAACAATTTAACAGCAACAAAAAGCATTCTCTAAAAAAAAGTTAAAAACATTTTTAAAAACACAGTTACAGTTTAAAAACATTCTTCCATCCAGTGGTCTCCAGGTTGCCAGGAACAGTCCCCTTCAGCCATCAAATATCTGGGTAAACAGGATGTTACTTGTTGTGGCTGCAACAGCAGAATCGGGAGTGCAATCAGGGTGACAGAAAAAGGTGCCCGAGTCAAAAAGCAGCGTCTGGAAAGAGTAACCAATTCTTTCTTTGGAATTTGGCATTGCGGTTTCACCAGCCAAGTACCTGATACCAGGTGATGGACAGATAGGTGTTCCCCCCCCCCAAAAAAAACCTACCTCACAAGCCAAATGGGCAGCCCTGGTGGGTCTACATAGGCCCCCAGGCCAGAGTTTCCCCAACACTGTCTTAAAATGACCTATTAGGGATGCTTCACATACTAGTTTTCCTATGTAGGGATTTATATAAAAGAGGGTATCTTCTTGTTAGGAAAGTACATCTGTCATGCCAATTTAGGAATATACTGTTTTAAATTGTTTTGGTTTCGGCTGCAATCCAGTAACACCTGGGAGTTAATATCATTGAATTCAATAGGACTTACTTCTCTTGTTGAGTACAATAACTCTTTGAGGGAGTTGAGTAGTTAGAGCCTGGAATCTGGTAGCGATGTAACTTGGTACCCACTTAAATCCAGGGACTCCTGGACTGTAAGAGTCTCTCTTCTCTCAATGCATGCTTGCAGATACTGATTTTTAGGGTGGACTTAGTCACAGCAAAACTGGAATAACTAGACAGCTATCTAGTCCTGCTTTTGAAGTAAATCCTGGGGGATGACTCCCCAAAGTTTGCAATGACATTACAATATAGTTGTTCTGTCTCCAATTCTGTCTGTTCTTCATAGGCTTGGTCTTAGGTTGCTCATGTATTCCTCTTTATTCAACTTACTTTGGTCACAGGAAAGATTATTAAGGAAGCTTTTATTTATCTTGGGAGGGGGAATATATCTTTGAATTATTAGCTGTAAAATTGTTTGGCTGGCAGTCCTTGCAGCATCAGCAATTTCAGAGAAGCAAAATAACTCATCTTAGGTGCCAGAGTCTTAACTTTCCTTCCCTGTCCCCCCCCCCCCCAATAAGCCTTTGGTGTTACAACTGTTCTAATACGACCGTGCAAGAGAAACTGTTAACCTATAGAGAAGTCCTTAATCTGTGAACGCTTTGATGGGGGGGGGGGGAGAAGGCTGGAATTTGAAATGAGATAACCCAAAAGGTAGGATGTGGCTGCAGCCTCTCCCCCTAATGAATGTGAATGGGGCTTACTGTTCTTATTTGAGAGGCCGCCCACATCTTGCCTTCAGCCCAGACAGAGCCAAGAAGCAGTGAGGAAGCTCAGGATTTGCTCACCCTCCATTTCTGAAGCTAAGTGTGTGTGCCAGCGTCCCCCCCTTCCACCTACACTCTGCCCTCCCATTCTCCCTCTCCAAGATGCTGCAGCAGTTGAGGGATTCCCCCCTCCCACGTGCCCAAATGCATGCATGCCTGCAGATGCTTGCAAGAGGGGCAGTTGTGTTTGTGTGCGTGCGTATGCGGATCTGTCTTCTGCTCCACTCTCATTCCCCAACTGCATGCTGAGCAAGTCATCAGTTCTGATGATCATCTCAAGGCCTAAAAGCACTAACCCCCCTCCTCAGTCTGTCCACTCTTATCCCCACCACTATGCTGCTTCTTGATTATTGTTATTATTAGAAAGCTCAGCAGGTTGGCTGAGGCCAAGGTCCACATATTGCAGCTGAAAAGTATTTAATTATTGCCTTTATATCTCACCTTTCTTCCAAGTTGATCACGGTGGTGCACATGGTCGTCGTCCCCTTTCCATTTTATCCTTACACCAACCCTGTGAGATAGATCAGGCTGCCAGACTGTGTCTGGTCCAAAGTCACCCAGTGGGCTTCATGGCTGGGTGGGGGTTTGAACCTGGATCTTAATCCAACACTGTAACCCACTAATGTTGGGAGGCAGGACAGTACATCTTCAGACTGGGGGGGGGGATGCATTAAGGAATGACCTTTGCATTAAGGAAAGAAAGCAACATCTCCCTGTCTGCAGGGAGCTTTTTATGGAAAGAGATATTTGGAGATGTGATTTTGCCACGCGCCATTTTTTTCAATTAACAGAGACTAAAATTACAATTAGTATGGGGGAGTCACAAAATGTTTTGAGCTTACAAAGGGGGTCCCATCCTCCTAAAGTTTGGGAACCATTGATTTAGATGAAAATGCTATGTCATGGAATTGTTATGTGCCTTCAAGTCAATTACGACTTATGGCGCTCCTATGAATCAGTGACCTCCAATGGCATCTGTCGTGAACCACCCTGTTCAGATCTTGTAAGTTCAGGTCTGTGGTGTCCTTTATGGAATGTGCATCTCTAATTAGATAATTCTACATCTCAGTCATATAATAGAGTTTCTGACCAGAGAGCACATATTTGAAGCCTTGGCTATCGAGGATGATTTTGAAAACAGGATTTTCTTTCTTATATCCCATTTTTGTTTCACACAAAAGATAAACTACCCATAAACCAGCCATTTCTCTGAAGATGATGTTACAGTCAATAATTGGGGTTCCAAGCATTTAAGTTGTTAAAACTTGTTTTACATTATTTGGAGACTTTCTATTTTTAGGGTTACTGGTCTGCTAACACTTCTGTTACAACTTATGATAACCAGCCAAGGGTTGCTTTTAACAGATGGTTGGTATGGCCTTGGCAAAATTCTTAATTCAGGCTGTGGTAGCACCTCTAACTTCATCTTCATATAAAACTTTTTAATTGCTAATATAAACTAAAAATGAATGGTCATCCTTGATCGGGTCAAAGAATGTGGCTGTTGAATGTCACTTCACAAGTTCAATTTATGTAAGGAGAATGCCAAGCTAAAATCTACTTAATATATCATTTTTAAAGGCAGCACACATCCCTTTGCATGTGTAACATGCCGTCATGAGTTCCAGTTTTGGAAAAATGGCGGGTATAAATGATGATGATGATGATGATGATGATGATGACTCCTGACAGAAAGTTGGTTATTCAGTTTTGCCAGTTGCTTTGTTGTAGCCACCCCACAGCTATTAGGCACTGTTTTTTCATCTGAGTGGCTTGATATAAACATCTACTTGGGCTTTATATTGGCCTACAACAACAGCTTGGGATCAGGGAACCCAAAGAACCATCTGTTTCCATATGACCTTAACCAGCTGTTGGGAAAGGTTTTGGAGACCCTGCTGTGTCTTCCTACCCACCAGCACCCACTTCTAAGTCAGGTGGTAACTAAGAATGGCCTTTTTAATAGTGGCAACCTGTCTTTGGAACTCCTTCTCCATAGAGACTTGCCTTGCACTGTCCTTATTCTGTGTTTGGTGCCAGGTGAAAACCTTATTCACCCAGGTGTTCTAGTCTTTAAGCTTTTAGCTTGTGGCCATTGGTGTCTCTTTCATGTTGTTTTTTAAACTGCCTGCTGTAGTCTGTTTTTCTTTTGTTTACTATTTTATTGAGATACCTTTAATGTTTTTATCCTCAACCCATCTAAGAGCCATGGCTGAAGAGCAGTCTAAAGATATTTATGTATAAATAATACAGTATCAACAGCCCCTCAGTAATCCAATAAACGATTTAGGTAGCTCTTAATATTGAGCCTCCATCAAAATATAAAATGAAAAGTTTATTTTTAGGGGGCATGTGTTGGTTACATGGTAAAAGGAAAAAAGTACTCCTTACAGCAATTGAAAAACTTTTGAAACCATTAGCAGTGCAGGGAGGAACTGGCAATTTATTTTTCAGATGGAGTCAGGCTGGCTGTGAGCAGGGCTTTGCTGGCAAAGTGGGCGTGGCTGTGTCAGTTCCACCCACAATGTGACATTTGAGTGTCTCTGCCACCCGCTCTGCCTCAACATATGCTAAATGTTATGGATTCTATTTCTTTCTGATGTTTGTGAACGCTCACAAATGAGTGTGTATCCTAAAGACACAAGCCGTTCAGTTTTGCAGGCTTAGGCTTAGTAGAATACATGTCTACTCAGATTCAATGGGACTTACTCCCAGGTAAGTGTGTATTGGATTGCAACCTTAGTGTGGCTCAGGGGAAACCAGCAACCCCGAGTTGGATGATGAGTTTTCAAAAGGGCAGAGGTTTTATTGAATGAAGGCTTGGAGAACAGGACCCAAGAGAGAACTTGCATGTACAATTTTTCTGCTTTCTCATAAATTAGCCAGCCAAATCAGACCAGCAATAAGCAATATATAGCAGTTTGGCTCATAATATACAGGTAGTATTAAATCTTGCTGCAGATCTCCCGCCGCTACTTTCATCTTTCTTCCCTTGACTGATACCCAGACAATGAGATTTTATAAGGAAACAAAAAACAAAGTTTGATGCATATGATTGGGTTGGGTGCTTGCAGACCTTATTTTCACTCAGGCACGCCATTGGCCAGACTTGAGAAGTCTGCAACTAAAAGCCACAGGTCCGCAGCCTTCCCTTGGAATAAGAGCAAGAGAAGTGCTTGTGAGGCTGCCTGCTCTTGGGGGAAATGGCTCTCTTAGTATTAAGGGACAAAGGTGCTGAAGTGATGGAAATAGGACCATCTTTTCTAGCTTATTTTTGTGATCCAATTGCAATATTATCTGTGTCCTTCTCCCCATTATTTACTGCAGCTGTTTACTGCGTGCGTGTGTGTGTTTTTCATCTGGCTCTCTTACCTTTCAGTCCAATTAAAAATTGTAGAAAAGTTCTGGTGGGTGTTATGGCACAGAATGTGCCGTGCACACTTCTATTCCGCTATAATGAAATCTTCCTTGATCATTCCTCTTCAAAAGCTGTGCAGGGCATAGGAGGGCATTTCATTAATTGCCCTTCTTGCAGTGTTCAAATTGAGCAGGGGGACATTATGGAACACCACTGAAAGTTGAGAGTGAGAAAACCCCTTGATTTAAGCAAGGGGGCTACTGGTTGTTAGTCTGCCGTACGATTATTTTTTATACACACACACATGGTTGAAGCTGAGTTGTAAGCTTGTAAACTTAAATACTATTCACTCAGAGTGGCTGTAGTCTCTGGGATCTCAGGCAGACTCCAGTTCCATTCACTGGTGATGCTGTATGTTGAAGTGGAGACCTGCGGCTGTATTCAATACTAGTCCTGCTCAGTGTAGACCCATTAGCTTAATGAACACTACTACCTTAGGTTCATTAATTTCAATGGGTCTACCCCAAGTATACCTTAGTTAAATGCAACCCCTGTATCTGTAGTTGGCAAGAAATTTACTGGTTGGTTACTTGTCATGCTCCGTGACAGGCAAGTCCCCTTTCCCATAATGACCAGTTTTCAAAAGTGGGGTAGAGCCTAGGAGAGGCGGGCTTGGAGACAAAGGCTCAAAAGGCCTCCGTTTGATTCCACCTCTCTTCAGAGCAAATTCTCAACTAGGAGCTCTCCATGGTACTCCAACAACCAGTCTGCCTTAATGCTTTCCTCCATGAGCTTTCTCTACAGGAGCAGAACAAGACATATCACAACATGCTGATGTTTGTTCTTGTGTATATTTTATCATCCATATGGTTGTAAACAGTCATGTTGGAAAGTGGTATACAAATTATAAAATGAAATGAAAAAATTAATCTAGTCAAACCTTCTGTTCCCCAGTGGCCAAGCACCATCCTATGGGAAGGTAGCCATCTCTAGCCACTATCCTAATCCCAGCTGACTTGCTCCAACATTTCTACTCCCTTGTTTTTATATTGTTTTAAATTTTAAAATTGTGTTTTAAATTGTTTTTAAAATATGTGTTTTAAATTGTATATTTGTTTTAATGTTTTTGATTGCTGTAAACCGCCCAGAGAGCTTCGGCTATGGGGTGGTATACAAGTGAAATAAATAAATAAATAAATAAATAAATAAATAAATAAATACTCACTCACTCACTCACTCACTCCCTGGCAATTCCTCCTGCCTCCACACAGGCGTAATAGTTCCCCTGCTCTTCAGCTTACCAGTTTAGTTAATATGACACTTGTACTTATCACCCAGTTTCTCAATTCTTATGATTACAGGACTGGGCCAGGTCTGCGGAAGCAGGCAGCCAGAGTAATAATTCCAGCATGCTGGAGATGTGACCAGGGACCACGGTTCACAGTGGGGAGGGGGATTTTTTTGTGGGGGAGGAAAGCTTATCATTGTACCTCTGCATGCCATCTCTGAGTGTGCAAGATGAAGATTGGAAACTGGAGATCCGTTTCTATGGAAGGCAGGCAGAATAAGAATGTCAGATATAACTGCAGCGTCTTTTGAGGTGTTGTACGATAGGATGCACTTGTAGACTTGAAAAGGTTCCATCAGTTTCAAGTAGTTTTTCCATGACGCTGAGAAGCTGGCCTTGGAGTATTACAGAAAACACTCTAAGACGGTTCTGACATTCCTAAGTTTGGCCAGACTCCGTGGTGGCCTGCAAGAGCAGCTTTTCCGTTCCCCCTTCACAGCCCTCATCCAGGCAGCCCTTGTGCTTTGTGGTTCGGTATCTTGCTGTCCTAGAACTGATAAGTGCTTTTTCGTTCCTCCCCTAGCTGTGTTATAAGCAGATCTTCTGTCTCGCCCTGAGAACTTTATCCCCTTCCTTTCATATTCTGTGCAGGAGCACAAGTATTTCAAGGTTCATTATTTACCATTTACAGCGTTTTTAATAATGCTATAGTAATACACCAGGTAATACTTCAGCTGCCAGTTGTAAGGCACTTGAAGCAGAGCCAGGATAGACAGTGCTGTGAAGCACATTTGATTGATGAAAGCCTTGACAGAGCCAGCCCCTCCTTTCCTTTCCTGTTGTTCCTTCTTCCTCCTGAGATATATTCGTGGGATGTTTCCCTGCTGTGTGGAGTAGTTCAATTAGCTGTACATTGCTTGCAGTCGTTGTATCATTTGTCACTCTAATCGGATTCCTCGTAAAAAACAATTAATTACTCCTTCCTGTACTGTATTAACACGGATGCAATTACTCCTGGGTTTGCATACTGGAATACTATTTTTCCACAGCTTCCCTTGAGCTAACTGAACACTGGCGAGCAAGCAGGGATCCCAGAGGTGCCCAAAAAATCTTTCAGGTGGCTCTGTACCACTGGACCTCCCTTCATATAGAAACATAGGAAGTCACGTCACTGGCCCATCTAGCTCATTCTGACTGGAAGCAGCTCCCCAGAGTTTCAGGCTGAGGTCTCTTTCAGCCCTGCTTGGAGATGACTGAACCTGGAATTGTCTGCATGCAAGGCAGATGCTCTGCCATCGTGCTATGGCCCTTCCCCAAAGGTCTCCATGCTCTGCAGAGAAGCCACAAGCCCAAAACAACAACAACGCCACCACAACAAGGGAGCAAAAACAGCTTCTTAAAAAATATCCTAGCACGGGAAACAAAACAGTTGGGTACAGTGTTCTTAATTGCCGTGTTTTGATACGAGATTCCCTCCCCCTCCCCAAAATGGAGTTTTCTAATTTCTCTCCCCAGCAACAAGGGAGTTCTCTACTGTGGTTTGATATTTATTCCAAAGCCACAGTAAGGAACTGCACAGAAATATCTACAGCTATCTCTGACCACTTCCTGGTAGAGTTTAGACGTATGGCTCCGATCCACCCCTGCAGGGGTGGTGAACAAATTAAGATGGTCCACCCTCGGAGACTAATGGAATCCACTGGATTCCTGAATGCCCTGGGGGAGTTCCCAGTAGATAGAGCAGGTGACCCTGTTGAAGCCCTGTCACGGTGTGGAACAGTGAGGCATGTCGGGCTCTTGACACGGGTCCCCCAAGCGCCCTCTCTGGCATTGTGGAGCCTGGTTTGCACCTTGGAACACCAGTGAGCTAAGAGCAATGAAACAGGCTGGATGTCGGCTAGAGCGCAAGCAGCAAAAGATGTGCTGCGCTGCGAGGCTGATCGGGCATGAGTAAAACATCTTAACCGTGCCTACTGCGTGGCAGTGAGGGCAGTGAAGAAGGCACACTTCTCTGCCTCCATTGCATCCTCAAGTAGCCATCCAGTGGAGCTTTCCTGTATTCTGAGGGTCTGTTGACATCAACTCCAGGAAATGGGCTGGATGAGGGCCAGTAAACTGTGTCTGAATCCTAGCAAGATGGAGGCACTGTGGGTTGGTGGTTCCCGAGTTCAGATAACTGGTCAGTTGCCTGCTTTGGATGCAGTTGTACTCCCTCTGAAAGAGCAGGTCCGTAGTCTGGGGGTGCTCCTGGATCCATCTTTGTTGCTAGAGGCCCAGGTGATCTCAGTGACTAGGAGTACCTTTTACCAGCTTCAGCTGTTAAGACAGTTGTGGCCGTTTCTGGTCCGGGATAGCCTGACCACTGTTGTCCATGCAGTGGTAACCTCCAGGCTGGATTACTATAAAGCGCTCTATGTGGGCCTACCCATGAGGTTGGTCCGGAAGCTGCAGTTGGTGCAAAATGTGGTGGTGAGACTGCTTACTCAAGCAGAATATCACCAGCATGTCACCCCGCTGCTGAAAGAATTGCACTGGCTACCTATTAGCTACAAGGCTAAGTTCAAGGTTCTAGTTTTGGTGTACAAAGCCCTATACAGCTGGGGACCAGGATACCTGAAAGACCGTCTTATCCCTTATATACCCAGTCGATCACTGCGCTGTGCAGGTGAGGGCCTCCTGCAGATACCATCTTATCAGGAGGTCCGTTCCACACAACATAGGAACCAGACCTTTAGTGTAGTGGCACCTACCCGTTGGAATTCCCTCCCCTTGAATATTAGACAGGCGCCATCTCTGTTATCTTTTTGGCACCTACTGAAGACTTTCCTGTTTCAACAAGCCTTTTAAGTAGAGACTTTATCCCAGTGTTGGAATTGCTTTTTAATGTGTTTTTAAACCTTTTTTTTAAAAATAGATGTTTTTAAACAGGGCTGTAGAGTCAGAGTCGGAAGCAATTTTGGGTGGAGTCGGAGTCGGTAGAAATGTACTGACTCCAACTTCAAAATAAAATTAATATTTTAATATTAATATTAATTTATTAATATTAATACATTAATATACATTTGCCATTTATGAAGGAGTCGTAGTCGGACAGTAGAAGAATAGAGGAGTTGGAGTCGGACAGTAGAAAAATAGAGGAGTCGGAGTTGAAGGTTTGACATACCGACTCCACAGCCCTGTTTTTAAACCTTTTTTCTAAAGATGTTTTTAGAGCTTTTTAGAGCTCTTTTAAAAATGTGTTTAAGATGTTTTAAAGTCTGTTTTTATGATGTGCTTTTGTTTGCCGCCCTGGGTTCCTACTGGGAGGAAGAGTGGGATGTAAATCAAATAATAAATAAATAAACTCAAGCAGTGGACAAATCTCAGTTTAAGTGAATTTGGGGTAGGAACAGAGTAATGCTTTATCCAGTGTATTGGGGTGGGGCTTCTAAATGGCACCCAGTGGTAAAAAGTCTCTTTTCAGAACACAGTAGCCACTTTATCTTGATGTAGTAGTTAAGATAAGGAAGAGTTAAGAAGTCTCTCTGTGTGCATATATGTATATGTACATTCATACCTCCAGGAGGTTTTTAGCTGAAGGGGAAAAATGCATGATTAAATACATTGTCTTTTGAGAGTTGATTTAGTGTTCCCAGTTCAGATTTGCGCTCGTAATCAAATTGCTGCAATGTGTAGCAAGAGTGGGAGAAAATGGTATTACATATTTTCTTGCTGGAGAATATGCCTAAAATATCAGTATACAAATATTTGTCTGTTAATTCCTTCAAGGTAACCTTTCTCCTCTGTTTATGGTTTCCAAAGGAAATAGATGAAATACTGCTCTGTTGCATATATTGTATTTTGGTTGGCGGTGACATGAATAACAGCTGCCAAAACTTATTGTTAACTGTGAAACAAGGCTTACTTTGAAAAGCAGACAGTTTAATAAACAATGAGTCTTAGTAGGGAAGTATGTGTTCCTAAAATCCCATTACCACTTACAGTTGACAGTCTAGGATAGAGAGGTTTTTCCTTTCAAGTTCTTTCTCTAAAGGAATTAATGTCAATTTGCAGTAAACACTCAGAAAATAGTTACAGGTTTGGACAAGCTTCCAGTAATGACTGCAAAGCAGATTCGTGTTTTCCTGGCTAACTACTATTCTTACATCCATATTGCTTTATTGTGGTGTTATTGTTATTATAGGGCTGTATTAATAGCAATAGCTTCGGCTGCGGGGTCCTAGAAGAGAAGTTAATGATGGACAGAGCACAAAAACATTGAGATTGCTACATGATTTACTACGACATACTGGCCTGCTTCAGATGGATGTGTGCAGGTTCATAAAACATGGTTTATGAAGCCATGAACAAATGCTGGGGCCAAGCACTCCCTCTTGTGTACTGGCTGTGGCATGAAGAATATGGCTCATATTAAGCCAGAGTTCTGTATTCTATCTGAATCAGGAAGCTTGGTTAATGTCTCCAATTCAACAAAGCAGGAAAATCCAAAAGCCAGCTTGTGAGAGAAGGGGAGGGAGGAATGGTGGAGTACCTGGTCCCAACGCTCGTTCATTAACCTCTCTCAATTTAAAGCATTGTGTTTTTTTAATATGACACCATACATGGCTTGATGCCCATGACCAGTAAACGGTCTTATGGGGAAAAACAAACCAACAGTTCATGTTCTAATTGAGTCTGTGAATGATAAGTGTTAGGAGGTGCATGTGGAATAATACAATGGTAAGAATGGGATGAAAACTCAGGAACTAACCTAGTTTACATACACACCCAGAGCTTGGAAAAGTTACTTTTTTTGAACTACAACTCCCATCAGCCCTAGCCAGTATGGCCACTGGATTGGGCTGATGGGAGTTGTAGTTCAAACAAAAAGTAACTTTTCCAAGCTCTGTACACACCCATACATCTCATATATAATTAATTCAGAGCTTGGAAAAGTTACTTTTTTGAACTACAACTCCCATCAGCCCCAGCCAGCATGGCCACTGGCTTGGGCTGATGGGAGTTGTAGTTCAAAAAAGTAACTTTTCCAAGCTCTGATAATTATCCAGATGTCTGTGCACAAGGGTTTCTGCCTTTGAAATTCCTCTGGAACTGCGTAGGCAGGAGGTGTAAGGAGAACTATAACCATGAGAGAGGAATGGGATGATAATAGACAGAATTTGGAGGATCTGTAGCCTTTCTCATGATGGAGAAAGAGAGATAAATGCCCCCTCTGCCTGGTATTGTGACAAGGAAAAGATTATCCCAGTGCTGAGCTTAGGGGTGTTGTGTCACCAAAGACCAGTTCTACCCTGTTTATTTTTCTCTTTGCACACTAGTAATACCAGCATCTCATTCCCTTAATTGCTTGCTTGAATTGCGCAATGTGGCCCAAGTTGCTCTGAATTTTCAAACATTTAAATCATTTGGTAATTAAGTAATTTTGTTCCATTATAGGTTTACTTTGTAAGTGTGTCTAGCCATGCAACCAGCAGTGGATGTTCACAATGTAGATTACGATCACTATACTAAGAGGTAGACCTCTCCTGGGTGCCCCTTCCTCAAAAGTTAGATTGGATGGTGATCAGGAAAGGGCCTTTTCCATGGTGGTGCCCCATTTAGGATTTCCCCCCCAGAAATACTTGGCATTGACCCTTTTGTTTTCTATGTACCAAGTTAAAACTTTTACTCTTCCAGATATTAGCATAAATGTGTCAGCTGCTCTTACAGTGCTCTCTCTCTCTCTCTCACTCACACACACACACACACACCACAAAATTGACATTTCTTTGGATTTGATGGTTCTCTTGGTTGAAAGCTGCCTTGAAGGCTGAATAGCAGGAAGGTGGAGTTTGAATATCTTAACTAAATAAAGATAATGTTGTTGGCTGCTATAAAGTTTAGAAGTTGCTTAATGTCTCTGTGAGCAGATGTTAATACAGCTTGATTTTTTAAAAACTTGCTCTAGTAGAAAAATGTGTCATTTTTAGGAATTTAAATCAGGACTGCTTAGTTTAAAACGTTAGCTTGACTGTGTAACATTTTGACACCTGTGCTTTTGGAAGCTCAGGGTGGGGCTAGTTTTATTTTTCTTTTACTGTATTTCAGAACATGGCACATAATCCTGGGGTTCGTTAGTCCGAGGGTCTTTTCATAGCACTGTCACATTTGATGCCTCTGCTTTCTACGAGTTTGGAATAAATCACCGAACCACTTAGTTTGTATGGTGAGGGTATGGTATACATGTTCAAAACCTATGGAGGAAATCTCCACAACCTGAAACAAGTCAGGTTGCTCAAGGGTAACTATCCCTACTAGATTACATACTACCCAGTTTAATCTCCTACATTGTTGTAATAGATCACTGTGCTTCATGTCTTTGTCTCAGCTGAATAACTCATTTGGACTTGATATTGGATGTCAGCCCTCCTTCAAGTTACTGTTGTGTTAACAGAGAACCACTATTGGTATATGATAATGTTAAAATATGCCGCTTGATATGTGAAGCGACTGAGTCAGACCATTGGTGTATCTATCTCAGTGTTGACTGGCAACAGCTCTTGAGGGTTTCAGACAGGGGTCTCTCCCAGCCCTACCTGGAGATGCCAGGGATTGAACCTGGGGCCTTCTGCATGCAAGACAGATGCCCTACCACTGAGCTACAGCCCATCCCTATCAGGGCTGGGCAATCCTTTTGAAGTCAAGAGCCACATTCTGGTGGTGGCTTTATACAGGTGGTGGGCAGAGCCAGAGCTGCCAGTGGGCAGCCAAAAGTGGGTGGGGCCATCTCTCCCATCTCTCTCTGCCATATCCTTTTTCTTTCTGCCCATCTTACTCTAGCGCCCTACTCTAATTGATTCATGAAATGTTGTGGATGGGTTGTTTTGTGGGGAGGTGTCTTCAGTGCCATTCTGTTGCCACTACTTCACACTTGGCTTTAGGTATCTTCCCCTTTCTGCATGCCAACTCTTTCCCCAATCCACCCAGTAGAGCTTCTTTTTCTACATCCTGGTGATGATGGGGCAGAGTTGAGTCTGGTAAAGGAGGCAGGGACCTTTAACTTGTAAAACATGCATTCTACTACGTAGACAGAACTTGTGTTTTAACAGGCACAACTGAGCAAAGAAGCTTTGGAATGTGTAGCTGTGCAGAGAAGATTCAATCTTCAAAGCGTACGTTCTTGGCTCATATTCACGTCTGGCAGAGGCTTTCGTGGTGCGAGAATTTGTTGAAGCTCCCTTCACTGCTACTCTGAGCCTGAAGTGTCATTTCACAAGAGGTGGCAGAGATCGTTGCTTTAATAACTATTGTTAATTCA
Organism: Rhineura floridana; assembly: GCF_030035675.1. NCBI lineage: Eukaryota > Metazoa > Chordata > Lepidosauria > Squamata > Rhineuridae > Rhineura > Rhineura floridana. The sequence goes on along the minus strand of NC_084499.1, from coordinate 17,560,607 downwards.
TGTCACTAGAAAGTCTGCTGCAGAGTCACACTTACAACATGCTTATGCTTGCTTAAGAGGCACCGTTTGAATGAAATGCTTTATATTCACCCCAGGTTTAATAAACTGTATCTACAGTTTTAAACCAGCCTTACAAGAATCATGACAGTTCTGTTTTTAGCCCATTTTTAATACTAGATGCAGCCGATGCTGGTTTTGACATCAGTTCATCCTCTTAGGTGGAAAGGGCAGACTTTTCCTTGGTCACCAGTAACCATAATGCTTTATATGTTTTATTTAAAATCCTGATTACATAGTTAGGCACTTGTGTGCCATTAAAACAACTCTCGGCACTGAGAATGATAGTCAAGTGGTAATGGGTCTCATGCATCCTTTGCACATTTAGGAACATAGGATGCTGCCTTAGACCAAACCATTGGTTCATATCACTCAGTATTATCTACACTGACTGGCAGTAGCTCTCCAGGGCTTCAAACAAGGGGGTCATTTCCAGTCCTACCTGGGATCCTTCTGTATGCACGGCAGATTTTCTACAGCTGAACTTACAGGCCTTCCTCATTTAGTTTTCTTCAATATTTTTAACATATGCGTAGATGTTACTGGAGGTAAGTCCCTAGTCAAACAAGAGTTCTGTTCATTAGATGTCAGAAACTGGAGGCTTGTGGCCAAACGTGTCGCACTGTGTATGCCTGTATGCCCTGGCCAATGGGCATTCAGGTTTCCGAGGTACCAGAGAGATGAAGAAGGCAGACTTAGTCACAGGTTTACTTAAAAGGAGATAACGTTTATTTGCGTAACTTTCAGCACTCAGGCGCACCCAATGTGGAACAGACTGCACGTCTTGCACAGAGCGTGACCAGTTCTGAACAACCCACTGGGCACAAGAAGCACTTTTATAGGATACATGTTTACCAGCATAATGATGAGGTTGCATAACTGATTGATTATGGTGAAGCATTAAATCATTGCATCTATTCTATTAATCTTTGGATTAACAAGGCAACTTCAAATAAGCATTAATTACTAGAAAAGGCTACATCATACAGCATAACAACAACTGATAAGCTGTATGCCCCTAATTGCCTGGCAGGGAGTTAACTGCTCCAAGGTCTACACTATCTGCTTAACAAGGCACCTTCCCAGCATCACACAGACACTCTTTGCAGAGCATGACACCGAATGCTTGTTAGGAATCCCAGATTAGACTCCAGGTGGCTCTGAGCTCTTTGACCGTTCCTTGACCCATCTTCCTCATGCTTAGATGCTAAATGCTAAACTAGAGAAAACTAAGGCTGGGGGGGGGAATACAAGCCCCCCTTGCCTACAGGCAGCTATTCTGCTGATATAGCTGCTGAGCTTGACCACGGGCCAATACACACTGAGAGGTGCCAGTGGCCCTCTAGTTGCCAACCAGTGGGGTAGGAAAATGGCATTCTGTGTGAAGTAAACTTGCTGGCAGGCCACTTTAGGAAATGTGGATTGCAGTGCTGAACCACCACCCCTTCCGTCCTGTCTCATCATTAGTGTGCAGCTATTCTATAGTACACCACACAGATATCCTGTTGGCTACCATATATTGTACAGTGTGTACCTCCCACAGCAAGGTATGCATAATTATGTTCCTCAGTAAAGTATATACTCAGATGAACGTCTTAAAGAACACGTTTGTCCTTATCTCTGCCTTACCTGTTGCATTGAAATTTAAGACCTGGTCTTCTGTTTCACCTGTAAAGTATCCCGTACAAGTATTGCGGTTCATGAACCTTCACATGTGATGGAGGTCTTTGGCAAAACTGGGAGCAGAGCCCTACTCAAGAATTTCCCCTCATACAAATTAGCAGTCATGTGAAGGCAAGAACAAGGCCACCCCCGCAATCCCTGCTTGTCCACATGGGGGGGGGCACATCAGTAGAAGGGAGCTTGCCCTACAGGAGAGGGGGCTTGCTCTACAAATGTACACTGCCTCTGTGATGCAGAACCCAAGGTTCTATTTCATTGATTGGGAGGGAAGCGTAGAGTGTGGGGAAGGCATAACCCCCCCCGTGCAGTGCCAATGAAGACATAACCCCCCCCCCGCCGTGCAGTGCCAATGAAGACATGGTTGTGGGAGTGGCCCTGCTGTTCCTTTCATGTGATTGTTAATTGTGTGAGGGTGAACAGACAAACAGGGTTTAGGACTCGTCAGTTCTCTGGTGACTTTTCATTGAACTGTCTTCTCTGGAACGGTGACTGACTTTCCATTTCCTGACTGGTGAAAATAATTATTCTGAAATTCAATGATAAAGTTGTATCAGAGTTTTCAATTCTGGTTTGAAAGGCAAACAGAAACCACCGTGGCTAGCTTGGATGTTGTGGGAAATGATGGCCTTCTGCTAAACAGAAAGTACCTCATTGAACCTGTGCATGAGAGGGCTGGGGGAAGGAGGGAGCGTGAAGGCCGTAAGTTTAGATGATTGGGTACATTACATCTGACCAAACCACAGGTACTAGAACTTACTGACTGCAAGGGTTTAGCAAATAATTTTATTGTTTCAGAAAACTGTGTTTCCTGAAATTTTCAAAAATCTATTGGTGTTTTTTTTTTAAATAGAAGCTTCTTTATGCATTGCATTTCTAATAAATTAATCCTGTAAATACTTGACCGCTACTGGGCAATATATGATGACTGTCCATTCATATGACCAGCCCAATGCTTCGTAACAAATCATTGGCTCCCTGAAAAGGAAAATAAAACAACCTGCTGTCAGAGCACCTCTTGAATGACTGAAATCATGGTAAATAGCTACTATTTCAGAAGCAGTTTGTGAGCGCCTGAAGACTGACTTTTGAGTTTATTATTCTCAGTTAGGAACACAGGAAGCTGCCATATACTGAGTCAAACCCTGGGTCCATCTAGTTCAGTACTGTCTACACTGACTGGCAGTGGCTCTCCAAGTTCCTGGCAGGGAGTCTGTCCCAGCCCTACTGGAGATGCCATCGGGGATTGAACCTGGGACCTTCTGCATGCAAAGCAGGTGCTCTTCCACCGACCTAAGGCACTTTCCCTTAAGTTAGTCTGGAAGGGTTAGCTTGGGACCTGAGCCCTATTCCAATATTTGTGCTGAAATTTTAAGAATAGCAAATTGGATTAAGAATAATTGCAAACAATCCTTTTATCCCTAAATATATACAACAGAATTTCAAAGAAACAAACAAAGCACTTTCACTGGGGTATGTATTTTTAAATGGTTGTCTTTCTCTGCCAAATAACCTGCTTGCATTCCAAGTAATGCTGCTCTAGATTCTATTCCTTTACCTTTTATTTACTTTATTGTTTGGTCTCGAACGATGCAGTATCTTTTTTTACTCATCAGGTTCATGTAAGTTTTTATGGCCCTCCCTACCCTGGTCACTCCTTTTCTCTCCCCCCCCCCCCCGTAGCTCCCATAAAAACAAAATAAGGGTTTATTTCTTAGGCTTCGTAATGTGGCGTGGAAAAATGAACAGCATGTCTTTTACACACTGTGTGGGAGACATGCTATTTAAGCGGTGCCTGAGCTGCTAAACATAACACTAGCATTGGATCACTGGATCTAATCCAGTTTTTGAAAAAGGTCATACTGGAGAACTAAGCCATCTGTCCAGTGTAGAACCGAGAGGCATTTAAAGAGTTGCTTTTCTGCAGTCGTATTGGGGACAAGTTTGTATGTGAGAGAGAGACACCATGCTACCTTTTACAAAGCCATGGATTCTGAAACAGAAACTCTTTTGAGTCATGATCTGCCTCTGGCCTCATGCAAGCCTTCTGAAGCATCTTCCACCTCCCAGGCAATGCTGTTCTCATAAAAGCTATCATTTTTTATATGCTGCTTGAAAAACTCTGGTGGCTTGTGCAGAACCCTTCTTCACCTTGCTACGTCTGATTCTTATTATTTTTTAGTGGGCAAAATTAAAAATTTCAAGTGCCGATTGTAACACTAAGAACTAATCCTGAGATCCCGTTGGTTTCTGAAAGAGTTAGCTGGCTGGCTGCCTCCCTGTGAATTTTCTGATTAATAGAGTGTTACGATAGCAGGATAACTTCTCAACCCATAAAATGAACACCAAATTAGGGCCAGCAAATGTGTGTGTTTCCTGGCACAGTGTTCCTAGAGGATTACACCCTGGGCATGATACCTACAAGTCTTCTCAATTCTTCATTTTCCGTTTGCACCTTTTACTAGCAGTTAGATATTTGCTGATTGGGTGGATGCTAAAATATTCTGTTGCAGAACTTACTCTATTTGGGTGCCATAATTTGGGTGCCAAGACATGGGTTTGTATTCAGTGCTGCGCTGAGTTAAAGTCATTTAGCAGTATGCTTGTTTTCCACCAGCAGAATGTTTAGAATGCATAAGCAGACTGCTGGTAACTTTGTTGCACATCAGATTGCATTATCTGTTGTGCAGCGAGTTTCCACTAGCACATCTGGTGCATTGGAGTCCTTTGTTGTATAACATTAAAACCCACTCCCCTACTAGCACAAGGGCTTTTGAAGTTTGGATATGGACTCAGGATTCCAGGAAGGTGAGACACACTATTGCCATGTATTACAGGGCCAAATGTTGAACAAATTGCTTACATGTGGCAACACATTGACTGCCCATGTTTTAAAAGTTGCTTTCCACATGGTATAACCAAATTGCTTGGAGAACTTTGAAAGGCTGAAGCAACTTGTGGCGGGGGTGTCTTTCAGCTATGCACACTATGAAGCACTGCCATAACATATGGTGGCCTCCACATGAGAACCATAATGTGTGCAGTAGCATAGGACTGTTTAGGACAGCAGTGCTGAAGAGGAATGTGGTGCATGGGAAGTAGGGCAGGGAAAATGAGAGAGGGCTTCCCAAACTGCAATCCGTGAGCTTCATTCATGTGGTCCACAATGTGCCCGTCAAGTACTGCAGGAACAGCAGCTGTGAATAGTGGGTGCAGCAGATTATAAATATTCATATATCTTTTTAATTGCATTTTTATGGTGTCTTTTGGTATAGCATAGTGGGGAGGACAGCCTGGCTGGGTCCACAGTCTGTTAGTTCAAATACCCGCTCGTGTCTCCTGGGCGTCAAGGGCCAGCTAAAGATCACCCCCACAGTGAGTGGCTCAGGGGTTATGTGCCGTGCCACATGTGCAGCCGTGGGCAAGCGGCATAGTCCCAAGGAGCCCAGTTGCCCCCCAGCTGGCAGTTGTGGACAAGGGGGCTGGCTTGTGCATCTGTGGCAAGCTGAGCAGGCCCTAGCCAGCTGGGGAGGACTAGAGTTCAGAGGGAGTCAATGGTAAACCCCCTCTGAATACCGCTTACCATGAAATCCCTATTCGCAGGGTTGCCATAAGTTGGGATTGACTTGAAGGCAGTCCACTTCCATTTTATTTCCTATGTTGTATTTTGTATTGTATTCTATGAAATTCAAATTGTAATACAATCAAGCACAATATAAGAAATGAAAGAAACAATTAAAACACAATTAAAAATCATTCCACATCTAGCACAGAGCATTACAGTGGCTACAACAGGCAGGGGGAGGGATCATTTAAGTAGTTTGTCAAGATCCTCAGCAATTTTCAAGTGGTCCATGAGGCAAAAAAGTTTGGGAACTGCTGTTATAGGGACAGGGCTATTTAACATTTCCTAAATGTTAATAGCCCTTTCCCTTAGGGCAATGTTGGGGGGCACATAATCTAAGGCAATTAAATGGTTTGGGGAATAAGAGGCCAAATGAAATGAAAATTACATAGTAAACAGATCCTTTTTGTAAAAAAACCCCTCAGCCAAATACCTACATCCCACCAGAAATCACCAGCCCAAAATGCCATCCAAAGGACAATGCTGTTTGCAAGCAGCCAGCTGCTAAATGCCGCCTTGTGAAAAGGGCACTGCAGAGTTAGCAAGAAAAGGTGATAGTGTCTCTGGGGCACTGTCCACAGCTCAAGCATCGCTCCCAGGCCCTGGGCTGCTCCTCTTCTTCAGCAGTAGCACCAACTCTCACTGGCTACCATTGGTAAAGGCGATGCAGGTGGGGAACAAACCCAGGTGTGATGGTTGCCCCGGAAATCTCTGCTGCAACATTTACAGTACAGAGAAAGTATCTCGAGACAACCAGTTTTGCACAAATCTGTAGTTAAAGAATAGAGAAAAGTCTGTTAGCTTGTACTGAAGCTCCCATGTACAAAGCTACAGTCTCAGTTTTGACTTTTTGTCAAATGTCACACACACACACACACACACACACACACACACAGAGAGAGAGAGAGAGAGAGAGAGAGAGAGAGAGAGAGAGAGAGAGAGAGAGAGAACACATGTGCTTAGGGCAGTTTCAGCACTTTGGGTCTACTTGTGAACCATGTACTTAATTAGGAAAACAATCAACATGCTTGTAGTTAAAACAGGCAGTACAGAGATCTAGTAACAATCCAACCAAATGAAAAAGGGAATAAGGATATCCCAAACATTTGGTTCCTTTTAGCTCTGCCCTCTCAGGTCAGGTAGGCGAAGTACATCATCCAAAGCAATTTTCATCTAAATGTTTTCTTTTCAACAAATTCCGTGATTTGGTGATGAAGTAAATAACGCTTGTGTTTATGGTTACATGGAATGTGTATGGGAGTCTCTCTCTCTCTCTCTCTCTCTCTCTCTCTA